>NC_091931.1:26111653-26486653 GCF_041260155.1 Ptychodera flava
ATGTATGGCATAAGTGAGATCTGTGAGTATTTTTGCCTTCAAACAAAAACATTTTTACGGTCATCATGACAGCTATACAGTACTATGAGCTTATTCGAAGTTAATTTTTCATTTTATATCAGGGGACTTTGTATGCAAAGATACAAACATAAACAAAAAGTACCAAATATATGACAGAATTATTTGCCCAAGGACACGATTTACCTACCTTCAACTTCTTCAGAGAAGCTGATGTGTGACTTTCCTCCTGTTTCCTTCACACTGGTGCTTTCCAGTGTCTTATCAGAAACACTGGCAAAGCGAGAACGTGGCTTCTCCTTTGTGAGAAATTTCTCACTTTTACCTAGTACACAAACCAAAAAATCAGAAAAATATGAAGATAGAGAGAGCTTCAAGCCATATGTTTCAAAACCAGTGTCCGTCAAAAATTGTGCTATAGCTGTGACTTTAGCAGAGTATAAGCTGCTGTCAGAAATTGAATAACTGTGAAAATTTTCCCGAGACAGAAATCAAACTCACTCCATTCATCTGATGTCAACAATATCACTCCTTTCTTGATATGCTATCAAAGTTGTATTGAGAAATTATATTCAAATCATGTGATTTTACAAACATTGTATAAATTTATTCACCTTTGCCTGCTGGCAGTGATTTCTTGGCAGTTTTCTTTTCACCAACAGTCCCCATTGTTGAGTCTGAGACACAATTTTGTGGGACAGTCTGCTGTACAGCAATCCTCTTTTGAGGGACATTATCTATGATCAGGAAAAACGGAAAGAATTATGACAAATAAATAATAGATAATACAAAACTAAGCAAAGAAAGACATCATTTATAGAATGTGTTGACAAATTTTCATTTTGAAATAATGATGTATCACTGTTGTACATACACAGAAAAACGGTGCTATTCTTTGTCCCCTAAATAATACTTCAGAATCTGTTACAAAATTTTAAATACACAGCATACAACAACTACTGTAACATTCCTACCCTGAGTGGCATTAGCAAAAGCATTTTGCTTAATAGGCTTCTGCATGTTGATCTTCACTTTGGAAACCTTCCGTGTGGAGCCAGATGAAGTACTTGGCAATGGAGTGGATGGCCTCACACTTCCTGAAGTACTTGCACTTGAGGCTGGAAGTTAAGATAATGACAATATTAATTCACAAAATGAATTTTGCACAGTACCACAGAGTTTGACTATACAGCTGTGTCTGGTACTTTCATATAATTGCTCTCTCTGGTGATGGTGGCATATCATTGTGGTCAAAGACAAATTGGATAAACTTAAGAAAAATGTATTATTTTGAAAACAACAAATTAGAATTTTGGCTTGATGATGTATCACTGTTTTGCATGCACAAACAAGTTGCCATAATTTGTCCCCTGAATGATACTTCACAACCAATCATCATCTTTGAAGCCACACAGTATAGTAAAACAACAGTTACCTACCCTGAGTGCCATTAGCAAAGGCATTTTGCTGCGGCTTCTCCACTTTGGTTTTCACTTTGGAAACCTTTTGTGTGGAGTGACCTGAAGTACTTGGCAATGGAGTGGATGGCCTCACACTTCCTGAAGTACTTGCACTTGAGGCTGGAAGTTAAGATAATGACCATATTAATTCACAAAATGAATTTTGCACAGTACCACAGAGTTTGACTATACAGCTGTGTCTGGTACTTTCATATGATTGCTCTCTCTGGTGATGGTGGCATATCATTATGGTCTAAGACAAATTGGACAAACTAAACAAAAATGTATTACTTTGAAAACAAAAAATTACAATTTTGACTTGATGATGTATCACCGTTTTGCATGCACTAACAAGTTGCCATAATTTGTCCCATGAATGATACTTCACAACCAATCATCATCTTTGAATACACAGTACAGTACAACAACAGTTACCTACCCAGAGTGCCATAAGCAAAGGCATTTTGCTGTGGTTTCTTCACATTGGCCTTCACTTTGGAGACCTCCATTGTAGAGCGAGATGAAGTACTTGGCAATGGAGTGGACGGCCTCACACTTCCTGAAGTACTTGCACTTGAGGCTGGAAGTTAAGATAATGACCATATTGATTCACAAAATGAATTTTGCACAGTACCACAGAGTTTGACTATACAGCTGTGTCTGGTACTTTCATATGATTGCTCTCTCTGGTGATGGTGGCATATCATTATGGTCTAAGACAAATTGGATAAACTTAAGAAAAATGTATTATTTTGAAAACAACAAATTAGAATTTTGACTTGATGATGTATCACTGTTTTGCATGCACAAATAAGTTGCAATAATTTGTTCCCTGAATGATACTTCATAATCCATCATCATCTTTGAATACACAGTATAATACAACAACAGTTACTTACCCTGAGTGCCATTAGCAGAGGTGTTTTGCTGTGGCTTCTTCATGTTGGCCTTCACTTTGGAGACCTCCATTGTAGAGCGAGATGAAGTACTTGGCAATGGAGTGGATGGCCTCACAATTCCTGAAGTACTTGCACTTGAGGCTGGAAGTTACAACAATGATCACATTAATTCACAAAATGACTTCAGTTATGCACAGTATATCTAAGTTTGACTACAGCTTTGTTTGCATATTTTGATATTACTGCCTTGTCCATTAACGGTGGTGCATCACTTGTGCCATATGGTACATGCAGTGAGTAGGAGAATTCAATGTATTTATTTACCTGAAGGAATACTTCCTTGACTTTGCCGGGATCCTTTCAGACTGCCATGTGAGGCAAGCTGCACACGTGGAGCACCAGAAGAATGGATCTTGACAACTGAAATGAAATGGCATGTTATACATTCATTTCATCTGGGCATGAATAAAAATAAAATTACCAGACAATGCCAGTAATGAAACCAACTAAATATAGACCATTATGCCTACAATAAAGAAAATCTACAGAATATGGCAAAAAGGAAGCCAAAAATAAATGAAAACAGATATACAGTGTATCTCTCAAACTTGAAATTCACAGTGGCTATGGGCTATTCAACAAAGTTGATGACAAATCTGTAGAGCGAAAATTCCATCCCATTTGAAAGTTAAAAATGCCTTATTTCAAGACAATCAGCAGAAATTACTTAAAACAGGAAGAATGATAGAATGTAGTTCACCTTTGGTTTCAGAAGAAAAAAGTACACGAAGTCCAGATTTGGCCGTCTTCTTCTTCATCCAGCTGTCTGGTTTCAAGACTGGAGTGCCTGGTCTCTTATTGTCCACGGTAACTGTCCCTCTAGCAATAGCTGCTGCACCTATATTTGACGCAACAACATTAAGAAGCAGTTAAGTTAGTAGGATAGAGTGCTTGAATCAGTTTAAGATTTTTTTGTGAGCCCTGATTTGAAAGTATGTCAGATGGATTCTATGACGGAGAAAGGGATAGTCATATCTGATGGAAGAAAATGATGCAAAGTATGTAATATCAGTAAGGTAGGTAATGTGGTTAACATTTGGTGATCAAAGACCAGCAGTGTCGTCCAGTGGCACTGCAGTCTATTGCTGGGCCATCCATACATAATTGATCATACAAGTGTACCAGTGAATACTGGTTCATTTGGGCCAACAAAATGGTAATCACCATTTGACCAAGGAAAAAGTAATGGTATAACCTTTTCACCACCATGGTTTGGCCAAAACCCATTGTTATCGATGGTGGTTGTGGACATTTTTACAAGAAATTGGGGTGAAAAGGCTCCAACCAATAGACTACTAGAATTACTTAAGGAAGTATGCACCTCGAAAGTGAAAGACTTAAACTTTTGCTCTAACTTTCCTCAAGGAATCTTTCAATCATTCTCTTTCAAAATCAAGAATAAAAATAGGGGGTCACCGTGCAAATTTTGGTACTAGAGAAACAAATACCCCAAGATTTACCAATATTAGTAATTCAAAATGGCCGCCATCCCTGTGTTAAGTCTATGGAGAAAAATAAAAATTTTCGAAATTCAAAAAGCTAAGCCGGTGAAAAGTTTTCTTTCACCAAGAGCTTTAAAATGAACCCCCACATGTGGTAATGGTATATCAGAAGAGAATTGTAAAAGTTTGCGAGTCCGAATGTCTGTCCCCGAGGTGCGTTCTACCTAAACACTGATCCACCTGTCCAAATGTACATACACTGTAATTAGTGAACATAACCTTGGTATTTCTTAGCTGGAACAACTAAATTAGACACAAATTTTAGGAGAAATATTTGAGAAAAATTCACTGAAATGGATTTTGTTCTGCTTTTCTTTAAGTCAGAGAAGAAGAACGTGCAATACCTTCAGTATCTCTTCTGAAAAAGGCATCTCGACCGTGAAGAATTGAAACCCAGGGAAGTTCAACCTCTTCCTCACCTATCATCTTCTGCCTGGGCTTGGGTGTTTCACCGGCTGCTTTTAATGCAAAGTAGGGTAGCATTTCATAGGTTAAACTTGAACTCAGAATGAAGTAAGCTCATAGTCGAAGGAAAACTGATGAATGCAGTGCTAAGGGTCATTCAGTGTCCCTGGAACTGAAGACGCGTGCCAATATTGTAATGAAGTATTTTACTTGTGAAGTCAATACAGAATTATGATCTAAAATTTAGATATCAAACAAAACGCTTTAGCCTTTGAGTGCCAAAGTTGATTTTTGTTGCCTTAATACACTATAATGCCAACAATTTCTTTCAAATCTAGACAATTTATTTCTGTTTCTCAAAACTTTGGTCAAAAAGTGTAGCCCATGAACGTTTTTGTCTATTTGGTCCAAAATCATGATAAAAATTGCAGAAAAATTCATAAAAATTGGTAAAATGTTGCCCTGGGGGGAAATTACGGTGCTCAAAGGGTTAACAAAAGTGCCTGATTTCACACCCTCTAAGAAACCAGTGTACAAAACACAATAAGGTCAAAAGATGGAAGCATGACTCACCCTTCTGTTGACTGGGTTTGAGACTGGCCACAGAGACTCCTCGTTTCTGGTTAGCAAGGTACTCTTGCATATCCACACTGGCATCGATGAAAGGATGGCTCAGTGCCTCACTTGGTCTGATTCTCTTGCTTGGGTCGTACAGGAACATTCTGCAGCAATTACATAGGAGTATTGTGAAATATTTCATGTTCATTAAGCACGGTGATAGCTGGTGTTGTTCACATTTATGGTAGTATGTGCCTTGATAGTGAAAGACTTAAACTTTTGCCCAAACTTTCCTCAATGAAACTCTCAAACATTCTCTTACCAAATCAAGAATAAGAGGTTACCACAGAAAGTTTGGTACCAGAGAAACAAATTACCTAACATTATTTGAAATTCAAAATTACTGCCCTCCTAGTGTTAACTCTATCTGAAAAAATTAAATTTTTTGAATTTCAAAACCTAAGATGGTGAAAATCTTTCTTCCTTCATGAGCTTCAAAATGAGCCACCACAAGTGGTAGTCTAAGATCAGAGAAGTATTGTAAAAATTTGACAATCTGAATATCTGAACCCAAGGCGCATTCTACCTTAACAACTTCACCTGAACGCAAATGTGCATGTAAACAATCATGCATACCCTTTAAGTCAAACATCAAACTTCCCATAGCCCTCTCTGCGAAGTGAATTCTGTCAGAAACATTGTGTTTATTTGAGCCCACTGCATTGTTGTTATTAAAACATGTCATTTAATATAAGTGTATAAACATAATGGCACAAATGTGAAATTGTGAAAACATGAACGACAAAAGCTTGTTCAAGACTTTTGTTGGCCACAAACCATTGTGTCATTGTGATATCAATAAAACTGCTCAGAACACCAGCAATGATTAGAAATAAGCATATCCTTCAATAGACGATGTTCCGCTGATTGCGAGATCTCGCGAGACTTTAATACATGCCCGTAGGAACAGGTTTCCAGCTTCGTAATACAAGTCAAACTTTGTATGGAACTGGAAAAAGTGCAGAACTGAGCAAAGATTGCAACTTCATATATTTTATGCAGAGTTTAACGTAATTAGCGACTTGTCCTGTTTTACGCAGTTTGTCCTTTGTTGTGAGAACACGTCCACTGCGAACCACATATTCTTGCGATATCTCGGAATGTCTCGCGCGGTTTGGAACATGGTCTATTGACATGCTTGTGTATGCCTGTGAAAATTCTACATCTTTGGGTTTGTTTTTCTACAAGAGCCCCATTTGCTTAGAGGCTAACAGTTCCCAAAATAAAGTAAAAATATGTAAGACAATAATGAAGATCTCATTGTATGCTTGAACTAAGGCTGTATTCTCAAATAATGGTGAGGGGGCTGTAAGAATGGCTATTTAAACCTTATTTTGTTTTCAAACCCCCTTAATACCCTAAAAAAAATTCAAATCCCCCTCCCCCAAAAAACAATCACACAGTCAAATATTTTGATATTTCCTAGCAAACAAAATACTGACTGACATAAAGCAGTCATGTATAAAAGTAAAAACTTACTGGTGCAGCAGATCAACAAACTTGGCAAACTCGCTCTTGCTTGTCTTGAACTGAGGTCTGGTACCAACTGGTCCATTATTCATCCTCAGCAATCGAATGCTCTGCTCTAGAGGGCGATCCATTGGCCTCACCTAAAGACAACGTTTGTATTGACGAATTATACATTAGTGTGTCTATATTCTTAACACTTGCAAAGGTCAGGCAAAAAGCTGTTCACATATTTTTTTTCCATACCATGATTGTGGAAATCTGATTGTTGCCATGATGATATCCTTACAAGGTAAACGTCTATGAATTAATTGAATATTTATTAAGTTATAGTTATTTCACTGATTGACACCAAAACTGCCCCGAAACAAGAGGCAATCAAAACAATTTTATGTTCATTACTTTCCAAATACACCTCATTCCCCTAACAGTAGGGTAGGGGATTTGATCCCAGGGATCAAGTTTATTCTAGTCTGTTAGAGGATTATGGAGGTATGTGTCATAGCCTTTTGTTTTCCTTTGAAATTGTAATCTGGTAAGTAAATTTCCTGGCTAGACAATCTGACAGGCCTTTGACGTCTCTGCAACATGTTGCATTCCATCATTTTTGAATCTGTATGTGTCTCACCACCTGTAGCTTGTAGAAAAGCAGTTGGAATGAACAGTATCTGTGTACCACTCACCCTTAGCTGACCCTTAGTATCCTTGAATTGGTATCTGTCATTTGCCAGTGTCTCGAAATAAACCTTGGTATTTCTTCCTTTTGCCAGCATGTCTCTTGGAGGCAAACCGAACACTCGGATCATCCTCTTCATCAAGTCACGCTAGGAAAGGATGAGGTAGAGAAAGGTGTGGTCGGTGAATTCGTGACAACTATTATTTATCTATTAGGCAACTGGATGAAACATTGTGGTGTCTGAATGGTTCACAAAATCTGAAGAACCATTGGAAACATTGGCCACAAAATATCAATTGTTTAGTTGAACAAAAAAAACCTGCATTTGCTGTACAAATTATGATGTTCGACACAGAAATCAAGAAGGTGATTTTTAAGTCTTTCAGTGTTGTATTCCCACAAAAATTTCTATGTAACATTTTACAACATTTTTATAAATTTTCTGTAATTTTTTGATAGTTTTGGATCAAATTGACATAACTTTGCAACATTTACAATTTTGAATTAAAATTTTGGGAAAAGTTTGAAAAAACTTGTTTAGAATCAAAAAAAGTTGTTGGCGTTATATTCTATAAAAGGCAACAGAAATTGACTTTGGCACTTAAAGAATTAAATCTTAATTTTTGGGTTTTACGTCAACTGTTACAGTATAGAGGCATACCTGAGATGATGCTGGAAAGAGACATTTGCCGGTGAATAACTCCACCAGGACAATACCAAGACTCCACATGTCAACCTGAGTACCATACTTGTGTCCTACGACAACTTCTGGTGACCGGTACCAACGGGTCTGACAGTACAAACCAACGTTCTGTGTGTAGTGGATGGAAACACAACATCAATGAACTCATAAATTGTCTGTACTAACAATCTTTTCAAAACATCTAGAAGATACTGGCTTGGCAAGGAAAAGTGTAGTATCTACATTGACAACTATGTGGACAAGGTTGGTTGGGCCAAAATGCAAATATTTCAATTTTTATGAGTCCTGAAGGAAATATCAGCAACCCTTCACACAACAATGTATTTGTGAGTTCAACGTAAGATCAGGTACAAGAAGATAATTTTGAAAACATACTTAAATGTCACTCATCAAAAGTTTTACATCATGGTTTTCCATCTTTATTTTAAGCCTTTCAACATCATGATTTTGGCCAAACTCGTTGTTTGCCATGGTAATTGTGGACTCATTCACAGGGAATCCAGGGTACCCCCAAAAATGTCAGCGTGGCTGTAGTGTAACTAAATATGAGGCACCATCTAAGTGTTCTTACCTGAAGACATGGCCTTTGAGCAATTCCAAAGTCGATCAGTTTGACCCGGGTGGACGTCGGATGAACCAACACGATGTTGTCAGGCTTGATGTCACAGTGCATGACCTGCCTGTCCAGCCCGGCCAGGAAGTCCAGGGCTTCAAGCACCTGCTCACCAAAGATCCTGACCAGGGTCAGTGAGAGTCCAGTCAGTCCGGTGACCTTCAGGACTGTCCAGAGGTCGTAGGAGTAGAGAGGGGTCACAATACAGTACATATTCCTGTACTCGAAAGTTGAGTTGACCAGGACTGAAACACAGCAAAATGTACATAAAGAAAGAAGAAAGTGAGAAAAAAATCACAATTTGGTGAGAAGCCATCTGAACTGTCTTCGTCAAGTAAGTATCATATCACCATGTTGACACACTTTTCCAAATTTATCTCCTGCAATTTTCACCCAATATCTCTGAAGGCATGTGTTGCCTAACCAATAAACAAAGATAATATCAAACATCATGTCTAAAAGAAACCTTTTTTTTTAGCTTCATGCTTGAAACTCTTTTGCATCCCCCCTCTGTTAATGCCTTGAAATCATCGCAAAGCTTTTCAAGAGGATATATAGAGCAGAACTGTTTTTGGAATTCTTGAGTAAAAGTACATAATATACCAAAACATGGTCTCAAAAACAAGGTGTAAGGCTATTAATAAATCCAGATGTGACTTAAACGATTTTGATAGTGGACAGATGTTTAAAATCCCTGATTTTCCATGCCTTCAAGTACACCTTCTTCACAGTTTTTCCTTTACAAGCTTTCTGAAAGAACTTCCACTTACTCAGATTGGAGTTTCTCTTTTTGTCGTGTTCCTTGATGTAGTAGAGGATTTCAGCTTCAGTGCTGGCAGAGCGTCTGCCTTCCTCACTGCCATCTTTGATTGCCTTGATGGCTCTGAAGCGTTTTTTGAGGGAGTCATAGACACGAACAACCTTATCATAAAGAAAAATTGTGTAAAAAAAATTAATAATAATAAACAACAACATAATTTGCCTTTTTTGTCTTCTGTTGCTTATTGCATTGCAATTTCCATTTGCCTTGAGATACTACTTATATTGCTAGGCATGTTGAAAGATACTGAATGAATGGATGACCACGTATATATTTGACCCCAGTTTTAGGCACAATACATGAAACTATCACAAAAATGAATTAATGGTCATGACCAATAATTCATTTTTGCAATGGTTTCATTTCATTTGTCTAAAACCAGGGTCAAATATATGCATGGTCACCCATTTATTCAGTATCTTTCAACATGTCAAACAATATGAATATCTTGCATCAAACAAAATTCATGAAAAATGGCCGACTTTGTCCCTTTAATAGCATCAGAGTAGCATGTATACTACTACAGAAATGATCCCGGCTAAATATTCAGAGCTATACATAATTTGGACTGATTTTCCCCCCAATACTTACAACTCCATAAGATCCACTACCAAGAACTTTATCCACTTCATATCGATTGAACCATTTGGTTCCTTTCTTGAACTCAGGTCTATCCTCGGACGCACCTTGTGCGGTGTTGCAGGTACCGGTCCTTCGAGGATTGGTGCGATCTGCCTTTTGTGTTGTAATGGCAGGAAACATGACCTTGAGTCCTTCTGTAGTACAAAAAGAGGGGAATGTTTGATGGTTACATACTCTCAATACTGTGAGTACAATACAAATGCTTTCATGGGCCTATATTCTTCTTGTATCAGCCACTTTTACTTGCCTTGTAACCTATATACCACATTACCAGTACAGAACATGAGAAAAAGTAACAACTGAAGCTGAAAACATAACAAAAAGTATCACATTTTATCAACTGTTCGATACAACTGCATTTTGGAGTGAAACCACACAAGTACACATAAGTTTCCTACACGGATAAAGAACATTATCCTTTACCAATGAAGACCCATTACTAATAAGTTTGAAACTTTTCAAAAAGAAAATACGGAGGGAGGGGGTAAAAACCGGACATACGGCCTGATACTATTATAGATAAGGGTATAAAAAGCTTCAGCTTTCGGGATAAATATTCAAAATAGGATGATTATGCTCAGTATTATAGTAGCTTGGTCTCGCAGTATCGCGCTTTGCACAAATGATGGTTCAGCTACATTTGCAAGACACGCTCCTGGAAGGACCGTGGATAGATCAATGCACCACTGCAACCAATATTATAGAAAAGTCAAATTGGTCAAAACATGAAATTTACGAATACGTCACATCTATACCATGGTCACCTGTAATATGACATGATGATTGCACAACAGTGAAATGCCTTCGAAAAAAATAATGCAAAATAACCCAAGTGATGTTTCTCCGACGTCCGACACGAAACTCGGTCAACATACTTCTGTTCACACTCGCTCAATATTGAAACAGAACGTCGAAAATTAGCTAGAGCTAGCTGCGTCCACGCCGTTCTCAAGGCAGACGACACATTTCGTGCAACGAGACTGAGTCCGTCCGTGACCAACAACAGTGATCCCGTTCACATGTGAACATAAGCTTACATGGTACAACTTCAGACAATGGGCCGTAACAAGACATGAAATGATTCGTGACAGTCACTCAGTGGCAGATTGTTTTAGTTTTATCACATACCATATTCAGACTGAGGTCAACATATTCTAAACTCCATGTGTATGATGGGTGCAGCATTCTGCCGGCCGCGCTAAAATAAATGCCGATGAAAATCTTCACTAATGATCGACATCAAAAGTCAACATGTTTTTTCGGGATACAGTTAATGATCGCTTTTGCTGGCTGGAGGTTCCGTTGACGTGAATTACGGAGTACTGGTGACTTGTCAGACAGTTTGTCACAGCTTACTTGGCTGTGCTTCGATCGACAACTTCTCTTACAAGGACAGGCAGAGATTCCGATTCAGATTTGTATTCGACATTCTGAAATCGCTATTTGAACAAGTCGAATCTCGAAGAGAAAGGGTGATACAAGCATTGTCGATAGGGACATATAAGCATTTCAAAATTTCAGTAGATGTAACAACATTGCAGGAAAAGTATTACGCCAGACGATATCAGTAAACTTTCGCGAAAATCTTCATGAAAGGCGCTAGTATATAGGCCTACAGAAAGATGAACAGATGAGAGTGCGCCCCCAATTGCATCAACTTTGTCCGCCTACTTTGCCAGAACAGCGTCCCGCATAGCCCCGAAAAAAACCGCAAAATTAAAACTGTGAAAATATGCAATCCGTAAATTTCTCATCAGAACTTACTTGGTTTTCTCCTTTGAGGCATATTTTGCTTAAAAAGGGAGACTGTATACCAAAATGATGTCGAATTATGCTATTCAAACGCCAGCGATTTTTTCTCAAGTCCGACTGGAACAAGATACACTATCACTATGCTCCATTGTTGGCGTTCGATCGCCTATACCATGGCAATGAATGGAACGTCTTCGACACTCACGTATACGCGTATGCGCTCTGGATTATACGCGTGATTCTCGCCACGGCCTGCTCGTACATCATAGCAACGCATCCAGAAGTGATGGAGTTCCTCCCACATAGAGGCGTTTTGTTGTATATTAATGCGGGTGCCAAACTCAAAGGCGAATGCAAGCATATGACCTTGAGACAGACTATATATGTAACGCAACAATAAAACTTTTTTTTCTGATCACAGAAGTCATGCATCGTTGCTATAAGCATTTTTCGTAATTGTACAAATTAAATTGCCTATAAAATACGTTACAGTCCTGCACTTGTTTATCGCACTTGGTATATTTTCTTTTGAATGGCTGCGCAAACAAAAGCCTTGATATTTTGTTGGACAGATATTTCAAGGTGAACTTTCTCTTCGAATACGCTGCAACATGTGTATATATGTACTACTGCTACAGGAACACTGCTTTTGAACACTTTTCCTGACCATTATTTATTTATTTATTTATTTATTTATTTATTTATTTATTCATCTATTTATTCATCTATTTATCTATTTACTTAAGGTGTATGTAGATGCAACAGCTGTAATTTAGTGTTGCCTAGCATAAGTCAAAGGAGGTGCAGCTTTCGAATACAGATGGTCAAAAACTGTACTTGTGTCTTAATGTGGTCGTATTTCAAAGAAATGAGTTCGGGGTACGTGAGGATGTTTTACAATTCGTACATGTTACCGAACTGTTAATAATTTGCTTAATAAACTACTATGAATAGTCCAGCAATTTTACTTGAAAAATACTGTTAATCATTTCGAGGTGGGGGACTGTGGTAAGGGTTTTGTTGACTCAGGTAGGGACCGTGGTTGACTACAAAAGGGAGGCAAGACGTTCGAGTCTCGATGTGATGAGGGAGTGACAAGGAAGGAATCGGGGGTGACTGGTAGTGAACAGTAAATACTTTCAAACTCAATAACCAGTTCTCTATGTATTAAGGTTCATCAATGCGGTGAGAACATGAGAAACTCTGAAAAAATACTCTGGAGAACTGGATGTACGAAGTATGTTCGATTCCGTTTGATTAGCCTTAGCTTAGCGTATAAACAGCAAATTTCAATTCTGAATGACAACATCAATATGAGTATCATCATCATGGTTGTCATCATCACCACCATAAAATGTAACAACGTCTTCGTCATCGTCATCAAAGAAGACAATATATTGCGATACTCGTCAAAAAAGACATCGCCGCAGTGCAGTCCACGGTATTGTAATCACTGTCGATGTATAAACATAATCATTAAAATTATCACCACTATTGCATTGCAATATTCTATCGGTAATTACAACGTCACGATCATCATCATCGTTATCGTCTTCATCATCATCATCATCATCATCATCATCATCATCATCATCATCATCATCTTTATCGCCACCGTGGTCGACGACGACTACGTCATCATTATCATCATTATCATCATCATCATCATCATCATCATCGTCGTCGTCGTCGTCGTCGTCGTCGTCATTATCATCATCATTTTAGTGGCCATCCTATCAACTTACACATTTAGTAACTAAATGTTTTTCGATGAGAAAAAGAAACAGGAACTTACGATCGCGCTTTCGCTTCTTTCGTCGAAACATCTCGCAAATTGTCCAGAATACTTGGATTTAGCTGAAATTTGTGCTTGCCGCTTGTTGCTGTAGATCAAGATAACTTGATGAACTGGCGTTCTGACGCAAGACAATGTTCCATTGTTACATGTAGTACCGCGCGTGACTTTGCGAGATCGTGAAGGGCTAATGTGTTTATCGGATATCGAGATATCGAGGCACTGTCTCTAGACTGAGGTCAAATAAAACATCATTGATAAAGGGTTTGGTTGCAAAATTCATTGCGATTTTGGTTGCAACATTGAATAACTCAAAGAAATTACACCATATTACATAAACTATTGCCACATGGACACCAAAGCTTCGCGAGATTTCGTAATTGGCGCGAGACTTTCGTCACGCAACGCAAAGACGTAAGACGTCTTGCAGTATGCAATTGTCGCGCACACGCACGGAACGTGGTGTCAAGTATCAATCGTAACAAACTGAAACTACTGCTATACAAGACTTTGGAAACTGAATCATTAGAATTAAATATAAGAAATAATAACTTTCAATAAGATTAAGGTGGAAATTGAAGACTCTATGGGGAAAATTAAAAAGTACCCTTTCGATTTTCACAAAAGTATGCCGGCGAAAACTTAAATCACTCAAAGAGTTTCAAAATAAGCCCCCCCCCCAATTTTAGACTAAAATAGTTTTGTTAAAGTTTGAGAGTCCGAGTGTCTGTTCCAAAGGCACATTCTGCCTTAAGTCACAACTTTTGGTCACACGGCAGCAGGTTTGTTGCACTGTAAATCTAGTCTTGTCAAGTCGAAAATAACTTATATTGCAAGCTGAAATTGTTCAACTTTTTATTTGACAGCAGTCATAAACACTTGTAAATCATAGGTCTCTAGTGCTGGGGTCTGCCACAGCCGTAAGGTGTTTTCAAACAGACACCTGACTGGGCCGGACAGATGAAAAACCGCCCGATACCAGCCTGGGGTTACCCTTGTATTACAATATTAAATGTTGTTTAATGTTTTGAAGCACTCATATACAAAATAAGCACGGTCAGAATTTGCTAACCAACATTTCCAACAGCTCAACTTGGTAGGACAAATACATTAAGTCGGCTTATTGAGAATTATAATATGTTTAATTTTATTTCGTTCATACATATCTCGTTTGAAAATTAATACCATAACATAGTTGTATTCTTGTTACAAGACTTGCAAGATTAAATAACTCTTGCAGGATATACATATGGACGTCGACCTACATTTCATTCCCACGATATCAATTTTCCTAGTTTGGAAAGAGATGCATCAAAATTTACAGCTCTAATAGGTGCCATGAGAGTCTTTATCCTCACAAAAAGCTGAATGTTTTAGAAGAAGGCAGAATAATTCCTACTCAATCACGGCACAGAGAAACATAGGCAGAGTCGCAACGGGTATTGTTTAAGGCGTGAAGCGGTTACGTAACCCATCCATGTTCGCCTCGCCTCAGGTTGCTCTCGCCTCTCTTTTCCGAAGAGGGCCGACCATGCATTCTTCGTTAATTTTCGGATTTTCGCCAATTGTTAAGCGAAAGTATGTTCGGCAAGGTTTGTGTTGTTGTTGTCGTGTGGTACTGAGCGGAATTGACGTGCTGGCGAAAACGGGAGTGTTTTGAGCTTCAAGAAAGTGAGTTTTGCCGTTTTAAAAATTCCTCTCATACTTTTATGAATATATAATGAGTGTGTTTGAACCAAATTTGAAAGTCTTTTATCGATACTGTCTGGTTTTACTCAATGGTTTACGGTCAGTCATACCGTCTTTTACACGTGCGTCAAGGAAGGACATGTTCATGAAACTGCTAACGTGTTATGTTTTGATTGGCGTGAAGCAGTGTTTCTGGCCTGAGAGCTCACAAAGTAACTATGGTTGCTACGCGACTGGCAGTACGATGCCATCTCGTGGTATTTTGCGCATAATCTCGTGTAATTATCAACCAGAAACAAAGCCTCCAAAAAGTTTAGCACCTTTGAAGCTCATTTTAATATGAAAAGCCAATAGTCTACCGAGACGACCATGGAACAAAAGGCATGCAAGCGTTGCGACTCTTCCTATGTTTCTCTGTGATCACGGTGATTAGATTTCTTCTTTGCTGATGCTGGTTCACTTCTGTACATCCTATGCCCCGTCAAAAGTTATAAGGTGCTTGGATCGGGACAAGTGTAGTGCCAATTTTGAAGCAGGTCCGGCGGTGTGGGTAATATTTTACCTTCTTTATGGTAAAGCTCCCTGAGATCGTCTACAGTTTTCCTGTCCCGATGCTACAATGCCCGTCTTAGTAGTACGCTACACAATAACTAAAACTTGATGGCATACACAGTGGCCATGCTACTGCTCGGACTTTTATTACCAACAGTTGACAACGAGACAAATATTTACGTTAAACCTTAAGAAATAGTATTTTCATAGTGGAACCAGTACAAAAAGTTTATCGATATGCGTAAGTCTATTCGACTGAAAGAGCTAGTTCTCATCGTGACTGCTGATGGGCATTCAAAGTTCGACAATCTACAAATTCCTCATGAATTATTCCAACATATATTTCTTTCCATTGTGAAATTGAAGTTCTTAATTGTTCTGCTCCAAATTAATGACAAAATGCCATTAAGTATCAAATTTGTCAATACATGTACGATGTGTGTAATTGATATGTCTTATGTGTGTTTACAACTGAATTATTGTCCCTACTAAAGGTAATTTTGTAAGATTGCATGTACACAATTCTTTGTTTCGGAAAGGGTAAACCTTTGGATTTCAGCTTGCATGTGAGAGAAGAAGATAAAGATGTGTTTCTTTTCTAGTTAAAAAATAATATAAATATTAAAGTTGTAGTTTTTTACCCTTGACAATAAGATGCTGGATTACTCCCTGATGAAACTGCCGTATATTATGAATTCACAGATTTGTTTTCGAGAGTCCCGTTCGCTCAACGATATCAATTCAAATTATAATATAGTCATAACTGAAAGCGTGAGAACATTTACGACGTGAAGTTTAACAGTTTCGTTAAAATATGCCCAAGGTTACAATTCGGCTCTCGTGTCTATTTGTTTCTGTTTTAATGCAGGTTCGATGATAAATCGTCTTTGAAAACGCTGGCAAAGGGTTACAGATGTACATTTTCGTCAATTTCCCACCATCTCGAAGAAAATTGTTGTCTCTGAATTGTCACGAAACTGTCAATGCTGTAAATTACACCGTCTGTCCACGACTCGACGAAATGAAACTGCCCCTTGGGGATACGGGATTCCAGCTCTTCCTGCACGCGTTCTTCCACCGTGTCAACTCCGTTGACGACGGGTCCATACAGTCGTGGAAGTACTAAAAGAAGGTTCAAGAAAAAGGAAAATGGAGAAATTACAGAACTTATTTTATTATTTGCTGACTAACAGTATCTTCACGGGCCCTGTGTCTGCATTATTGTGCACAGGCAGCAGTGACGATGGTAGCATTCATGTCGGAAGTGGCAGTTGGTGTTGTTCCACAAATTTCTTACTTTCCAAAAGGCAGTGATCTTTCGATAGCCACCAGGACAAAATTTATAGGCACTGTATTAAGTTTGTCAATGTGATTGAAAAGTTCCCCCCCCCCCAAAAAAAAGAAATTCAAACATCTATAAAATTTAGACCTTTTATTTAGCCTTTTTTTCGATATTCACATCAAAATTTTTCTATTCCACTCATCAAAGCTCTCCGTTTTGGTCATTCTGTGTGGACTCTTGTAAATACATTTTAAGTATATCTCAGTTCAATTGTCAGTTTTATCAAAGCTAGGTCACATACCAGCGTGTTGGCCTACTACAATCATGTTGGTTGCATTTGGCATGTATGGGACAGCTTTATGTGGATCTTCTGTTGAACGTGACCACATCATTGGCAGATCGATGAAATCTTCTTCGCTCAGTCCAAGCCTAGCTGATAGTATTTGTCGGCAGTGGTCGACAAACTCCTAAAAACGTGAAAATATAAACATTTTGTAAGCTTGCTAAGATTTATTTTGTATACAATTATTTGTAATAATGATTTCCATTTCTTCGGCTGTGGCACTCAGGCAAATAATGCGATTACTGTATGGAAAAGCCGGTGCTGGAAACGACCCTTTCTGCACTCAGTGCTGCACACGTTGGTGGCACTTTCGATATTTTAAGTTTTCTGCTTGCGCTCGGTAAATATCTTGCGTTGAAGATTCATCCGTCCTTTCTCTGAATGACTTCATGCAGGTGAAATATGAGGGTTGTTTTGTTCTCTAAAGTAGTTAGTGAAAAATATTTTCTTATTTAACTGGTACCGCTTTGCACACACTAATAGACACATAGATGTCACCACGCACTTACTGATTAAGACTTAGTTAGTGTTCGATAGTACAAATATTCCTCGAAAACGAATTAATGAAAATTTCACATGTGTTACCAGTACAAGACATTAAGAATTAAATGACTGTATTCAATATGCGCTATATATGTGTATTACAATCTTGTTGGAATAATTCCGAGAAAACATTCATAACTTTTCAAACCTGAAAGAGGTAGCTTTCTTCCCACAGATAAGTATGATTACTGTCCAGTATTTCTTTGATCTTGACCTCTGCTTGATTCCCATATTTGCATTTTCCTAAACACCAAAAAACAAACAAACAAAAACAAAACAAAACTATAATGCAACATTAATCTATCTTCAAGAAGGGGAAAGTGAATTTGAGTGATTCATTTTCCTTATAAATCACAGGCTGCAGTGCAGTTTGCTGGGCTGTATACTATTGTTACAGCCAATAATCGTGTGTACCCTGTGATCATTCAATGGAATTCGAAGTATGAACTATTTTGCGATTTCTCACCTTCGAATAAATACGCATCCCCAAGACCGAGCCTCTGTAATTTTTTCAGAAGACGGAACATCTTCATCGTGCTCGGCATCACCACTTTAAATCCCTGTAATCGGATACAGTGTTAAATATCAGATAAAATCACTGGGAAGTTTTGGCAGTCGATATATTTTGTAAAGTATCCGCTTAAACAATGTGTCGATCAGGGTCAGGTAAGTCGTTGTCTTTGGGCGGAAAGTTTTTGTAATTGTAGGCGTTTGAAAACGTAACATATTCACCATTTTCTTTTTTCTTTTCAGTGTTTTGGAAGAGAAACTGTTTATGTAAGTAACTTATAGCAGCTGTCTTCTTGTCGTCACAGTTACGCCTACCTTGTTTTTTGTTATATTTTCGACCAGACGATCCTGTTAATGTATGAGGTACAAATGTTACGTACACGGGTTTTCCTCATGTGAGTCTTGTCAATGTATAAATAATATTATTATACACCTGCGCCAGTGACCTATGGAGTTACGCTGTACAGTAAGTTTCGATATCAGAGGACGCGGAGTCCAATGTTACCTTTTTTAATTGAATATGTTTCATATGCAACAGTAAAGATGACTTAAAGTGCTTGTCAGAGAGGTGTAACAATGCAGTTCTATTATCATTTACTATTGGTAGTATTTTAATCCATTAATTTACGTTTGTAAGGTGTGTAGCCTGTTAGAAAAGCTTTTCGTTACCTTTAGATGCTGTTCCTGTGTAACTGGAATGAAGTTTACGATAGATCTGACGTCGGGACTCAACATCCAATCAAGACATATTCTGATCAATGGCTGGGGTATCTGACAATCGGAGGAATTGTTCATCTCCCTGACATCGAAATGAAGAGCGGTATCACTTAAGCACTTTCTAAACAAAATATTTCATTGTAAATCTGTGAACGCATTTTGCAGACTTAAGGGAGACTTTGAAAGTAGTACTCACCCATATCTTTGCTCGTGGAATACAAGAGAGCATCAGAGTAATACTGCTATTTCTTGAAACTTTCAAAAAGAACTTGATGCGACAAGTCATATTTAAGAACTGTATTCAAAAGCTATGTCACATTGCTCAATTTCAAGACAGAAATCAAAATTATATCTTCCTTTACAAAAAACCTAATGGCTCATGCTGACGCGAAAGTTTTCTGAATGCTTTTGATATATATAGCATTCGCATTTTTATCACTTCGCGACAAACCCATATTTTCTTGCAGATGAAATGTATATGTATAGAGCGTTTCAGAAATCGTACGCTCTCAGAAGATGGTATTGCTTAAGCCGTAATCAGTTCCGTATTTCAGTGACGGCTTACATTTGTCAAAAATTTATATAAGGCATGCATAAAATCAAATAGTATGGTGAATTGTGCGATGTAATGCATGGAACAACACTTTTCTCCTCGTAGTTTATGTCACCTTAATGCTACCATTAACACATACAGTTCTAAACAAATTAACAGCATTTTTCTCTTTTGCAATTGTATCTATCTTATGTTTCGCAAAGTAGTCGTATACGCGCTCTTTCGAAATGAAATCAGCAATTGAAATATATCTCTTTTCTTCGCGCGAGGAGAAGTATTTCACATGCTGTAAGGGACCGTCTCAGATTGTCGCATAAATTCAAAAGGCGAAATTCATTACGGGGAAGGGGTTTGACCTCCATTCAATGATTGAACTTCACTTTGGCACTTTGATTTTGTGATTACACGTTCTCTTTACTTTCTGTTTAAAAATAAACAAAAACTGCACACTCTTACCAACAAATTTGCTGTAACTGTTTCCAACTCGTATGTGTCATGCTGTGTATGTGTCATGCTAGTACTCATATTCTTCAGAAGGTGTATCAAAATGATACATTATACTCTAAGGCGGACATCAACATTTCGCACTTTTGAACTTTCGTTTAGGGGAGGGGCAGGGGGGTTTTGACGTAAACGAAGGAATTTCGTTTCTTGAACTTATGCGACAATCTGAGACAATTGTATGTCCGTAAGCGTTCTTCAGTTGTCATTTGCGCCCTCTTTAGTCTCACTAGGTAAATCTTAACGTGTGCCTGAATACAATACTTACAAGTTATCAGCAACAAGGAGACATCCGAGCGGAAATTGAGGATAAATCGGTGGCGTTGGGAGGATCGATCGGAGAATGTCTCGTCCATTGTGTATGTGACAGATCTGTAAATTTCTGTCCTGATATAATATAGGAAATTACAGAAATATGACGATTTTTGACACAAATAAGGTGCAGTGAACTGTCAGATCCAAACACAAAAGAGACGATGCTGATACAACAACATCGGCACTGTGAAGCTATTATAGGTATCCAAGTAAGGTATCTAGTAAGCCAACAAGATTAACATTGGATGATATGAAAGCCATAACTGGAAACATATATACTCCTTATAATTATGCTATAGAATGCCAAATTGTATGTCCAAAATTAAATGTCAGTAAGTTTTAGTTCGGGATAGTTTATTTGATAGGTTTGAATATAGTGAATTTGTCATTGGTTTTATACGTAAATTATTTTAACAGATATTAAAGGTGATTGAAAAAATACCGCTTACCGAGTTGTAAATGACGTCATTCAAAACTGGGTCTGTAAACTTTACCGATGAAAGCATGATGGGAAGGGTTATACCGGGAGACTCCGTGTAGCCAAACATTAGATTACTCTGCAATGTGAAGATTCATCAATTTATTACTTGTGTTCGCCATCTCTTACTCAGGCTACCGGAAGAAACGATTTCAAATCTGAAAAATATTAACTCACTGCAGGTGACCTATTAAGGAAATATGTGACATAAATTTCTCTAACCTCTGATTATGTACAAGAAAATAAAAGATTGTGAACGCAACGAAATTAGTCAGCTAAACGTTTTAATTTTTCAACACCTTTTTCAGTTAGCTTGCGCAAAAACTAGCGAAATCTTCAATTTGATGAAGGTAGCTAGTCGAAGAAGATGAAGATGAAGAAGAAGAAGAATTTCATCTCTGATTTCTTTCACGCAACAACGTAATCTTTTAGCGAATCACATCTAAGGTGTAATGGAAAGAGGTTAAACCTGACGTCACGTGACTGCGAAGATACATGTATGTAATTCTTTGTTCATTACAAAGAGAAGTTAGTAAAAACCAGACAATATGCTCGTGACGTCAAAACATCCGGACGCAAATGACAACTGAAGTACGCTTACAGCAAGTCATCACATTTACGGCCCAGTTTTTTGTCCAATCTTTTACTATATTCAGTGACCTTACCTTTAGATCCACCAATCCTTCAGTCTGCAAGATCGAGAACTTCAGATCTGTGTTTTTCTGCGTAATTCTACCGAGGGCTTGTAGGATCTTGTGGTTTTCCACGCCTTTCAAGCTGAGATACACATTCACCGCTGGTTGGGTGGTAGATGGGATGATAAAAGGCGATGGCAGACACTTCAAACTCTCTGTGAAGAAAACTGTACCACGCTGAAAGACAAATGTTGACGTGACATTTTCGTTGCATATGTCGATGGTTAATATGTTCTATATAGATTTGTTGTTGTTTTTTCAAAATATATCAGTCTAATTCAAGACAGCGTCGTACAAATGACTGTTTGACCACTATACAAAGGGAATGATATTGTTTTAAGTAATAAATGTGTCAGAACAGAGTGAGGAAGATACAATTAATTAAATGTAGAGTACTGTCGATTTGTCGTTTATAAGTGCTCTGAGAGACTTGAAGAAAATTTAAGAGCATATAAATCAGTACAGTCAGTAACTGGGATCCAAAATATATTTAAATGCAAACACTTACGTATTTGAGCACCATATCGATTTTTAATGGACATGAAAAGGGGATGTTTCCAGAATTTTCGTATGCATGCTCACACTTAGCCCAAACAACCAATCTTTGACAGTGTACCAGGCCTAAATCAGGCGTTTCTGATAGGTCAGTATTTGCACCAAAGATCTGTTCGTTCTCATCAGAAATCTGGTTCTTTCTATAGAAACACAGCGAATTCTGCATATCCTGTGAACCAAATGTTTGAGAGACTGGATTTAGAGTTAAATAACATAGCAATTGAAAGAACTGTAAGTCACAGTTAACATATGAAATCACTCCCAAATTCTATCAAACACAGTAGAGAGGCAATGATGAAGATACTCTAGCTTTTAGACAAGTTTTCCAAAGCATACAGTTCAACTGCTAAAGATAGCTTTTTCAAAAACATTTGTACACGCTAACACGCAATATTACTGATGAAGTAAACACATCATTGCACAAATCATTTTTGTTGCCAAAAGTACAACTCTGGGAGCTGGGAGTTCACACAATTAAATATTGTGCCTGCATCATGTATTGCCGTTTGTTCTTGTATACATGTAATTGCGACTTTTTATGGCGTTATGATAGCTGATATACCTTATTAGGGCAGGACAAATGCAACGTCCAACCTCTAGGGGGCCGAGGTCCCCGTGATCGGATTACCAGTCTTGTCATTATCTCACGTTCACTCTCTGAATCTTTCCTCCTGGTGGCGCTATTCTTCGCAGGAAAACGACGACGAAGATGACGACCTGGAACGCCATGGTGGTTTATAACAATTGCCCGTGAATTTCCACCGCCTTTATCCTTTGTACAAAACAATGAGCCCAGTTTTAATGTGAAATATCTTGCGATTTGAGATACTCTTGACTAAATTGGAATGGAAATTACGATATGACTAACACAGTCAAGGAATTATCGATCCTTTTTTGAGTCGAATAATTTTAAAAATAATGCCAGGTTAACTTGAACAGTAACAGTTTGACCTTGACACCAAAATAGGGTGGTCCGTAGCATAAATCAAGGCTACGATTAAAGACGATCAAAAAAAACCAAAAATGGTCAAGCAAGCAGAATACTAAAACCAAGATATCTATAAGATGTAAGTCTTGCCATTTCACTGCACGTCTGATGCAAATGCTTTCAACCCAGTCAAAAATTAAGAGGTTTTTGCGATACGTCTGAATGCTTTATGTGAACAATAAAATCGGTCAAACAGAGAATTACCTGCCCCTTATTGCCGTGCTCGACAGCGCCACTATCGTCTTGAGAGTCTACGTTGAAGGACAGTGAAATAATGCCAAGCCGAATGATGGCACACTGAGAATGAGCTGATTCATTTGGTTTTAGGACCAACGTTATCTGCCGTTCAAAATTAAAGAAAACGTTTTTACGATTTAGAAAGGCAAGAGAACATATGTTCAGACTGCTGTTGCCCAGCGTCCATTTCCTACACTGTATAGTGATATCGATTCAACCTGCCATTCCGATCGTTCGAGACAGAGTTTACTAAGACAAATGTCAAACAGACCCTCTTACCCTGCTACATATGATTGTGTTGCTTTCCTTTTTCCACGACTGATTGTTGTTCTGACTCTAAGAAAGTATGATTTGACCTTTCTGACAAATATATAGTTCCCTTCAGTTAACGTATTTCTCCCTGTAGTTGTTATTGGGTAAGATAATTTTTTCCCACCTTAATATGTCTCGGAGCTTCTCGTATGGCATCGATGTAAACGCGAGGATCGCCTTGGTCGAACTGGACTACCTTGCCCGGACTGAGGACAGATGCCCTCTTCTTCCTATCGTCCTTGAATCGAAATTTGACATGAAACGGGTGACTCGTTTCCATCGACAGTGATGTTACAAAGTCTGCCCTCAGGCTGGCTACGTCTATCTCCAGCGAAGTTCCGGGCAGTGCGATCTCCGTTATCGGTCTGTCTAACACAGGGAAGATAGTTCGAGTTATTCTAGCGTCATCTTGGTCCCGAGAGGAATTTGCCTTGTTCGACAGATCGAGGATTGACCCTTTCAAACGTCGGGAACTGAAACTAGAGCGTGATCTTCTGAGAGACAACTGCGAAGCACTCTAAATAGGATAGGAAATACGTGAAAATACATCGGTATCGATATTCGTATGCATCAAAACGCTCGTCTTTCTCTGACTTTATGATGTAGGCAAATTAAAACTGTGTGTGTATCCACTGGGTGTATATTATCTCCTCATACAGTCAGACCTACAGGAAAAAATATTTGTGTATCATCAATTCTTAAGTTCTTCAATATGTAGTCGAACAAACAGACTGTAAAAAGCTATGCATTCACTATCGAAAATATGTGCACTTCTTCAGTGTATGTAAGTGATGCACCAGTACCGTTAAGGGACCGTTCAGTTTTTACGGCCGGGGGGGGGGGGCAAAATCCAGGAGGGGTCATATCGTAATTTTGGAATCCGCGAAGGGGGTCATCGCTTTTTCACTGGTAGGAAAGGGGGGTCACCACATTTTCAAAAACATAATACCTACAATAAAGTTCAATTTATGCCACGGCCGTGATCGACCCTCATTTTTTTTCGTGTTACAAAGGGGGGGGGTAATCTTTTTCACGAAAAATGCAGGGGGTGTATATATTTTTTTGAACACAGGCGACAAGATTTTGCCGCCCCCCCAGGCCGTAAAAACTGAACGGTCCCTAAGATCTGGTGTTTTTCTTCTTACTTCCCCTATCAGCCGATGAGTGCGCAATAAAGCAGGAATGTTTCACCAACTCAAAATTAAAGGCAGAGCAGGAAAATACAAACCCTGAAAATTGACGAACCACCAGGCTTGCCTCCGTTGACAGACCCGCCGGCTCCCATTGTTGTGTATTAACCGCTTCGGTCAGGAAAAGTCAAAGGTCGAGGTTACCGACACACACCATGGGCGGGGGAATGTTTAAAGCCTTGCACTGTGACGTGATGTTCGTGGCCTCTAGGCCCGTTTGACCGATTAACGTCAGTCAACTTGCACAGCAGTGACATCGGATCCTGTTTGAACATAATCCATTCTATAAACAATAAACAGTTATTTGTAAGTCATTTACCATAATCTAAAGCAAGCTTCATATCTTTCTGCGAATTGACATATCCCTTCTTTAAATTAAATTCCTATAGTCCTATCAAAAACATCAGCATTTTATACCGTATGACGTATAACAGAGACAAAGCGTAGCATTCTACGGGAATTGAATGTTCCGATTTGGCAATTGTACATCCTGGTGCCCGACCTATCAATTCAAAATTTTATCTATCCTAGTCATTTAAAACTTGTGTGTGCATTCGCTGTCATTCCAGTACTATCGCTACAAGCACATTATACAGCCTACAAAATTATTTGTTACCACCATCATGGAGGGCAGTAACTTCTGAAAAGTCTAGAACAGCCGACGATTTGATCATAAAGCGAAAAGCCATGAAGTAAATTTTAAAAGTTTTGGATTTACGATCATATTAACACTTGTATCACCCCTATTTGTAACAATCAACCCAATTTGTAACAAAAGTTAACCCCATATAGGTTTAGTATGATTTCGGTCAGAAAACAAGATTTGTAACATTTTTGACCGAAATTGGTGAAAATTGCCCGACTGCACGACTTAATTATATCTTACGAGTAGGCCTCTTATCCCTAGGAACCTGCACAACGAAATTTAATCTAACGAGCATTTTCGGAAAAAATGAGTTTCGACAAGGAAAAAAAAGAAAATTGCCCCAAACATATAAATATGTATATTTCATCAAGATTTCATCAAATACGGCCAAGTTTCTTTGAAAATTAGGTTTTGTTACCAATAGGGTTGATTGTTACAAATAGGGTTGACATGTCACCCCTATTTGTAACAATCAACCCAATTTGTAACAAAAGCAATTTCGGAAAAATGAGTTTTGACAAGGAAAAAAAAGAAAATTGCCCCCAAACATACAAATATGCATATTTTATGAATATTTCAACGAATACGGCAAAGTTTTTTTGAAAATTAAGTTTTGTTACAAATAGGGTTGATTGTTACAAATAGGGGTGATACAACACTGTGGTAGATATACCATGACTAATAAAACATTTCGTTGAAATTAATTGAACTTAAATCTACTGTTGAGTATCTAAAATCCAGTAGAAAATTGATAGTCCATTATTAAATCGCCTTTGAATTATATTACTCACACAGCTGACGTTATTTTAAGTTGCCAAGTTTTGAATAATGGTATAATTTATTGTGCAAGTTTGGTGACGCTACGTAACGCAGCGTGAAATTGGCATTGCTCGTCGAAACTGGCTGTATCCGTAGAACATGTAGTTTTAGATCTAATTTCAAAGAGATGCTGTACTTTAACTCCACAAAAGGCAACACAGTGCATTGCCACTAGATCAGCCGTGTTGAATGTGAAAATGAATTGTTATGGAAATGTCCGGTAGAAGAACACCTTTGTTGTCTGTAGCCTCGAAAGTATTGAAGCCTCCTTAAAAGCTATACATACTCTTGTAGTCAATATTTCACGTGTGTATTGAACCAACGCCGGTAAACTCAACGACTGTACACACACGCGGTTGTTACATTACAAAATAATGAAACCACATCGACAACCGTCAACCTCTCAAACGACTACAATTCAGAAGTCCCTCTGACTCCCTATGACTGAACAACTGCATATCAAACAAGATGCGAGCGAATCGTGATATTCTGCACGAATAGGTCACTAACTTTATGCCAGGTTATTGCCATTCATGCCTGGGAGAAGCTGTTGGCACGATCACAAATGACACGTAAAACAACAAAAACAAACAAATAAACAAAAAACCTCCAACCTAAAGCAAACGTTCTATGTCTACTTATCACTGGTCATAACTCATTTCATGTCACCTATTGTTGATCTGCACTGCATACGACATGAGGGGATGGCCTGAATTTGACTTGCATACCAGAACGTTACCGTTAGTGTTGCAGCTTTACCATTACCAAAACGTCAACAGAGAATAATATATTATGTTCAAGCGCCTCAGTGAAAATCAGACGTCGTAAAAATGTGTTTATATCCCTCAAAAAATTCCTGTCTGAGTGTTCGTTTCTCCATTATCGAAATTGTTTTAAATTTGGTCCGCTGCGAATGTAATCAAACAGTCGCTTCGGTGCTCGGCAGATCGCGTTTTTCTCTTCTCGTTTGTGCTGTGCGATACTTTCCCGATACTACTTATCGAATTGTGTTCTTTGAGTACTCACCTCTTGGGTTTTACTGCACGGCGTTTGTGAGATTTCAACGGTGACTTTGTCCATGTGATGAAAAGTGGAAGACAGCAATCGTTAGAAGTTCAGAAAACAGTGGCTACATGCCCCTTATGCCACCCAATCCGTTGTCAAGCTATACGGGACAAGGTTCATACAATGAAGAACATAAAACTACCATTGGGCCTTTCACTATATCAGAGATAGTCAGTTGCATTTTGCATTACACTTCATATTAAAGAAGGGGGCGCTATTGTCCCAAGTAGAGTCAAAATTGCTGTCGCCATTTCGACAACAATGCCAGATGACACCAATGACCCCCACCCCACAATGCACGTTGGACGTCCTTTGTTAAAAGTGCAATGAATTACTGTCTTGCTACACTGTTGAAACCACCCGCGTAAAGGAGACCATTGCATTTGCTAAGTCAGGTGTATCTGTGATTAATGATGAAACAGTGTTTTGATGTGACCCCTGGTGTAGAATATATTCCAGCATTGAAACAATTGTACTGGGGAAATATTTGGCTACCTTAACTTGCCAATTTCTTGTGATTCAGGTCTACATGTGTAGAGGGTGGACGCTCTCTACATCTCACAGCAGGTAACTATCTAATATATACATATATATATATATATATATATATATATATATATATATATATATATATATATATACACACACACACACACACACACACACACATATATATATATATATATATATATATATATATATATATATATGTGTGTGTGTGTGTGTGTGTGTGTGTGTGTGTGTAACCCCGGTTACGATTGTAAGTCATGTGATTCGATCTGCTGCGTGTTGTTTGAGTGTGATGACACGTGTGGAATTTCATTGATAGCGTCTTCACCCACAATGCATTGCAATGCTCTACTGATTTTCACTGCTTGAAGACAGTACTCTGGTGTGGACGTACGTTTAGGAATTATTATCCGTTTTACTACCAAGAAAAAATTCCAATACAACGTGGTTGGTCTTTTACATGACTGTGATTACAGAGGAGATCCAGTTAATGAATTACTGGTAGACTGTGTGTGTCCTAGTGTGTTGCCTGATTGAGGAGCCAGCAAGGAGTGCCTGGAATTGTTCGAGTCAATCATCAACTCGAGTACTGCTACCAGGGTTGGAATAACAAATCCCCAGGGAGAATCGTCTGGAAGGACTCTGTGTGTGTAACGTAGTTTCCTATTGGATAGACTGTCATCGTCATAGCAACAGGACGGACATTGACCTACAACTCCAGGAGAGGCCATTGTACGGCCATATGAACAATAGCTAAGTGAATGAACCCTAGACAACAGCCATTTTAGAATTATCTGGAACTTTTATTATGGTGGATGAACTTTAGATTTTGCGCCTGGAAATTATTTTCCAGTAATACTGCTATTAGTTTTAATCATTGTAGACCAGTGTTTTTTTATTCTTTTATTGTTATTATCATTAGTAGTAGAGATTTTAGCTGTAGTGAAATAAACCTTAATATAAACTGCAACGCAAATTGTACGATAATCATTCTTTCCTGGTTTGTTTATTGTGTGATATGAACTTTGGTCCAGGTTTAGTTGACTGACAGTTTAACTACCTGGGTTACAAATATATATATATATATATATATATATATATATATATATATATATATATATATATATATATATATATATATATATATATATATATATACAACAACAACAACAACAACTATCGCAGGGTTGCAGATAGAACATCTTGTGAAAGCGTTGTCAACTGTACGAGTAAGTTTGTGGCAATTTACTTCGATTCTTTATGATATCATTTGCTGTTTATCCCGTGTGTCTCACTGAATGAATAAGAGGTCACACCTGTTTATCTTCGGGTAGAATAACAGTCTTTCAATCAGTCTCAAGGGCAGCCAAATATTGACCCTGATGTATTTCATTTATTCGCATTGTGCAGGAATGTAATACTGAGTCTCTGTTTTTTAACTGTAACGGCTGGGCGCGATGGGGATCACCTGGAAAGTAGAACAGCTCCAAAACTAAAATGGAGATAAGTTATTTTTCAAATCTTAAAATATTAAATAAATCAGATACTAGCAATTAAAAGGTGCATTCAGTGATGCCACGGATATCGTTCAAGTATTTCGTTATTTTTGCATTCATTATAGACAAAGGGTCAGGCAGAAATAAGGTCAACGCTGATGAGTGATAACACGTTAGTATAACATACTGGCCACGAAGATTGATTAATTTTGTCCGCAAAATCATCATACAGTAATCCTATTTTTGTTAACGATAAAAATGATTTCGACTTTGACAGACTGAATTGTTCATTTGATTATACCGGTAGGTGTTCATATCTCGCCTACTAAACAGCTTCTACTCCTATCAAGCAGCTTCTGCAGGGGAAATGTTACACAATTAACATGCGTGCAGAGAGTTTCATGAACACAGGTCTTTACCAGTAGCTAAACCTTAATAAATCCATAATGAGAGATGAAGCTCGAAAAAATCGCTCTTGGCATATTGCACACTGGTGATCTAAACCGGCCGTTCAGAATTCGTTTTTTTACCATTGTGTTTTTGTCCCGGGGTATAGTGATGACTTATATTGAGACACGAAGTCGATCAAGCACTGTATACGCATATGTTTTGACAAAGAACAGTATAACTTTATCTCTACTCAATTCTCTTGTCTCTGTAATTGATATTGATAGTAGTTTTAATCAGTGGAATGAGAGTAAACTATCATGATAGATAGATGAAAAGTTTGGGTAATTGATCTAAGTGCCAAAAAACTAACTACTCATTATTGAGAGATTTAAATATTTACTGTTAGCACAACAAACGAACCACAGAAAGGATAAAAACAAAGTGAAATAAATATATTATTTTTGAAGCAGCATTTCTTAACAAAGTTCTTTTTCGTTGAAAAAAAGAACACTATTTTAGCTTGAAATATTACCCAATGGGAAAACACAATGCATCCAGAATTTCGGTCGACGATGGGTCAATTATGACACCACACACCGGATCGCGCACATATAGGTTTAGTCAAAAGTGCTTGACTCTGTCACAGAGTAATATCATAGACAGAGTGGCAACAGCTATTGTTTAAGGCGTGAAGCGGTTACGTAAGCAATCCATGTTTGCCTCGCCTCACTATTCAAAGCCGAGTCACGTAGCGATTATCATTACGCCACTCATGAATATTCATATAGACAGTATAAATAGTCCTAAGACAATAGGTATCATGGTCACTCGCTAACAACGGAGCTCTGGGCCGGTGCAGCATGGATTCTCGCTCTGTCTCAGATGCAGCCAAATCGTTCGTCGCAGCGCACGGTCGCTCCACCAGCGGTTCTAGTGTTCCTGCACCCGTTCAACCTGATGGTGCAGGCCCGTCCAAGTCTACTGCATCCACTCCTGGGACGGCTTCTGCCTCCCAGCCTCTTCAGGTAGCTTCACCTGCAGCAGAGATCTCGGTCAAAGTGAGTATTATTCCTTTTTTAGCTCTTTGTCGGCCGTGGAACTCCCTCTTCCTGTTCCTTTTTCTTCTTTTGGCTTTCGTTCGTTTCTGTTGGCCTTTGTGTCGCTGTTCCCGTGCCGTGTCGGTTTTCCTTTTTTCGTCGTTTCCCTCGCCCCTTTCGTGTTCCTTTTCTTTCTCTTCGTTTGCGTTTCGTTCCACGGCTGGTCTTCCTGCCCTCCCTCTTCTCGCGTTTTTGTCTTCTTTCGCAGGTGCAACACGTGTCTGAAACAATGGGGAACAAGTGTGGCTCGTGTGCTGTCCCCTTGCTTGGTTCTGTCGACGGTCTTTCTTTCCCTTTCCTTTCTCCCTTTTTCTATAGTATAAGTATAGTATTTGACTGTATTGAGACGGCTGCTACATGGTCAAGAGAAATTTTCCGCGGTGAGGACACCTAAGTACAGTGAGGTACGCAGGTAAGTGGTGGCCGAGGGATACCAGAGCGATGAGGCTTCTGGCGCGTGAGAAGCGATGTGGCTCCTGGTTTGTGAGAAGCGATGAGGCTTCTGTTTGTCAGAAGCGATGAGGCTTCTGGTTTGTGAGAAGCGATGAGGCTTCTGTTTGTCAGAAGCGATGAGGTGTATTCTTTGTGAGAAGCGACGAGGCTTCTGCTTTGCGAGAGTCAATAAGGCTTTGATTAAAAAAAAAAAAAAAAAAAAAAATTGAGAAAAGTTATGAAGCATTTGTCAACAGCTTGAGCACTGTTCCGCAGTGACGTTGTCTTGAGTTTGAAAGTCACAGTGGTCTCACAGGTGGAAAAAAAAAAAAAAAGAAAAGAATTATACCTATTGTATTGAAGGCGTTTCCAGTCTTGAGATCCTGTCTTGTGAAGGTATTTGAGCTATCGTCTCACACACATGTTGTGTGTCCTTACAGGTGCCTGCCCAGGATACTTTGCAACAGCTGCTGCATAAGGTGGAAAAGTTGCAGCAAGCAGCGGACTCTGCCAATGTGGATGAGGCCCTCCAGAAGGTCATGGACCTGGCACACCTGTCGGCGACCCGTTACCAGATTATTAACGCCCTCAGAGTGCTCGTGGATAGGGCTACAGCAGCGAACCACCAGAAGCTGAACCGGTTCCGTGCGGTTTTATCCCAATTTGAAGCAAACGAGTTTGGGCGGGACGCGGGAAAACTGATAGTGCTCCTTCTGGGCAACAAAGAGGAGGAGGAAATAGCCTCAAAAGTCGGAAAATTCCTAAAGCATACGAGGGAATCCGCCCGTCCATATCCAAGCCCTCGCCAACGGGGCTTTCGGCAACAGAAACCAGACGTCAAGTGCTATGTTTGTGGAAATCTTGGCCATGTTGCCAGAGACTGCCCTGACAAAAAGCAATGAAATAAATATACATAATGTGACCCTTGGAATGATCTGACATCGGACTTGACCTTGTTTTAAATTTGATGTATTTAAGTTATTCCATTTATCTTGTGTGTAGTATATATTTGCAGAAAGTTAAAAAAAAAAATATATATATATAAAAATAAATATGAACGTGGCATACGAAGTTTAAAATAAAAGTTGTCAGTTTTCTTGGGAAATTTTACATTCTTTGTATATTCCCCTCAAATATTGATTAAAAAAAAAAAATAAATCTTGTTTTAATCACCCCTACTCCTGGACAGGGGGGCCTCCTAGAGCCCTCCGCCTCTCAGGCGGCCTGCCTTTCGCATGGTCCTGTCCGGGGGTGCCTCCTTTTTTTTTTTACCACTGGGCTGTTTCTAAGTTTTGATGTTAGTGTTTGACCTTGGTTCTTTCTCCAGATCTCCCACCCATGGGAATTTGATTCCGACGACAATATTAAGGCTCAGCCCAGAGATTGTTTTGGATGGGTTACGCTAGGGGGCACCCCCGGAGAGGCACTGCATGACGAGGTTTTCGACGACCTACAGTTGGTAGCCAGAGGTTTAGTAAAGAGAGCCCCGACCAGTCTATCTTTTAGAAATCCAGACGAGTTTGTAGCAGAGAATTGCATCAGCATCTTAATGTATGGGAAAAGCTGACGGCCGACTCTCTCAACGGGAAACTGGTAATGAACTGGTTGACTGATGGCGTCTCAGTATCCGAATACTTACAGCACTTCAGCGGGACATTTAAAGGGAAAACTTACAACCACGATGCTCCACCTCCATGTGTATTTCAAAATTATCCTAACAGTAGTGATTTCTCATCATTTATTGGAAAAACAATCAATGAACGTTTGGTAATGGGGGCCATTTCTATATGGGGTAACGTCGAACGTGATCGTCCCCCTCTTATCGTCATGCCCATTGTTGTCGAACCAAAAAACCCAGGATGTGTATAGACATGCGTTATATTAACCTTTGGATGCGGGATATGCCGTTTAAGCTTGACAAACTTGTCGAGGTTAGTAGATATCTGCAAAAGGGCGATTACCATTACAAATGTGACGATAAGAGTGGCTACGACCATGTTTTAATAGCAAAACAAGACCGTACTTATTTCGGTTTCCAATGGGCGGGTGTGTGGTACGTATGTAACACCTTGCCCTTTGGATGGAAGCTTTCTGGATATGTATACCATACGATTGGTTATGAAATCACAAATTACGCGCGTAGGTTGGGGGTCCCTTGCATTCAGTATATCGACGACCGTCATGGAGGGCCTTTGCAGTTGTCATCTATATGTAATGTGCCGCAAGAAAATTGTACCCCCCTACAACTTGCGCAATCAGCCGCGTATATATTGTTTGCATTGTGTGTATTGGCCGGTTATTTCATCGCCTTAAGAAAGAGTGTTCTAAGGCCAGTCACGTCACTTGTTATGCTGGGTTTCAAAGTAGATTCGCTCGCTCAGTCCTTTGCTATTCCCGAGGACAAACAGAATAAGTTTTTACAGCTAACGGAGGACATACTCGATCGACGGGCTGTCCCAGTACAACAAATACAGAAAGTACTCGGAAAATGTAGCTCTTTCTCACTTGCTATCCCGTGTGCCAGGTTGTGCATTCGCCAGTTAGCAGGAGCGATTTCTAAAGCTCAGAAGAAGGCCACCTATTTGATTCCCATTAGGCAAGGCGTGCGCGAAGAGTTGTTGGAATGGCGAGAGTTAGTCACAAGAGTTAGACCATTTAGATGGCTACCCACAAGTCACTCAAATCTCAACTTGTACACTGATGCTAGCTCTTATAAATGGGGGCAGTACTCCAAGCTAAGGGTGTTCCCCCCGTAGAAATCAGTGACATGTGGGAAGAGTCGTGGCAGCATCAGCATATTAATGTCAAGGAGGCAGAGGCACTTCTTCGCGCCCTTATCGCTTTAAAGGACAAGTTACACAATATCAGGCTGGACGTGAGTGTAGACTCTATGGTTTTGGTACACTCTTGGAATAGCGGGTTCCCGGGCTCAAAGCAGAAAAACTCAACAAGATTCTTAAAGATGTTTTTTACCACTGCGTCGAGCAAAATTTGCATATAATGCTGTCCCACGTTGGGTCAGTCGACAACATCGCAGACAAACCCTCTCGACAGCTGAGTCAAAATGATGTTACTGTGACAAAATCAATTTGGCAAAAAATCCAAGCCGAATACGGGCCTCACGACATAGATGCAATGGCCACCGAATCAAACGCGAAATTAGAGCGTTTCATATCCCCTTACCCGCAACCAAGATGCGAGGGTGTGAATTTCTTTTCTCACGACTTCAATAAGCGAGACAATCTATACATTTTCCCTCCTCTCCCTATCCATCGCTCGTTATCGAGCATGTGGTTAAAGAGAAGCTACGAGCCACGGTCATCCTCCAATTTGAGAAATCAACGCCGCCATGTTGGCCTTTGGTGAAAAAACATAGCTCAGTTTGTACCCAGATAGCCGCGGCCGGTGAAACGAATGTTATTATGTTTCCATCACGCTTAGGATACGTCAATGCGCAAACGTCTGGTCCTCTTTTCATCGCCCAATTTAATATCCGCACCAACGAGTAGACAAATAAAAAAAAAAAAATTGTAGGGTTAATCACTTGCAGATCAGAAATAATAGGCTTATATATATATATATCTATAGTTGTATATATTAAAAAAAATAGTACATTTGACATTAGTGTGTCAAACTTTATACGTTGACAAAAAGCTAAACAACCCCTCCCCCCCCAAAAAAAAAAACAAATTTAAAAAACAACAATCAACAAATATAGGTCTGCTGATAGCTGCTGGTATATTTCCCGTTGTATTTTTTCAGAGTTGCTGGTTATGCGGTGCGCCACCCCCTGGCAACTGTTCGCCTTCCGACGACTCGAAATGCCACGTGTGCTCCACTGAAAGAATTCGTAAAGAGAAGCAACAAATTTCAGTAGCACAAGCCCGTCTGGACCTTACAGAGGTTGACGCCCGTATCCACCATTTGCTGGGTGACAAGTCTGCATATGACACACAAAAAGACAGATTGGTTCAGCAGCTAGAGGCTTTCTTAAAATTATTGCCGGTTCCTAAAGATTTGACCCAAGCCTCTCCCCAAGACATAGTTAGATTTCTGGTCTTCAAGGACTCTGACGCACGGTCTCAAGTGCACGAAGCAAACTGCCGATTTCTTGGAGTTTCTGGTAGTAGTCGCTCGGTTTGCTCGTGCCCAAAACGCTTACGTCTAGGAACAATCCAGAATGCAGTGGCAAAATTAAGTTCCTTTTACTCCGCCATGCAAATGGTCGGTATCACAGCGAGTAACCCGGCGGTATCTGTAATGGTAGACAGGTATATAAAAAAATCCGGGGAAGAGCAAGCAAAGGCCCAAGTCACGCCGAAACAAGCTAAGCCTCTATTCGTTAACAAAATTAGAGTTTTCCTAGACCATATTTTGAGCAAGATCGCATCCTCCGGAGCGCCCATAGAAACGTACATCTACGCTAGAGATATAACTGTGTTCAAAATGTTAATGATGTCGGGCGACAGAGCAGGGGACCTGGGACAGATCAAAACCCAAGAAATATTTCGATTAGCGGACGGTACTGGTCTCGTATTCAACCACACATTTGGAAAAACGCTGAGAGGGGAACACTCAAATATGTTTATCATTAAAAAGTGCCATGATAAATTGCTCTGTGCAGTTACAGCCATAGAGGAATATGTAAAACTGGCGGATAAAATAGGACTCGATCTGTCGCTTGGGTATCTTTTCCGCCCCACCTCCCCAAGTGGAAGAATCGAATGCAAACCGCTCACATCACAGGCAATATACTCCCGATTAAAGTATTATTTGCACGAGTTGAACCTCGATGACGGGGAAACCCCACATAGTTTCAGGAGTGCTTGCGCTATTATGTTGACGCTGGCCGGGTCTACGATCAGTGAGGTAATGTCACATGTGGGCTGGAGGTCGGAAAGATCCCCTAATCTTTACATGCAGTTGCACAAGTCAGCAAAGGCAGAGGCTCCCGCATCTAGATTAGTGGAGGCAATAGCCAACCAGGCCCATTTGACGCGTGAGTATGAAGCTTTGGAAAGAATGGTTGCCTCCAGTCGACCGGCTTTCCCCTTTAAGCGGTAGATAAGTCACCTTGCTAGCGGTTCATATAAGATGTGTACCACCTCCGTACGCATATATTTATTTACAAATAAATATTACGTATGGTGCGCTCATGTATTAAATAAAATATTAATAGTAGTGATAATATGCACATGTATCTACTATGTTTCTTTGAGGATATGTATTAAAGACACTAACTGTATATTGTCTCTTGGAGTGGCCTCTTATTCAGTGTCTACTATTTTAGGAGAGCAGAAACTTGGAGGAATGGAGGTATGGGTGGTTTTACTATAGTAAAAGACTAGATAGCGGAGCTAAGGTGGCAGCAATAAAGATATCTCGATCCCAATCCTTAATACAATAGGCTATATCATTGAGCGAAGTGATGAGGCTTTAAATATGTTAATATTCAAAGCCGAGTCACGTAGCGATTATCATTACGCCACTCATGAATATTCATATAGACAGTATAAATAGTCCTAAGACAATAGGTATCATGGTCACTCGCTAACAACGGAGGTGGCGGGTCGGATGAAGTATGTACAGACTTAGGTGACGGGGCGCTGGTGTGTTTTCTCGAGCCCACCCGCCCACCCTATTTTAGGAGATCACTCGCTCAATGTACAGCCGCAAAACAGATATCTCGATCCCAATCCTTAATACAATAGGCTATATCATTGAGCGAAGTGATGAGGCTTTAAATATGTTAAGAAGCTCTTGGCTTTCTTTTCCGAAGAGTGCCGACCATGCACCCATCGGTAATTTTCGGATTTTCACCAATTGTTAAGCGAAAGTATGTTCGACAAAGCTTGTGTTGTTGTTGTCGTGTGGTGCTGATCGGAATTGATGTGCTGGCGAAAACGGGAGTGTTTTGAGCTTCAGGAAAGTGGGTTTTACCGTTTTAAAAATTCCTCTAATATTTTTATGAATATATAATGAGTGTGTTTGAACCAAATTTGAAAGTCTTTTATCGATACTGTCTGGTTTTACTCAATGGTTTACGGTCAGTCATACCGTCTTTTACACGTGCGCCAAGAAAGGACATGTTTATGAAACTGCTGGCGTGTTATGTTTTGATTGGCGTGAGGCAGTGTTTCTGGCCCAACCACAAACCAAGCCTCCAAAAAGTTTAACACCTTTTAAGCTCATTTTAATATGAAAAGCCAATAGTCTACCGAGACGACCATGGAACAAAAGGCATGCAAGTGTTGCCACTCTGTTTATGTTACTCTGTGACTCTGTCAATAACGAACCTGGCTTCTCCTCTAAGAGGAAAGATGGCTGTCATCAAAAGGGGATACACAACAGTAAGGTGACTGACGAAGGGACCTAAATTTGTCCTGAAACACCGTTAGGGGATGAATCACAAACATACAAAATCACAATGATCCACTCATTCACTATATCGAAGCACTAACAACATTAGTTGCCTTAATTTCCATCTTATTTATTTTTTTATTTATTTATTTATTTATTTATTTATTTATTTATTTATTTATTTATTTATTTGTCAGGAAATTCACCGGGAACAAGTGCCATTTACAGGTTCCTAAAAATCTCAAAAAAGTGAAGAGTAAGAAGACAAAAACAAAGAACATAAAAAATAAATACAAAATTAACTCGAGTACAGAATTCACACACAACGGAAAAGAAAGAAAATAAATCATTTAGAGCCGCTATCAAAATATAACATTCTGATGTCAGTCTGAAATGAATCACTAATATACTCGATATTATGATTTTTACATACAAATTTATTAAAATTATTTAATATACATCTATTGATCAGAGAAATGTCAAGAATATTGATACGGCTACATTGGTTTGAAAGAGAGGCAGATGCGCAATAATGTGCCCGATACATTTGATAAAACAATACATAAAACCCAGTATCATTCTTGTGTAATCACATCATGTTTAAAGAACAGCGACGTTGCTCTGAGGTTTTTAATTTAAACATAGCGTATTGGTCAGTATGTATGGAATATAAGTTTTCTAACATAGACGTTTTATGGATTTTCGTTGAAAAATTCCTAATGATTCAATACCTGACTTAATTACGGGAGTTTGATTCTCGAACTTGAGAATTTTATTCAATGAACCTACACCCAGTGTACGATATACGCTTATGGCATATTGTAATATTTGCTATTTTTGAGCTAGAGCCATTGTCAACTCAACATTTATATCTCTTATGTCAAACTTTGAAAGTTTTCACATGGCAAGATATTTTCTGATACGTCTACTAATACACAACTATAAATCATATTAAATGATAGTTTAGATAGAGAGTAACACGAATATATATATTATTTCAAGTTGATTACATCGGAAAGTGTTATTAAACAAGAAAATAATGCTTAACAGAGATGGTTCAAATATGAGAAAACTACAAAATTCGGGAAACATCTTAGAATATCGATGTTATAAGGCAAAGTAACGATTTGAATGCTAACGGGGCATTTTGTATACCTTGTCGATATTACGCAAAAGCCTTGTACTTTCCTTCTGGTACTTTTTGGTCTTTGAATCCGGTGCAGCATCTTCTAACTCCCTATGCATTACTCTGTTTTTCAAATTTACGTTTATATATTCTTACATGTAATCTAAATCTTTATTTCCTTGAAAGCACATTATATCACGACACTTTTGTCGTAATTCATATATCACAATATCCAAAAGAAACATTTATAAAGATCTGTTACATTAGTGTGTGTATTGTGTGTCTATCCGTTGTATGTCATCATTTTTTAAAGAAAATCATCAGTGCCTATCTTAAGCTCGTTGTTACGAGGCTTTCATATTTATTACAAAAACGGAAATGCTTTCTAAAGGCAGAGAATGAATAAAAATATCAATGATATAGTTCTTCATTTTATCAGTACGTCGAAAAGTTATTGTTACTGTTACTGCTCCTGATGACACTACTTTACAAAACTTTTAACTGCCCCCGCTAAAATGCCGACAGGACCTGGCATGGCGTTGGCGGCAACGTTTGCGGCAACGTTTGCAACGGTTTTAACTTTGCCCAACGCTGACTTATTTTTGGACTTATAACGCGGTGAGGAAGAGATTTCATCCCATTTAATTTTGTACATGTGTTTTCCCTTTCCAGATTTTAATACGTAGTGACGCCCTTTTTCTCCAACGACGATAAACTTAATATTCTTGAAGAACTGTAATAGAGAGAGAAAAATCGGTTGCTAGGTGATATACATGTATCAACGAGGTAAAGATATACGCAGGTATTATATTTTTCATACAGATATCGTATTATGTGTTCGCATACCGGACACTTTTAGAAGCATATTGATGATTTTTCATCTGACCAAATCAGTTTTCTGCAATAGGCTTTGGTTATGGTAGTCCAGAGCGTCATCGTATTTAAACACAACCGTCTGTTAAGGCAACTATAATAAGCCCTGGTAGTACAATATAGACATTCTTTGTTGATCATAACTTTGCAGCGCGAGAGTGGGTGTATTCAGAAATAAACATTGATTGCAATATAGTAATAACGTGGGATAAAACAATGTACAGTTAATGATACTGTTTGCAAAGAATCAAGGATTGTCAGCATTGTAGGATCCATCAATGTAGTAAACATAATCAATTCTTCAAACATTTTTTCAGTTCATTTAGCATGATCTTATCAGTAATGCATGTGTTCGTAAAATTGGGGCTGATCGATAGGCTTTACCTTAGATAAGGCTTTGGAGTTTAAGGGTATTTTTTGTTCATCAAACTTCAAAGAAGAAAGCACCAGTCAATTATCAGTCGCATACATTAACGGACGTTATTCGCAGAACATTCTGAAACAATTGGACCATTTGGCTATCAGATAGGTAAGGTATGGAAGTCAGTGATGCAAGTGACATGTACGAAGCCCAAGCATAGTGAGTACTTAAAACGATCTCAGATTTCCTTCTTAAGTAAAGAGAACGTCGTATCCGGAAGGGAAAATATATTACGCAATGCTTTTCCTTATGATTCGCCAAAAGCAATATCATACGTAACGCACAGAAAAAGGAAACTGACTAAGTTACCTTTTTCCCTTTATGCCTCTCTTCTTTTATGATGTCCTCTATTTTTTTAAAGCAGACTTTGTCCCGTTCAGTTAATTCCTTACCAATTTTTTCTTCCATTGATGAAACACAGTCTACAGTTACCAGCTTTACTTTCTCAACCATTTTTGGAGTATCTGAAATAAAGAAATTGTCTGAAAAAATGTTTGATTTAAAATATTGAGAAAATAATACCTCTATTGATTTTCATCGCTGCTAAATAGTAAAAGAAAGACTATAGTGCATGCCTTTTCTACGAACTATCTCTGAAATGACCTTTTGTCCTGCTTTGGATGAAAAAACTCAATATATTATTACAGGCTGCATTTTATAATTTTCTGCCAAGATCCATCGTTATTAAACTAAGAAAGAGACCGGAAACAAAATAAAACAAAATTATTTTTGTCTGATCACTCCCATTCGAAATGAACCGAATAGCTAAAAGCGACATAGGGATCATGGCAAAATTCAGTTAGGTAGAAATCACGTGTACATTCTATGTAAAAGGTTCTTCATTATTGGAAAAGTACCTGCAGTTGGTTTTGACCACGCCCACGCCCACGCCCTTCCAAGTAAACTTGATCCTCCTCCTCCTATGAGTAGAAAGCCATATCATATTATAAGGCCATAGCAGTCATTAGATCATTGAAAAATATACGGATTGAGAAAAAGTTTTTTTAGAATATCATACTGAGGTTCTGTCCTCGACGAGTGTCTCGTTTGTTGTTTTGAACTCTTTGAACTACGGCTTGTAGCTTAAATCGAAGGCGTCCTTGCTGACAGGACTATTTGAAGTTTGAATACTCTTAATTTTTTCCAATCTTCATTTATCTGAAAAGGACATATCGAAAGTTTGATTATTAAATACAGTAATGATGAGTTCTCACATTTACTGATGCAATATATTATTTCACAGATAGCCATTTCTCCTGTTAATCTGGATTATAAACTTACTTGACAATTAAAAGATCGGCCACATAGTTTCAAATTTCTTTTCATAATTGTAATAGATTTATTGGTTTGCCAAATTGTTGGGACAATTTTTCTCCTACAATTAACTAGCGGAACGAGGTAGTGCTCCGATCTAAGTTGTTAGGTATAGAATTCACTTTACAGGCATTCACTACTCATAAACATATACTCATGCCCACATCACTCCATACTCTAAACATTTGCATTAAAATATTAGCAGCGATATTTCACAGTAAACATTGAGATATACATAGTATACGTCATTAAGTTTTGCGTGTTTCTGAACTACGTATAAGCAATGATAAACAAAGTTACATAAAAATGGCTGCCGCTATTTGCCTAAGATGCGATGTTACCGACATTAAGGTATGAAGGGCTTTCAGGAAGAACAGTATTTTAGGTAGCAAAGTACATTAATGTCTAGTTGATTCTTGTAGTGGTACTTTACTGTAGTTCCACTCACGTTCTTGTCATTATTGTATAAGCTCATGAAAAAATACGTAGGATCGCACAGCATGGGTCTTAATCTCTATCCGAACGGGTACTGAGTGCTTAGCATGAAGCGACATCGCGACACCTGTTGGCATGGCAATTCCAATTTAAACAAACAAAATTGACCATCTCTCTCTCAACAAAATATAACGCATTCGAAATCGGGAGAGTTTTGCAAAAGAAGTTATGGATTGATAACAGTTGTAAAACATACTGTACTATAAAGATTCTTCACTTGCGACTTTTTCATAGTCCCTTTATGGGAAAAAGGAGTATGCATAAAGGATCCTGACAATGGCTGACTTGATAGACAAGAACGCTGGAAATAACTTACTCAAATATTGCAATATAAGAACATTTCAGGAAATTAGTTCTTAAACAACGCACCTTTATTTCGTTTTACTATTGCCATATTTCCGTTCTCCGGGGGTCTGTGAGAAAATAATCGAAAGTGAGTTGTAATCATTCAGTACCACTCTTCTCCCATTCGATGCCCTAAAGATTGTCTCACTCCACATTACCGTTGGAAAAAAGTTTAGAAGGAACATTCGAAGAACCTCATTATATCACAGAATATCATTTTGGTTGAGCGAAAGGGGAAGCAAAATGGACTTATACGAAAGATTGAAAAGTACACTCCACGTTTATGATTCGTTCATGTGTCGGTTAATAATTATAACTTTTAATTCAATAGCAAATACCATAACTAATTTCTTACACGTAGTTTAGAAAATGATTATTTATTGTGGATTACTTTTTTTAATTTCTCATGTAGAAACAGAAAATTTCAGAAAGTAATCTTTGAAAAATTTATCGTTATTAGGAAGCTAAGAGGCATGAACGACGAAAAAATTAATAGTTAGTAGTATAAAATTGCCTTTCAGATGGGGCCTGACTCACGGCCACTAAGTAATACAGTTGACCGGGCAATGCAAAAACATAATGTCGACGTCGACCTCGTCGAATATCTGGCACACGATGGAAAGGTACGCAAATAATGAACATAAGCTTACCCACTGGTTTCCTCTTCACTGTCTTCCATTTCAGATTCACAAGATGTCGCATCACTTCCTCCATCAGGCTCAGAGTCTTGATCTTCCTGAAAAGGTGCTAAAGAGATATTTAAGATATGCAATGTACCATCATGATATACATTTAGGGCTAGTGTATTACCTTAAGCGAACAGCAGAACATCGACACAGTATGTCAGAATGCATGCTGAGAAATTTCAGAGTTCCTTTGAGGTTATATGCGCCTCGAAAGTGAAGGACTTAAACTTTTGCTCAAACGTTCCTTGACTCAAAGAGAAATTCGATCATTATTTTATCAAAGCAAGAATAACAATCAGGAGTGTAAACCTTGGTTTTAGAGAAACAAATTACCTAAGATTTCCCGATATTTGAAATTCAAAATGACCGCCATCCCTGTGCTAACTCCATGAGGAAAAATAATCTTTTCGATTTTCGAAAAACTAAAACTGTGAAACCTTTTCTTTCACCAAGAACTTTCAAAATGAGCCCCAACAAGCGGTAGGCAAGAAGAGAATTGATAATTTTTAGAGCCCGAATTTCTGTCACTGAAGCGCGTTCTTTCTCATATCGAAACGTTACTTTCAAGTGTCATTACACATATTTTCAGCAAATTTGTTGCTCTTTATACAAAGCTCTAAAATGACAAGGTTTGTGTAGAAGAAAACATATTGTTTTTAAATTTATTTTTGCAATAATACAGACGCGGAGAGCAAATGTCTTGTCCTTAATAGAATATCGCCATTAACTGCAAGTTACTTCTTGTGGTGAATCCGAGAGTATAATTTACAAACTGTCCACACTGAAAATGCATTACATATACAGACATAGTTGACTAATCAATTTCCGCCAGAAGAAACTTAAGGTTCTGTTCCATCTTTATCGCGGTACTTTATGCCGAAAAAAAGGAAATCTTTCCCTCGAAAAGTGTTTCTGTAATAATGATCTTCCCGAGTGAAGAACATCTTGGTCTGGAAGTTTCTATTTCTGGCTGAAATTTTGGGATAAAAATTTACAAGAGGAACAGATGAACATTTTTAAATTTTGAGCCTGCCATTATGTCTTGATAAGGCCAAGCGGTAGCTTCACAGTGTTGTCGCATGCGCTTGGACAACCTCTCTGGTGAAGATCCGTTTGACACCCAGCATTCACTACGTATGTCAAAATCATGATCGTGTTTGCTTAGCGTTCAGGCGTAGACATGTAGGTCGATCGTGCCGCTTTTTCTGAAAAGCTCTCAATTGACCAATGATCGATGCCGGCACAAGCGGACAAGGCCAGACTTGTGAGAATTTTGACAATCCAATTTAACAAAGGTAAGAAACACAAATAGCAGCATATATCGGGTATTACAATCTACAGCACGATCTGTACTTATTATCAAATAAAACTGAGAAAAATGTCATGGCCAAACTCGCTTTCCAGCGATTGCCCGTGAGTTACGTTCATAAATGATTCTCAGACATTAATTTTGATCAGAATCCAAAAGGCCACATTTGCGAGTCAGACGAGTCGTGTCGGCGAGCAGTGTATTTGTACTTGTTTTTGCCACATATCGAATATTTTTGAGACACTCTGGTGGTTTTGACATAGCACTCGGAGCAGCGGATAAGTTTCGCAATATTACAAACGACCTCAAAAGAGGGATAAAACTGACAGTACTGTCAGTATTTGCAAAGGGTTGCACCCGAAACGTCAGTGTGTTTATTCTCTGCGATTTTGCAAGTGTTTTATTTCCCGCTTGTCGGTCAGTATTTTGCTGTATTAATTTTAACTTGTTGCACTTTTTATCCTCTGCCTTTTAAGAAGTATTTTATGTCCCGCTTGTCGGCCACTATTGTACTACGTTTCGCAATGGTCAACATCTTGTGGAGGGCCGTTCCGTGTACATGAATGGTACGTTCCAATAGAGACCTTACTGATAGCGAACACATGCTCGGCATTCAAGGCAGAGACGGAAACAACATCATGAAAGTAAGAAACTCGAAAAATGACTCCTCTAAAATCGAAAACAACCACAACGATATCAACAAGTGCGAAAGAGAGTCTGCAAATATAAAACAAAGGATCATACGACAATAAAACTTTTACGTTGATGCTCGGAGAGAATTATAAGTTTGAAAGCACTTGTGACGATATCGATGACACGCATTTTTTTGAAGATCCTTCGACGTCCTTGTTCTTGGAGAAAATGCCAACAGAACCATTAATTTACTACGCGAACACGTAGTCCGGGGTGGCAGCAGAGAAGTAAATGTTTCAAAACGTCCGATATAAAACGCGATTTCTCGCGGACGCCTACACAGATAGGTGCGAATGTCTAGTTTGAGCGGCCAAGCGCTGTACGCGGGGGAATATGACTGTTTTGATAGCTAACTGAAAGGGTTCAATATTATTTCACATTATAGTCATTTAAACTTGGTGAAGGCCCTTCGTATTTACAGATTTTTGACAACTAAGAAGTTATTTGGGGGACAATAGCTTGCTGTAATGATAACAGAAGTACAGATTTTTTTCGCGACATAATGCGGCACTTCGCCTCAAAATATACAGTTCTTAAATCTCAAACAGTATGAGACTGAAGGCTTTGGGGATAATGACTGGGTATCAGCTACCTATTTAACCCTATATTAGGATGTTGTTGAATTTCACGAAGAAGTCACAGATAATTTCATATGATGAAAAGGATGCTAGGATCAAGCAGTATCTATAAAAATCGGTAATAAGTATTTTCGAAAGTATATATATATATATATATATATATATATATATATATATATATATATATATATATAAACAGATTACTTCAAGTACAAAGTAATGAAATCTATTACTTAAGTTTCATGCATCCTGCAATCCTCAGGTAGAAGTGAAAGGATTACTAGCTCGACACTCTTACATATATGATTGGGACGAACAATTCTATTTGTAGGTGGTGTTAAAATTCGATAAATAATATTTGTTTTGGTGGCGACATTTTGAAACTAACTCAGAGCGTTTGTTTAACAGTGTAGATTTGTCATCATTGATAATGCGCAGCTTTTCTGATTTACAAGGATTACATCGCTTGCTTATGTTAGAGTAGCTCAATGCTTTATCAATGATTGACCACGAAATGTCAAAGACTTGGCCCCTTTTTCTTAAATTCCATACAAATTTTGACAACTCGGTGTCGTTTTTGTATCTCTCGTTACGGAACGATTTTATATAGTTAGTGTAGCGCGTCTTGAAGGTGTTATCAGTGAGGACGATGTAAACCCTCTCTGCATTGCCCTTCGTTGATACTTTGGCCTTATAAACCACGCCTTTGACTTGACAGTTACCCTTTAAGGGGCATGCCAACTTAACCCTGCAATGACGATCAGCTGGTTGTTCCTTACGCTCATCTCCGATGATTACCCTCTTATTATGCGATTTGATTATACTTGCCATATTCTTCATACAGCTATAACACACTTTAATTGTGTTTCTGTTGAAGATCTTGTGAAGCTTAGACCCCTTTGGTAAATGTTTGTCAACAAGTTGAAGAAATTTCCTGCCGATTTTAGTTTTCACATTCTTGATGCTTCCGGTCATTGTTTCTCCTCGCTGATTGTTTGGTCTTTGCAAATTCAATTTGTTCAGTGTAACCGCTTGCCTTTAGCTCCGTATTGTATTGACCTTTATATTTATCAAAGATGCCCTTATCAATAGATATTGTTGAGATACGTTTGCTTATTGCGTCAGGTATGTGTTTAATAATGGTTGGCGGGTGATTAGACTGCTCATGGACATACACACACACACACACATATATATATATATATATATATATATATATATATATATATATATATATATATATATATATATATATATATATAAAATACGGTATATATATATATATATATATATATATATATATATATATATATATATATATATATATATGAATAATAATACAATAAAAAATGGCGACTTCCTGTAACCATACGATTATTGTTGTTGGCCTTTCCTGTACTTTCACCTTTCTAGTTCAGGTTTTCCTTCACGGGTTCAACTACCTTTGCTCCTTTGAAAACAAATCCATGGGTAGTGAGTGGTATTTTGTAACATTTTGCACATACTTTCGTAAGCAAGATATAGAATCCATTGGTCTTCATTGATTAAGCTACATATTGTAGGTTCATTTTTGCTGCATATTCATGAGAACACGAGATCGAAGGAAAGTTGAGAAACGTTTCTTTAATCCGGAAATAAGCGAATAAATTATGAAAAATAATTAATGATTTCTTAAGGTAACTGTATACCATAGACCAAACTTACATAAACCGAATGCTATGCAACGAACACCCCAGTCTGACTCAGATAAAATAAATGCCATGTTGTCACGTGGCAGACAAGATCCTACAAAGGAGGATTAATTTGCCATTCGGAGGTCAACAACAGGTTTCATTTCAAACAAATACCAAACTCAAAATTCTACTAGTGCTACTAATTCAGAATGTACTTATTTTCCTGGCTTGTGTCCTTGAAGTCAGAATATTTCAGCTTTTTCACTCAAAGCTAGTGAGACAAAGATTTTTACTAAGTAGGTCGTCTAGGTCATTTAAGAAGTTCTGTGGTAGATATGGACATCTTATATCAAAATATGACAAATCTGTAACTCAGATGATAAGTATTCCTGGGTTTGACTCACAACACTAATTTGGCAACTAGCTGAATTACCGTACAACTACTTTGTCAATTTAGTTCAATTTTGACAGGTGTTGTATGCTAGCAGGGTACGCTTACCCATTCTCGGCGCCTGGTACCACCACTTAACTAGTGGTTCGAGATTGCACTATTGATTTTGTCATTGTTTGTTGTTGTCGTTTTGTTTTGTTTGTTGTTTCTTGGACCTGGTGATTTACTTGCCTTGAATGATAACGATTGCTGGGATTGATTTGATGTCATATTCACAGATCTGTCAATATCACATTTTATTTGAATATTTGGATAAGGTAAAATGCTCATACATCGCATCTTATTAGAGGTTGTTTCATGAGTTTCCATTTACAGGTTCTGCTACTAAACGACTTCTAGTGGGAAAAGCTTATTTCACATCATGGTCATTTAAACTTGCTGAAGGCAATTCCTCTTCAAATAACCATATTTTGACAAATAACAACAATATTTTAGTATAATACCTTGCTCAGATGGCGATGACAGAAACAAAGACATAGTTCGCTTAAAGACCTCGCCTAAACATGTACAGTTCTCATTCGCAAACGATTCGGGACCGAAGGCTTAGGTGATAACGACTATATCTAAAAGTTTTTATTATATAAGTAGTTTTGTTTTGCAAAAGCTAGGTGTTATCTGCTTACGCAATGCATATTAAGGGACTGTGAAATCTCATGGAGTGGCCATAAGAAATTTCAAATGATTAACTGAATACGAACATCAAGCAATATCTATGAATGTCAGAAGACATTTGTTTGACGTCAGGTATGCTTCACCTCTATTGTCCTGCTGTAATAGCATTTTTGACAGCAGAAAATATAAGAGACAGTTGATCATCTGAATGGAAAACACGGCTCAATTGATCTCGCAGAAATATAATAGGATCAATCTACGTAATAAATCCTAATTGGGTGACTCCATGTAATAGTTTAATTATTCCTCTGATTCCCCTGCATTACCTGCACTCTTACCTTTCTTTTCTAGGTTTTCCTGCAAGGGTTCAGGTATCTTTTCTACTGTGAAAACAAATACATGTATGGTGAGTTTCAATGGTTTTTATATCATACTTTCGTAAGCAATATGTAGAATCCATTGGTACTTATTAATTGAGCTACATATGTAAGGTTATTTTTTGCTACATATTCACTATACCACTAGATCAAAGGAACGTTAAGAAACGTTTTCTGAATCAGGAAATCCTTTGATTCTTTATGATAACTGTAAACGAATTAATGCCGCCTAATTATGTAAACCAGATACTTCAACTCTGGTTCAGATTAAACGCGACATGACTCATGAGATTAAGGAGTATTAATTTCGCTATTTTAAATCACTCATAGCATCCATCACAGTCAAATGCCAATTTGAAACTAAAATTATCTTACACAATAATGGAGTGTATATCATGATACCCTTATTTTGCTTGTGCCCTTGAAGTCACAATAGTCTGTGAATGTTATCATACCACATTCATATTTGGATATTTTAAGTGGGTAAACTGCTATCACATCGCATAGTATCAGAGGACGTTTCAGGAACTAAAACTTACAACTTCTGCAGCTAAACCACTTCCGCCGTGTAAAGCTTATTTCACATCATAGTCATTTGAACATGCTGAAGGCGCTTGCTGTTCATAAATTTTTGACAACTAAAAACAATATTTACGGGGATTATAGCTTTCCTCGATGGCGAATAAACAAAGAAATCGTTTACTTAGCAACTTATTGCGGTACTTCGCCCGAAATGTAAATTTCTCAAATTAAAACAGATGGAGACTGATTGGGATATGACTATATCATATCATTTTCAGTAATTTGTTTTTCCTTAAGCTATACGTGTCATTCCTATAGATATCGGAAAACATCCACTTCACATATGTCAACAGAAATAAGAGAAGCCAGTCGATTAATAAAATTGATATCAGGCACTTGATTTGATCTCACAAAAATAACATTATATCAAACTACAATATAATAAATTTCAAAGAGGCGTCACAGTGTAAAAATTTAAATATTCTTGTTGTCCTTACCTAAACTCTTTTTTTTCTTCTGTGCGTTTTCCTTCAAGGATTTTTCTGTTTTGAAGTTCGATCCTACAAAAACAAATACATATATATGGCAAATGTCTTCAATAATTTCCATGGTTTTGGTGTTTCATATTATATTTTTGATTATCTATAATACGTTTATTATGAGGCGTACTGCTTTTTAATTTTCATAATTACATAAATAATTTTATGTATGCATGACTTTTTTTGTCTGATTCATTTATAATGATTTTCTATATGTGGTTCATATTTTTATTTTTTGTAATATATTTTCCGAGTGGTAGTAGTGGTTTTTAGTGATTTTCTTGTGATTTTGTGGACGTATCACTGTATAACATATTTTACTTTTTTTGTAAAAATCAGCACTCATTGCACCTTTTACGCGAACTATTATACGTGTATGTATGTCGATAAGTATGGATGTATAAAATGAAATGAAATGAAATGAAAAGTCAAATCACAGCAGTGTTGTTATACGAAAACACTAAAACAACACTACTGTGCATTTATCTCTGCATGAATTCCTATGTTGTTTTTATGTTTTTGCGTGTTCTTGTTGGTTGAGGAATAAAAAAAATCTGAAAAGAAAAAATGGGCAATATTTTGCAATATGTCTATGTTGAGAAATAAACCTTTTATTGTTCTTGGCTCAAATGCATACTCAGATCACGTATCGAGCCATGATTAAACGACACGCAGTCGGATACGCATGTACTTCCTACGTAAATCGATCAAAAACATAAGTACACCCTCTCTTCGCTGATGGGAGTCGACAATGGTGTCAAAATCAACTGACGACTGACGAAAATACCTAAAATAAGCGACCGAAATTCAAAAGTTACCGCTGTGTCGAAAGCAGGCCGTATTCGCATACTAAGCGTGGTCTCGCTAGTGCCAAGATAGCCAGCTCAGCGCTGACCGGTTACCTACCACCACAGGCGAACGGGAATGAATTATCTAAAATATGATATTATTTTCGTAATTATTATAAATAATAAATTGTTATCATGAAACATTGATATCTCTAAATCTGAGTTAGTATTTCATCCTGGTTGAGCTTCTTTTTTGCGGAGCAGCACTCGATAAAATCGCTGTACGTGTATGAGTTCTGTACTTGACATAGGCGGGCGGCCGACGGTACGTCCACTCTACTGGGAGTATATAAAATGAAAGGTGGCCAGCTCACACAGCAAATCCTCTCTACACGGCTTTGAAAACAAACTTTCTATTTCATTCCCTCCTAATGTTTAAATCGCTGTATCTTCGTTGCATCACTGCTGGTTGATAAGCTGGCCATCAAATCTGCCTCGTTCGGCCATTCAGAATTTACGCCTTGTGAAACTATCGCTCTTAAAATGTTGCGCTTAGTCCGAAAAAATAGTCTCAAATTCTTGACCCCTTTTCATAGGGACATCCGGGAATCTCAGGTGGGCCCCGATGCCGTTGACTTATAAGCATAAATCATACATCTGCAGTTTGACCTCTGTGTACAGCCGTTAGGGTCATCAGGCAGAGGTTGCTAAGCGCTCATTGGTTGAACATTCTCTGATGTAAGCCTACTCTGACTTAGAGAAACACTTATGCCTTTACAATATGACATCGGGTTTCAGTTCCTGATTTGGTGTCTCATTTGTTTTCAAAAACTCTGTGAACTGTGACTCATGGCTTCATTCAAAGAGTTAAAAATACAAAATTCCACACTACTTTTAGAAAGTTTGATTATTGAATATAGTTATGATTTACTGATGCCATAGTTGCACGCATAGGCATTTCTCCTAATAATCTGGATGATATAATGGCGTGCCAATTAAAAAAACCGAAAGAAAGTTTGAAATTTCCTTTTTAAACGCGATTGATTAATTGATTTGCTGCAATGTGAGGACGATTCCTCTCCGTCAATTTGTAAGTTGAGCACGGTAGTACTCCGATTTAAGTTTAACTTGTCATGTATAGGATTTCACAATATCGGCATCCACCTCTCATAACCATATACCCATGCCCACAGCCCTCCATCCTGCAGACTTTTACCTTAAAATATTAGCAACGGCATTTTACGATAAACGTTGAGATACACATGATGGATGTCTTTTACGGATTTTTTCCCCTTCTATATGTATGATACATTTTTCTGGAAATGTGGCCAGTGGTTGACCGCCCTGGACCCCTGACAAATGCATATTTAAAAATAAATATATTTTGGAAAAAAATTCCGGCCGACCCACCTACCCTATTTTTGAAAACCATGTTGTCGGAACAGCACAATTTATTTATTTTGTCCTAAGATGCCATGTTGCGGACGTTAATATATGGAGGGCTTTCATGAACAAGTATGTTTTGGGTAGTAAACTCTCATAGTATGCTGATTCTGTAATAGTATGATGATTCTACCCTGCAATAGTTTCATTGACGTTCTTGTCATCGTCGTATAAGCTCAATAGAAAGTAAGAGGAGCGTACGGCAAAGGTCTTAGTCTCTACTAAAATGGGTAATGAGCACATACATGTAGCATGAAGTGACAGCGCAACGTCTGTTGACATGGTAATTCCAATTTAAACAAAAAACGGCCAGTTCTCTCTATTAAGTATGACGCAACAGAAATTGGATGGGTTTTGTAGAGAAGAGAGTTTTTGATTGATAGCAGTTGTATAGCACCTACACTGTAAACTTTCGTTTCTTGGGACTTTTTCAGAGTCCCTTTGTCCCAATATGACAGGATCCTGCAAATGACTAAGTTGATGACAAGCAATGTAGCTGGAACTAAGTTACTCAATTAATTAAAATTTGTTCTGTAAAAACAACAAGGTTTCAGGAAATTAATTCTTAAACAGCCCACCTTCATTTGGTATTGTTACTGCATTATCTCCGTTCTCCGAGGATCTGTGAGAGAACAGTCAGAAAGTGAGTGGTAATCCGCATTTTAGTCTATGTCATTCAGTACTGCTTTTCTCCAATTCGATGCCCTAAAGATGAATACGAATCATTCCATGCTACCGTTATGAATAAAGAGAAGTTTGGCATGAACCTTTGAAGAATCTCATTACGTCATAAAATTTCATTTTGCTTGAGCAAGAGGACAAACAAAGTGGACGTGACTAAGAAATTGAACAGTATAGTTACATTTATGACTCGTTCAATTGCCGATGAAACACTTTATCTTAAACGCCTAGGTAAACACTAAAATTGTAGTTAGAAACAAACTGCTTAATTGTGGATTATATTTTACAATCTGTAGTTACGAATCAGAAAATTCCAGATAGTAATCGTCCAAAAATTTATTGGTGAAAACGAAGTTGATAGTGGGACAACTGTCACCCTAAAATCTCATGAACGACGACAACTATACTATGAAAAGTTACGTTTCGGATCGGGCTTTAATCGCAGTCACTGAGTAATAAACTCTATGACTATGCAAAACAGAACGTCGACGTCGACCACGAAGGCAATGGATATTAAGAGCAGACGGAAGGTTGACGAAAGACTGATGAGCCTTAAGAATAAATAACAATATACGGAGTGAAAAAAAAGTCGAGACCCAAAGGTGATCAAAGGATATTGTGATAAAGTCCGGATCTCATTACTGCATCACATTACATTTCGGCGCCATGCGAAAAGAGTGATAACGACTCAAAAAGTTGATGAAACAAAATACAGAACTATATTGAAATACGGGAAGAAAGTTATACGGCAGCTATTTACCCCTTTCTGAAAGCACAGAGGGTTACTTACGGTTTATAGATGCCCTACCATAAGAGAATTTAAAGTAATTCAAATCAACGATGTAAAAGTGTAATCTACGTGTACACGTAACTCTATTTGTTCTATTTCTTAACAGTACAGTTAGCAATATACAAAATTAATTAACATACACGCTTGTTTCCTCTTCACTCTCACCGTTTTCAGAGTCACAAGAGGTCGCGTCAGTTTCCCTTTCATGCTCACAGTCTTGATCTTCCGGAGAAGATTCTAGTGAGATATTTAAGATGTGTAACATGCCATTGTGATAAACATGTATGCTTTGTGCATTATCTTGAAATTAATTGAATAACATTGACACAGGTATGTCAGGACTGCATGTTGATAAATTTCAGACAGAGTACTTTTCATCGAAACCATACGTTCAGGTGTAAAACTCGTAGCTTTGTTCGAATTTGTTCCTCTCACGATGTTTTCTTGCCTTGCTCTAGCAGGCAAGAAAACATAAGTTACAGCATAAGTAAGGAGAGAGAAAAAGTGATTGTTTCTCAATTTATTTTTGACAATGCTATAGAAGTGGCGAGCAAATTTTTAAAAAAAGCAAAATCGCCCACTAGGTTCGAATTTACCGGTGACTTGCATTTTAAATTTAACAATCTATCCACGCTAAAAGAGGTATTACGAATTCCCAACATTTCCACGTGATCCAAAAAAAAAAAAAAAAAAATCAACGTAACTAAAAATACGTAGGACAGAAACGCCCTAAGAGTTCTAATACGAACGTATGTGCATTAAATTTCAAAGAGGCAATGCTAAGTAACAGTTTAATCTTCTTGGTATTAACCGTACTCATACCTTTCTTTCCTCGGTTTTCCTTAACAGATTTTGCTATCTGCCCTCCTGCAAAAACAAATGCATGTATGGTGAGAGGCACATGTGATTTTCGTAAAATTTTGCAGATACTTGCGCATACAATATTTAGTTTCCATGGGTATTAATTAACCTTCAAATGTGCACTTATAATACATATCCACAATACTACTAGATTGAAGAACCGTAAAGAAACATTTCCAAAATCGGGAAATTTGCAAAAATTTGTAATATCCTCTTCAAAATTGCAATATAAAAAATGTATGATACTTCTAGATAACCGTATGCAAATGCCGTCAAATTATGTCAACCAATTCTAGTGTGTAAACTTATTTCGCATCATAGCCATTTGAGCTACTGAAGGCACTTTCTGTTCACAAAATTTTGACAAATGAAAAACAATATTTTTGGGTAAAATAGCTCTTCTAGATGACGAGAGAAGTAACAAAGACATTAGAGGGATTAAGCTTTCCGTATGCGTAGCGTTCTGCATAGACTCGGATTAAGACTTGGCTGGCCCAGTCGCTTGGCTTTCCTCGGCAGCAATAACTAGCTAGCCGAGAAAGGTTCACATGTCCATGAGCGTTCACTAACGATCTACTTAACAGCCTGCCACTAATGAGGCGGTCTACAGAAGTTTATACCTTCAATTTGTTGTTTTGATTTTTATATGCCCATACTTGAAGCAAGTCTAGATAGACTTGTTCGTGCAAACTCACACTCGACTTACACAGTTAATCTGTCTAAAGATTTTGCTATGATATCAGCTTAAAAGAACACAGAGACTAGAAATTGAAAATACTAAAAATTTTACTTTGTGTTTGAAAAACCGTGTAAAGCCACAGAGGTAAAACAAATGACAATTTTAATTTCAGTCTAGACTGAACGTTATCGGCAGTGCAGTATATTCGACGTCTGCCGTGCGTATGCCATCGTCTGCGAGTGTACCGCAGGAGGTACTTTTGCATTGTTCAGCGCAACTTTGTATCCTTTTTGTTACCTAAAATATCTCAAAATCAGAAGGCAATCGATATTAAAATGCGCATTAGTACAAAACGAAAGGCATGTCAGTTTTGAATGTCAAGTCTATGGCGAAGCGAGCGTGAAAATCGCTCTCGGAAAAGGTGTACGAAAAAGTGGCTGTTTCACGTAGAAAACTACTGCCAAACGACAAGAGAACGTGTAACATCATTAGAACATGATGAGAGCGCGCAGAAAAGGATGATGAATCCGTTCCCGTTCCGTTCCCGTATGAAATCTTAACCTCTTTATACACCCTTTGCGCCTGTCTCGAGGGGGTATGGAATTACGGGAAAGTACTAACCGGAAGTGCGGTAAAACATACGACAACAACTGTACTTTTAACACGGAAAGGTGTGGAAAAAAGTGAAATACGAAGTGAATATTTATGCTATAGCAAGAAAACATCTAGTGGTGCATGGGACTAGCTCTGGTAAGTGTTCGTGTGTGTGGTTTAGCACCGTAATATTTTATAACTGTAGATATCGGTGACTCGGCCCTCGAAGCGGGCGAATTGTTGAGCGGGTGACGCGTACTATGTGACTCGGCCCAGCTGACAGTAACGCGGGTACGTTGACCGTGCGCGTCCCGTACCCAAGGGACCCGTAGCAGGACAGCGGAACAAATTTTCGCAAACTTTCAAGTTTTTTCAAATAATTAAAAATAAAAATACAGCAATGAAAATATAAGTCAATAGAGTATGAAGTCGTTAAACTTTTGATGTTTTTCCTCGTTCTTCTGAAGATTTTGACGTACTGGCTATTGTTCGCCGGCATACGTTGTTGTGTACGTAGCGTAGTGAAAGTCTACAACTCGCCTGCTTCGTGGACCGAAAATCGCCGATATCTACAGTTGTAAAATATTACGGTGCTAAACCATGCAAACGAACACTTACCAGAGCTAGTCGCATGCACCACTAGGTGTTTTCTTGTGGCATAAATATTCACTTCGTATTTCACTTTTTTTCGCTCGAAAATCGCACCTTTCCGTGTCAAAGTATAGGAGTCGTCGTAGGTCTTACCGCAATTCCGGTTAGTATTTTCCCATGGTCCATATTCCCTTGCGACAGGCGCAAAGGGTGTATTGTTTGCTTAACGACTTCACCTCAACATGTACAGTTCTCATTCTCAAACAATTCGGGGCTCAACGCTTGGCTGATCATGACTGTATCTAATTAATTTTAAGTAGTTTTGTTTTGCATATGTTAGGTACGGTGTTACCATGTGAGGTATTATCTGCCTTCGCGATGCATATTAAGGTACTGTAAAATCTCATGGACTGGTCATAAGTAGTTTCAAATGATTAACAGCATACGAACATCAAGCAATACATGTATCTATGAATATCGGAAGACAATGTTTGACGTCAGGTATGCTCTATTCCTATTGTCCCGCTATAATAGTAATTTTTACAGCAGACTATATAAGAGACAGTTGATCATCTGAATGGAAAACATGGCGCAAAAATAAAATAGGATCAATCTACGTAATAAATCCTAATGGGGTGACTCCATGTAATAGTTTAATTATTCCTCTGATTATTCTGCATTACCTGCACTCTTACCTTTCTTTTCTAGGTCTTCCTGCAAGGGTTCAGGTACCTTCGCTCCTGTGAAAATAAATACATGTACGGTGAGAGGTATAAATGATTTTCACATAACTTAGCACATACTTTCGTAAGCAGTATAAAGAATCCATGGGTATCAATTGATTAAGCTACATATAGAAGGTTATAATTAATTTTTGCAGCATATTTACTATACCACTAGATCGAAGGAACATTAAGAAACGTTTCCGGAGTCAAGATATTCTTTGATTCTTTAAGACAACTGTAAACGAATGCCGCCGAATTATGTAAACCAGACTCTAAACTGTACACCCCTTCTCCTATTGAGATTAAATATATTCTGGCATGACATGACAGACAAGATACTTCAAAAGGCAGTATTAGTTTCAACATATGGCACAAGACCACTAATTCATTTCCCATAGGCCACCACAGTAGCGTTGAGCTCGATTTTCCTATTTTAAAACATTCAGCGGCACGAATCCTCTTAACAGGTGTTAGGTCAATGTCAGCTTGACTACCGATTAATTTTTCGTGTGGGCAAGTCCACGGAAATTTTGAGATAGCGATGAAAATAGCGCCCTCAGTGGTGTTTTTGACAAATTTCAGGCTTATTGTTATGATTTCTATTAGCCCTAGAACTCCTCATATTACCACCAAATGCTTCAGCCATTATTCACAACAGTCTGCATTTTGATTCAGGCAGAAAAATATCTTTACAAAAATTCTTGACGTTAAAGTTCAAACTAAACAAGCATCCATGCAGATATCAAAACTTCAAGGTCTGCACTATTTTTCTTCCGAACTATGTGAATTAGTGATCTGGTGCCATATAGAGGCACTCTTAGGTTCCATTTAAGCAAACGCCAAACTAAAAACTCCCTACACGGTATTGCAGTGTATATCATGATACCCTTATTTGCCCTTGCTTGTATCTTTGAAGTCACAATATTCCGTGGATGTGATCATATCACATTCATATTTGGATATTTTAAGTGGGTAAACTGGTATCACATTCAAAGTATCAGAGGACGTTTCAGGAACTACAACTTACAATTCTGCAATTAAATTTCTTCTGGACCAGGTGTGTAAAGCTTATTTCACCTCAAAGTCATTTCAACTTGTTTAAAGATCCATTAGCTGTAACTTTGGTCATTTTTTTTATTTTGTTTGTTCTGTGTATCATCTGCAGTTTCTGGTTTGAATCTCTGAAACATGGAGAAATTCCTAATATTTAGCTCATAAATATACCCTATATGATTATTATCTGCATTGTTATTGTTTAAATTTTGTGTTCAGGTCCGGACAAGAATACAAGTATCAATTATCAACAATAGCAATGGTTATTTCACATATACAGGCAGTGTTGGCAAGCAGGACACCGGGCATTGGTCATGATGATCGGATTATAGTAAAATTCTGTGGTTGATACATTGAAACAGAGTAATGAAAAATTAGTCAAAAGTTACAGCTAATGTCCCTTTAAGGCGCTTCTTGTTCCCAATTTTTTGTCAACAATAACATTATTTACAAGTACTATATTCACGAAAGAAATGGAATTGTTTTGCGACTTATTGCGGTACTTGCCTGAAATGTAATAAAAAAAGTTGGAGACGGATGGGGATATGACTATCTCTTATGATTTTCAGTATGTTTAACCTTAAGCTATCATTAAACGTGCAATTTGCTTCTTTAAAAATGCATTTTAGGAGGTGGAATGTTACGAGGTGATCACCAGTAGTTTCATATAATGAAAAGAATGCGAACATCAAGCAATATCAAATTGAAAGACATTCACTTGACGTATGTCAACAGAAATAACGAAAGGTAGTCGATCATCCAAATCGATAACATCGCTGATTTGATCTCCAAAAAAATAACATAGCATCAAACTATACAGCAATATAATAAATTCCGAAGAGGAGTCTTCGTGTAACAATTTAATAATTCTCTTTGCCCTTACCTATACTCTTTCTTTTCTTTTGTACGTTTTCCTTCAAGGATTTTGCTCTTTTGAAGTTCGATCCTACAAAACCAACTACATATATATATATGGGTAATGCGAAATTTTTCAAATAAAGTTAAACAGAGTATGTTATTAACGAATATTCCTGGGTCAAATCAGCATATGTGTCATTTGTGCTCCGTCAGACATGAGACGAAGTCGAAGCAGCCACAAACTTTACCTATCCTGATCCAACGCAGAAACTGACTTTATCACATGCACAAGCCAAGTTTGTCGTCTCCGAACAAAAAATACGGGATTTATTCTCTGGTCGTTCTACGTCACGACGACCCGCGTCTATGTCATCAATTTTGGTGCGTCGGCCCTTTTTTTGCGTCGATCTTCGGTGTGGTCGTAAATGTAAACAAACAACATGGCGGCCGATATTTCTCCCACGATCAAAATGTATCTGACGTGAAAATATCGCAAACATTAGTCGTGATTGACAATACATCATCTAGGCAAATTTTAACCTTATCATATATTTAACCTTTAAGCGCAGTTCCGACGACTTTATCCTTTTAACTATAAACTTTCGTTTCTTGGGACATTTTCAGAGTCCCTTTATCCTAATATGAAATATGCATACATGATCCTGCAAATGACTAAGTTGACAGGCAACGTAGCTGGAACTAAGTTTCTCAAATATTGCAATATTTGTTTCGTAAAACAACGATGTTTCAGGAAAATGATTCTTAAACAGCCTACCTTCATTTAGAATTGCTACCTTCGTATCTCCGTTCTCATTCAGCATTGATCTTCTCCGATTCGACGCCCTAAAGATGAAATATTACGAAACATTCCATATTACCGTTATGATAAAAGAGAAGTTTGGCATGAACCTTTGAATAATCTCATTACGTCATTAAATTTCATTTTGCTTGAGCAAGAGGGCAAACAAAGTAGCAATCGCTAAGAGATTGAAAAATATAGTTACTTTTATACTCGTTCAATTGCCGATAAATAATTTTAACATTCAAAGCGAAGGTAAACAACAAGATTGTAGTTTGTAACACTTATTAAAAACAAACTGTTTCTAATAAGATGATATTTTCACAATCTATAGTTCAAATCAGAAAATGCAAGAAAGTAATAGCTGAAAAATTTATTTGTTCAAACAAAGTTGAGAGCGGGAAAACTGTCATGCTAAAAATTCATGAACGACGACGACAAATTTACAATCAAAAATTACGTTTCGGATGGGACTTAACTCACGGGCACTGACTAATAAACTCAGCCTGACCGTGCAAAACAGAGCTTCGAAGGCGATGGATAGCAAGAGCAGACGGAAGGCCGACAAAAAGACTGATGAGCCTTAAAAGTATTTAACATATGGAGTTAACAAAGCCGAGACCCCAAGATAACCAAAGGATAATGTCCGAATCTCATTACGGTATCACAGCAAAGAGTTCCTACATTTCGGCGCCACTTGAAAAGAGCGATATAAACTAAATAATTTCTTGAAACAAGATATAGAACTATATTGAAATAGGGCAAGAAAGTTGTTCAGTAGCAATGCACCACTTTCTGAAAGCACAGAGGTCAATCGCGGTTGATGTATCTATGCCCGACTATAACATAATTTAAAGTAGTTCAAATCAACGATATAAAAGTGTCACCTAATTCTATTTGCTATATTTGATAACAGTACTTTTTGTATAGTAATATACAGACCAACCAGTATACACAGAATAATGTAAAACATTTATTAACATACACACTGGTTTCCTCTTCACTCTCATCGTTTTCAGATTCACAACAGGTCGCGTCAGTTTCCCCATAATGTTCGAAGTATTGATCTTCCTGAAAAGATCCTAGTGAGATATTTCAGAAATATACTATGCCATTATGATGTACTCTTAAGTTTTAAACATTTTCTTGAAACGAATTGATTAACATTGACACAGTTACATTAGAACTGCATGTTGATAAATTTCAGACAGAGTACTTTTCTTCGAAACATTACTTTAAGCGTTCAGGTGTATCATAAAACTCGTAGCTTTGTTTTATTTTGTTTCTCTTACGATTTTTTCTTGCCTTGCCCTGATAGAAATTTATTTTTGCAATGCGATAGAAGTGGCGAGCAATTTTTTTTTCAGGAATGGCAATCGCACACTAGGTTGGAACTTACTGATGATTGGTTGTATGGATATAACAAACTGTGCACGCCAAAAGAGGTATTACATATAAAAGCTCTGTTGACAGGACAAATTCTCAACATTTCCACATGCTCCAAGAAGAAAATAATATAAGTAAAATACGTAGGACAAAACAGCCGTAAAAGTTGTAATACGAACGTATATGCAATAAATGATATGAGGCGATTCAGAGTAATAATATATTTTTTTCTTTTTGGTATTACCCATACGTTTGGCTTTCTTTCCTCGGGTTTCATTCACAGATTTAACTGCCTTGCCTCCTGCGAAATAAATGCATGTATGGTGAGTGGCACATGTGATTTTTGTATAATTTTGCAGATACTTTTGAAAGCAATATATAGAATCCACTAGTATTAATTTATTAGGCTACAGATCATTTTTGCTGCATTTTCACTACTACTAGATCAAAGGAACGTTGGGAAACGTTTCCGGAGTCCAGATATTCTATGATTCTTTTAGACAAGTGTAAAATATTTGGAGGTGGAATGTTGCAAAGTGGTCACCTGTAGTTTCATATACTGAAAATAATGCGAACATCAAGCAATATCTATAGATATCGAAAGACATTCACTTGACTTACATCAACGCAAATAACGAAAGCAAGCCAATCATCCAAATTGATAACATCGTTGATTTGATCAAGAAAAAATAGAATAGCATCAAACTATATAGCAATATAATAAATTAAGAAGAGGAATCTCCTGTAACAGTTTAACAATTCTCATTGCTCTTACCTATACTCTTTCTTTTCTTTTGTAGGTTTTCCTTCAAGGATTTTGCTCTTTTGAAGTTCGATCCTACAAAAACATATACATGTGGCTTCAATAGTTTTCGTTCAATTTTGCGCACATTTTGTAAGCAAAATTTAGAATTCATTGGTCTTAATTGATTAAGCTACATATAAAGGTTTTACTGCATATTCAAATGCAATTAGATTGAAAGAACGTGTTGAGAAACTTATCTCGAATCGGGGAATTTACATACATAGAATGCATTTGCCGAGTCACACAATTTCAAAAAGTCGAATGATGTTTTAAGATGACTTTATTTGAATGCCTTCAAATTATATCAACCATATGTTATGGAAAGAACACCCCTACTCAGGTTGAGATAAAGAATGCCCTCCCTTCAAGTGGGAGACCAGACCTCCATTAAAGAGGATTGATTTTCCGTACAGAAACACAAACGGATTTATTATAAATAAATGAAAAATTAAAAATTCTATTCATACAGTTATAAAGTGTTTATCATGATATTTTTGAAGTAATGATACTCACTGGATGTGTTTATATAACATTAATATTCAAATATTTGGTTTGGGTAGCCTGTCTACTCATTTCATCCTTTCAGAGGACGCTTCCCGAGCTCAAACTGACAACTTTTGCATCTACACCTCTCCAAGTGAATAAATACGGCTAGTTTTCAATCGGGTTCGAACCCACAACATACGGCATCAGTCGCCTAGCGCACAGGCCACAGAGAGAACCGCTCGGCTAAATTAGTCCAGTCAATCTACGCCAAAAAAGGGGTCAACCTAGGACTAATTGCAACAGAATTTTTTTCTTCACCATGCATTTTGGAAAGGTCCTAGAAATAACATACTAAAAGTATAATAAAATCTCAGGGGTGCAACAGTGCCTAATTTGCATAAATGTAAAGGGGGCTCATTGGTATAAAATTGTCGCTGATAGATGGTTTCTACTTAAAATATGTGGCTAAACATGATTTTGATACAGGTTTTTTGGCTTATTTACCTCCTTTTTGGTCTAGGCAATGTTGTTGAAAATATTTTGTCGTCATAGAAATATTCCTCATTTGCATAAATCCAATATGGCCGCCACAACACTTCACTTTTCTTAGTTTTTCTCGAATTAATAACCATTTTTAAGCTACTACTGACAGCAATAGAATAATTTTTTCACATTGTATTTTAGACAAGTCCTAGAATAACATACTAAAAGCAGAGTACAATCTAGAATTGTAAACAGTGCCTAATTTGCATAGATGTAAAAAGATTATGGGTACAAACGTAGTGCTGATTGAATGTTTCTTCTAAAAATAATTGGCTAAACATGATATGTTATGCAGGTTTTTGGCTTATTTGCCTTGTTTTTGGTTTAGGTAATGTTGATGGAAATATCTAGTCGTCATAGAAATATTCCTAATTTGCATACATCCAATATGGCCGCCACAACCTTCACTTTTCTTTGTATTTTTCCCAATTAATAACTATTTTTAAGCTAAGTCTGACAGCAATAGAATTATTTATACACTGTGTATTTCAGAGAAGTCCTTCCATGACATACTAAAAGCCTCGTACAATCTAGAAATGTAAACATTGCCTAATTTGCATATATGTAAAAAGATTATGGTTATTAACTAGGTGCTGATAGAATGTTGCTACTAAAAATATTCGGCTAAACATGATATATGCGGATTTTGGGCTTATTTGCCTTGTATTTGATTCAGGCAAGGTTGATTAAAATATTTTGTCGTCATAGAAATATTCTTCATTTGCATAAATCCAATATGGCCGCCACAACACTTCGCTTTTCTTTGTATGTCCCTAATTAGTAACTATATAAGCTACTTCTGACAGCAATAGAATTTAATTTTCATTTGTGTATTTTAGAGAGGTCCTAGAATGACATACTAAAAGTCCAATACAATCTAAGAGGTATAACATTACCTAATATGTATAGATATAAACGAATACTGGGAGCAATACATTCACTGATAAAAGAAATATGCATATTGAATTGAGAAAAATGCGACATCATGTTCAAGTTATGTGTGCATTTATCTTAATTTTTGTCCAGGCAATATTTTTGAATACATTTTATCGCCCGAGAAATATTTTAATTTGCCTAAATCAAGTATAGCTGCCACTGCACTTCACTTAAAAATTATATTTAATCTACACAACAAGTAGTTTTTGTTTCCACTCTGTATTGAATGTGGAGAATGACAAACAAAATGACTATTAAGAGGGGAGACAGTGCATAATTTGAATAAATATAAAACTTACAAAAAGGGAACAAAGTAGTTGCTGTTAATATATTTCTTAAAAATATATTCAGCAAATTGATATTTCATTCAAGCAATTTGATTATTTAATGTACTTTTTGTGTTTGTAGGCAATGCATAAAATCATTTAAGATTCCTCATTTTACATAACTGCAATGTGCCCCTCCTACCACTTTACTTTTCCCTGTTTTGACCTATAGTATAAATGACTATATATAATGTTAAAAAACAACGGAGATCATTAGAACTAAATTTTAGTAGGGTCATGAAAGTTACATATCGCAAGTTTAAAGGCCTGTGTTGGCACCAGATTTTCCCATCAGAAAATTTACCCACCAGATTACAATTTCAATGGAAAACAAAAGGCTATTACACCTCAATCATTCTCTTACAGACTAGAACAAAGGCAATCCCAGGGATCGCGAAAAGTGCATTTAATGAAGTTGTGCATAAGACAGCTAATTTACCCAAATGCTAAATGGGTCATAGATGGTATACAAACCTGGTGCTGATAATCTATTTACGAAAGTGATTTAAGAGATAAGCTGACATTGTAAGGACTATGTAACATCATTTTTTGTTTTTAGTTCAGGGAATGTTTTCAAATATATCTTACAGCGATAAAAAAAATTATTATTTGCATTTGTCCAATAAGTCAACCATGTCACTTCCTTGTTCTAATTGGAATATGAATTATTTCTTCACCTTAAATACTTAAAGGTCCAAGAAAGGTATATTCAAAGTCTTGTACAAAGGGCTAATTTTAAAAGATTTTATAGGAAATGCCTACACTGTATTAAATGTAATAATTGAAACTTGAAATGTTTTACAATATCGTAAAGAGAGATTGGAAGTTTTTACTAACATTGCCAAATATATTTTACCTAATTTTGAGCGATTCCTCATGTGCATAAATCCTATATGATGACCATTAAAATAATTTTCTTTAATTTTTCAAATTGACGTCAACTTATTTTAGTTAATTATGTTATCAGTAAAATGAGAAGTTACATTAAGAGACACTACTTGTTTAAGTTATTTAATACTTTAAATTCTTCCTATCGAAAGATGTCCATTTTATAACTTGAATGAACATTTTGCTCAGTACAAAGAAATTGACGTGGTTATTTATTTTCTGTGTATTTTAACTCATTGTAATGATTATATACAAATAGGGCCTACAGAATGAAAAGCCCAGTAAAAATAAACAATGATTTATTCGTATAGTTCATTTCAATTATCTAGAGAATTTGCATAATGTCAATAACATTGGCAACTTACTGGAAGATTTGGATTTTCTTAATGCATACCAAAATGCTTGGCCAAATAACCAACACTTTGTACTAAGCGAGGCTGAAGAAAATTTGTGTTTCAGCTCTATTTTCTTTTATTTTCACCCTTACCCGTATTACTAATATAGATTAAGTGTTGGTAAAATGTAATTAAAGACCAGGTTGGGTGGTCACTGGTAAATCAGATATACTTTTGACTGTGTGCAACTTGCCTGTTCATGCCACATACAGAAATTTATGATAATAATGATAAGTAAATTATAATGATCATGATGATGTAGAGGTACAATTGTTATACTATATTGCCAATTATCATGAAATATGGATAAGGAAGCTGTTCCTTTATCAGCTGAAAGACATTACAATAATCAAAGGACACTGCATTTCTCAAAATTTTGAAATGTCTTGAAGACAACAATTGAAAATTAATATAAAGTCATATGATGGACTGAAGAGAGAGATTTCCTGTTTAATCTTACCGTACACAGCCATAGCATTTAAGGAAAAACTGAAAAAAATCTGTTGACTGAATCATGATAATCTAAATCACTGGTAAATGCAAATCTAGATACTTTTCATAATGTTACATGGTCTAGCTGCTCTTTCAAATTTTCATGACCGTGAAACAAGAAAACCAAAATGTGAAGGGATTTTCATCACAGAAGCTGCCGTTAACGAGTTTATCAATTAGGATATCAAATTTGGACATCAAATAATCATAAAATTGTTATCCTGTATTTTGAACCTTATGGAAGTCTCACCTCAGATTGGCCAGACTCTCAATTCCTTAAGTGATCGATCTTATTGGTGATAATACAAAAGTCTAATAATCTGCAAATGGGAAGTCCATTACATAACAGCCCCATGAGTGATACTTGCACATCTAAGATCTGATATGATACGCAGTACAATTATATCATCCTATGCTTCACATCTTTTCATTGAGTTGCCCTTCCCCATACTTATGGGTTCTACCATGAACTGCAGCAGCATGAATAACCCCAGAAGAAAGTAAAATCTAGACTTTCTGTTGTCAACGAAAGGATTCTGGCTGTAAACAAATGAACCACCTAGAGGAAGATGTAAACAGAGAGGAAGAGGAAGAAATTTTGATATGATAATGACCATCATAATAATTGTCATCACCACTACCATCATGGTGATTCAAATGATGTTCGTATTTATACTAATGATAGTTTAATAATGAGAGAGATGATTCACAGGCACAACTGTTAAGTGTGGGGAACCATTTATTAGTAACTGAATATTTCCATCGTCATTGAAGATAGTGACCAAAAGCATAAAATATTCCTTCAAAAATTTTAGTGCAATCGAACATGTTGTAGGATAAAATGACTGAAAATGACAATTGATGTCAAATTATTGAACACGTCAAATGATTTTTTATGAATAACCTTATCGTCGTAAAAGAAAGAAGAATATCTAAAGAAAGAATTCTGATTCCCTTTATTTAAATAGTAATGCTCTGAAACTCTTCTCTTTATTCATTGCATTTCTGAATAACCAGAAAATGTCAATGGAAGCTATTGTAGTCTTATTGTATTCAGAAGACCGTTTGTGTCAATTATGCAAATTAGGCCTTTTGTATTAAAATAATTAGCATGCAAATTAGGTCAACCTCATTTGTTTTAGGTAATTCTTGCAAAACCTTAACAATTTCATTGAGAAAAAAATTGTTTAAATATGAGCTTAAACATTCATTTTGTCTGAAATAGTGGAAAAACTGCGAATATATGCAAATTACTTAATTTGCATAATCTTTATTGTTCAAGACATTTAGAAAATAACTTGTTGAACCTTACTAAATTGTGTTGCAATGAAAAAAGTCACTTGAATTCAGTTTACATGTCCAAAATGTGAGTATAGCAGTCATTTTAAAGGCGATATATAGCAAATTTGAATATATGCAAATTTAACCAATTTGCACCCCTTATATTTTCCTATACTTTTAATATGACATTAGTGAGACCTTTCCAAAGGTCATGGTGAAGAAATAATTTCTGTTGCAATTAGTCCTAGGTTAAACCCTAAATTGACTGGACTAAATCTCCACTCCCAAAAAAGAGTGGTTCAATAGCCGGCTAAGTTGTTACATTTTTTCTGACTGAGACCGCTCCACACGTTGTAGAGTTCGTGAAGCACTCACACACGCATGCTCACTATCACACATCGCACATACAAACTTTATCGAAGCGAAGCAACGAATACATCGTAAACAAACGTAATTAAAGTAAACAACGAATACATCGGGAGAACGATTTGACACCATACATATTTGAAGTAACTAACGGCACCTCCTGTTCACACATTTTTGACAACTAATAAGGACGTTTTGGGGGATGATAGCCTGCCTCATGATAACATAACAATCAAATAATGTTTTGCTTAGCGACGTAGTGCGACCTCTCACCCTGAAAATGTGGAGTTTTAAATCTCAAAGAGTTTGAGACCGAGGGCTATGGGGATGACGACTATGTCATTTTTCGGTATTTCATAAGGTAGTCATAGATGGAGTGGTCACAAGTACTTTCATATTATGAAAAGAATGTGAAAATTAAGCAGTATCTGTAAATATCGAAGACATTCGCTTGTTATAGCACTTGATTTATCTCTATTGTCCCACTGTCATAGTATTTTTGATGTCAGGCATTACAAGAGCTCTCTGCACTCTTATCTTTCTTTTCTTGGATTACGTTAACGGATTCAGATGTGTTTGCTGCTGCGAAAACAAATGCATGTATGGTGAGTATGATTTCGTAAAGTTTGGAACAGACCATCGGAAGCAATATTTAGAATTTATCGGTCTTAATTGATTAAGCTATACATCGAAGTTTAATTTATAATGCATATTTATTCTACTAACAGATTGAAGGATGTAAAGAAAGTTTTCCCCGACTGGAAATTTTTCAACGTCATAAGGAGTCACACATGGGTTCTATTTCATACAAATGCCGAAACCGAAATTCTCTCAATAAAGTTAAACAGAGTATGTCATTAACGAATATTCCTGGACATATCAGCACGTGACAGTTGTGCTCCGTCAGACATGAGACGAAGTCGAAGCACAAACTTCACGTATCAAGGAACTGACTGTATTGGGTACTAACCGATTTATCATATACCCGTGCCAAAAATGGTAAAAATGAGAGGAAAAACCGAAATTTTTAAGTCCACATCTTTATTGCTCCTTGCGCATAAATATGTATATTTTTGTAAAAAAGTACCTTTTGATTTATATATCTCAAAATTCTCTCCATTCAGTTATACAGTATATATCATGACTTTTCTTGGTTTGTATCTTTGAAAGCAGAATATTGCACAGATGTGTTCATATCGCATTCATAATCGAATATTTGAATTTGGTAAACTGCTTACACATTACACGCTAAAAGCGGACATTCACTAGCGACAACTAATATAACTTCCGTACTTCTAGTATGTGGTATGACACAATAACATTGTGTGATACCACAGTCATTGAAGACTGCTGAATGCGCTTACTCCTCACACATTTTTGAAAACTAAGAACGATATTTAACTTGCCATGTTGGTGAGAGAACAAGCAAAGTAATTCGCTGAGCGACGTAATGCAGCGATTCGCTGGAACATATACACTTCCCAATCTCAAAGAGTTGGAAGCGGAAAGCTTTTGGGATAACGACCGTATCCCATAATTTTAAGAATTTTTTTGTATATGCGCCACGTGCCATCTGCCTTCAAAAAACCCACAGAAAGGATTAGGAATCTCAGAGAGTTATCACAAGAAATATCATATAATGAACAGAATGCAAACATCGAGCAATATCTATGAATATCACAAGACATTCGCTTGACGTCATATATGATTTATTTCAATTGTCCCGTTATAATAGTAGTTTTAACAGTAGACATGAATTACAATAGCATCAAACTTTATTTAATAAATAAATGGTTGACATCAAGGATATGTTATTAGTTGTTTGCATATTTCAAACCCTTTATGAATAGCGCTACCCTCCCCAATACACCGCAGACATTAACCGGAAACAAGTTACCTTATTACAGTCTTGGTACGACGCTCATATGAAACGAGCAAGGAAAACCTAATATCTCAACCAATTAAACTATATGTCTCTCGATAAAATGCTTACCACTTTCAAACGAAGAAGCCGCCGTGCCCTGTTCAAACATACTTTCAACATGATCCCGCTTCACATGGTCCGAACGATTGTCATGCAGGACGGGGTCGTTTTCGTCGTTCATAGTCACTCCAAATCGATTGTTTTCACTCCCGGAGGAAAATACAACCTTGATATTTTCTCCATACACCACTAAGCTTGCATCTTTTAAGTCCTAATGGATAGGAAATGAGTACAAAACATAATCAATCAAAATGACATCTTTGAATCTATGGATCTTGCGAAAATCCGATATCATAAAAATATATTTCCCTCATCGTAGCAGGATATTAGCACAAAACACTTACTTCACTTGGATATGACTTCACCACCTCGTAGCAGAACTTCAAACATCTCATGTCATTATCAGTAACAGTTGCCTTTAGTTGCCCAATTACTTCGTGGATTTCGTCGAAAGATATGCTCGGCCTGCAACGCTTTTCAAACGTAGTGATTTTACCGTATGTTTCTACTAGAAGAGTGTAAACGGATATGAAAGGTTATATCAACAACAATGAACTTTAACATATTTTCAGTTTTACCTATGACAATCTTCAACCTTAGCCCTGCTGCAATGGCCAAATATATATATATATATATATATATATATATATATATATATATGTGTGTGTGTGTGTGTGTGTGTGTGTGTGTGTGTGTGTGTGTAATAACACAGAATTACTTCAAGTACTTAGTAATGATATCTGTTACTTAAGTTTCATGCATCCTGCAATCATCAGACAGAAGAAGCAGTGAAATATTTCTTAGCTGGACAGTCTTGTATATGTATGATCGCGGCGTACCATTCTACTTGTCGGTGGTGTTAATATTTGATAAATAATATTTGTTTTGGTGGCGACATTTTGAAACCAGCTCCGAGCGTTTGTTTAACAGCGTAGATTTGTCAGCACTGATAATGTGTAGCTTTTCCGATATACAAAGATTACATCGCTTGTTTATGGTAGAGTAACTTGATGCTTTGTCAATAATTGACAACAAAATGTCAAAGACCTGCTTTTGTTTGAGGGACCAGACGAACTTCGAAATAGCAGTTAGGTGCCGATATCTTTCATTACGGAACGATTGCGTGTGATTAGCGAAGCGCGTTTTGAAGGTGTTATCAGTGAGTCCGATGTAGACCTTATCGATGTTGTCCCCCTTTGATACCATGGCTTGTAAACCACACTGATTATACTAGCCATATTTTTCATACAACCGTAACTCACTTTAATTGTGTTTCTATTGAAGATCTTATGAAGCTTAGACCCCTAAGAAGGTCTACATCGGACTCACTGATAACACCTTCAAGACGCGCTTCGCGCATTTGTTCTTTTAAAAAGCCATTCATCTGAGAGGGATCGACCAAGACTGTATAGGCAAACACAAACATTCTGGCAGCTGACAGTGTTCTTTCACTTTAATTCTTTGAAGGAAACGTGAGAGTGGGGAAAGTCGTTCGAAAAGTCAAATCGACGTGTCAGGTCAATTCTACAGTTAGCAGCTAAATAAGAACAATTTCGTATTAAGAAGGACATTAGGTGACAATGCCCGTAAAAACTTTCGTCAGATAACATTACATTCTCTTCCGTTGCTGTTGTGCATTGGCAAAATGTATTCGGTTCGCAGCAATCAACGTTTTAACGGGACATTAAACCACTAGACAGAAGTAAAAGTACAATAATACGGTATAGAGCAGACATGTCCTTAATGACGAAGATATGACGACATATCTAGTTTAAGGTTGTTTGTTTACGAGGAAATTGCAAGTGTGTTTACAAATATTATGAACTCTGAAGTTTTAACTAAATCCAACCAATGTGTTAAAATGACAACGTCTATTGACTGGTGAATTTTTTCATGATTTCTGAAAACAAAGCTTCAACTACATTCTCCGTGGCTGAAATATGTGAAGACTTACCTTCAGAGGTAAAAACACGGGGCGAGTCCACAGGATCTTCAAGATCCATACTTTCATAACCGAGACTCCTGTGGCGTCTCTTGGTGTCTGTAGTTTCAATATGTGAAGGCTTCTCCCTATCGTCAAGAGTTATCTCAAACTCATTCGATTCATCTCCAGACTTGAATACAACAGTAATGCTGGTACCGTACACAGATATAATTGCATTCTGCCACACCTGATAATGTAGTGGGTGAAGCTTATTATAGACATCTAGTTTATCTAAGTACGTTTAGGTCTTTCTTCGATTTCAGCTATGCATTCCTTCTCAATTAAGGAAATTTACGATAAGGGGAATGGTCTTCCTTTTTACTGATTTGCATGACTTTTTATGTTCAATCGGTAGCTAAGAGTCGTTTCCATACAAATATTTTCATGTGCACTTAAACTAAGAATACTTACAGTCATGTCGCGCTCTCTCAAAAGTGAAACACAGTACCGCAAGAGAGACTCATCATTAAGTCGCAAGTGTGATTTGCGTGAAATCTCTGAGATGGCATTGTTGATCTGCTTAAATGTTATACTTGGCTGACACTGAAATTTGAACCATTGCATCTCTTCCTTTTGGACGCTTGAGGCTGAAAAATGATAAAAATGGCGACAGCTTAAACCAAGGGCTGCACTTGAGTCCTTACAAAGCTCAAGTAGAAACATTAGCATACATTGGAATTTTAGACCAAACTCACAAGAACTCATGTTGTCCAAATTAAAGAGATACAAACAGACAGGCAAGCACGGAAACGCGTATAGATAGGTAGATAGACAGAGATAAAGACACAGAGAGATAGACAGATAAATCGATTGATTGATAGATATAGATAGATAGATAGGCAGATAGATAGATAGACGATAGACAGACATATATAGATAGATGGATATGCTGATTGATAATCTCTGTGTTGATATGTTGTTGCTTTGTGATCCACTTTTCAGTGTCGCAGACAAATAGGTTATAAGGATGGATGGCCACTCATACCTTCGTGTACTGATTCCTCGTTGCTAACCCAATCGCTTTCACTCGATGTCTTTTTGTAGATCGGCCTGTAATTTTCATCTAATCTTATTTCGAATTTGTGTTTTTCGCCTCCCGATGTAAACACCACCTTAACAATCTTTCCGAAAACGGACAGCAGGGCACTGCTTAGAATCTGTAGTATGAAATAATGATAGTAGAACATTACGAAATGTGCGCTCGCAAGTGCTTTTGTTTGTGCCTTTTATAGATCCTATATAAGAACTACGTAAATAGGTCATGCTTTTACATAAAAGCATTTCAACCCATTAAGAATTTCAATAAATTTCGTGATAATGCAAAAAGTTATTGGGCTATGCCTGTTGGATGTCAGAATAAATAAATAAATAAATAAATAAATAAATAAATAAATAAATAAATAAATAAATAAATAAATAAAAAGAAATTACAATTTACTGTGAAATGGTATTAAAAACTTGCTGAATCAATTATAAGTCAAAACTGAAACTGTTTTTAATAGCTCAATAAAAAAAATAAACAAATCATATCAATTGACAGAAAAGACACGAGGTTGCCATCAGGTTTACAAGCTTTCCTGATTAAAGAAGATTTTGAATAACAGCTAGGATACTCACTTTAGTGTCGTTATTTTCTACCACCTTAAAACAGTGTCTCAGACAGATTCGATCGACCGGATCAAGGCCTTCTGGTGACTCTTCAAAGTGAGTGATGACATTGCTGATATGTTTTGCAGAGATGAACGGGTGGCACTGATTAATGTGTGGCCTTCTAGCAGTAAGGAGGTCTATATTACGTAAACAATTACAAAGAAGTAAACTACTGTTCATTTCTTCAATAACACTTACGCGTAGAAGTACTAGGAAAATAAGGTCTTGATAGACTGCCATGAATTCTTTGTAGGTTGTTGATATGAATGCTGAATGAACCAATTATTTGTTTTTATATTAATCTTGCAGATAGTGAGCATAAGTAAGCTAATCAAAAGTACAATATTACATTTCCACTAACCTATTTCATTACGTGCTTTTCTTTTATTATGAAAGCACACAGTTCTGCTTCCCTTCAAGTCATCATACTAATAGCTTGTTACAGAAATCATTGTACATATCGTTATGACGGCTCAGACGTTTGAAAGTACTGAACGTTTCGTGGAAATTGCAACAATTTCTGTATATCGATTGTACATACGCGTGCTTGAGAAAAAGGCAGTACATCGAGAACACATTCAAAACGTATCCTAATATAGAAGTTACCCACAATAGATATTCAGTGTATTCTCGCCTTTCTTGTGTGAACAATGTTTTTGGCGGGCGAAAGTAAAGTCTCGAACAATTTTGACGTCAATAATACTTCCAACAATTGACGTCAATAATACTTCCAACAATTTCAAGGAAACTTTGAGCAATTTCAAGTAAAGTTTAAACTCCCAGCCGCCTAAACAGCGAGCTTTAATAATTCCTACTCTAAGTTGTGGCAATAGTATTCTCACCTCCATTGTCATCCCAGTTCAAAAACCGCCCTTTCTTTGCAGGTCCAGGAATTTCTCCCACGGTCTTCCGCGTCTCCTGACATATTGGCTCGTTTCGATCGTTAAGAGTCACCTCGAACACATTGACTTCGAAACCACACTTCAAAACGACAGTAACACTGACTCCATATACTGTAATTTTTGCGTTTTCTAAAATCTGATGAAATGAAAAGATGTTTTGTTTTCAAATTTGATAAAAGGTTCTAGCGATTTCATGAAGGAAATTAATTACTTTCTAAAGCTTTAGTGTAGGATGATTAATGTTTGCATTACGGCATTCTTCTATGTTTTGATTATCCCATTGAAAAATGTCTTTCAAATAGATATATACTACATACGTAATGATTAAATGCATTTGCTTACGCTTATGACAGCGTTTCGCAGAACAAATGCATTGTAAGCGACACATACCCCTTTTTCCTGTTGTTTTACCAACGTGTAACAATACTTCAAGCAGCGTATGTCCCCGTCTTGGACTTGATTTGCTGATGACTTTAACCGCATGATGACACCATTGATGTGTTCGAAACTGATGCTCGGGCGACAATCCTCTACAATTTCTGTTCGATTGAAGAAAATAAGTTAGCAAAAAGTATTCTCTGGAAGAGTGGTCTTTCTTAGACCAAAAACGGATGCCAAACATCTCCATTGACTTGTTTACTATTTAATTAAAGGCGCATAAGTGACGTATCATGCTTTTCAGTAAAACGAGACAGCTACTTTCTCTGAGTCTGACGTCACCCTCACTAGAATAACTTGAAACTTTTATTGAAGTCCGCGTCACATGTTGAAAGACAGTGTATATTACATGGCTAGCTGTTGTAAGTTTTTTCCTGCCTGGTTCATCATCATTGCATAAGAAGTAAATCCGAATGACCGAGATTACAGTTATCCTTACATTTTAGATCAATCCTGATGTCAACAGCATAGCAATATGGAAAAATCTAACGATAAATCAAAATCGACAAATGACGTATAATGAAAGGCCTTTGACGTGAAATAATACTTTATTTATGTCGAGAGTTCATAATGGACTACACTCTCATAGTCTCACAGTTTAAGTACCTCCAAGGTGAGAAGACTGTTTTAATTCTTTGTCGTCTTCTGGTTGTCTACTCTGAACGGACGTCTTGCGGAAAATTGGTGTGTAATTTTCATCCAGTGTAACCTCAAATTTATTGCGTTCGCCGCCAGCAGTGAAGACTACTTTCAAAAACTTTCCGAATACAGATATAAGGGCGCTGTTAAGAGTCTGGAGCGAGAGAGAGAGAGAGAGAGAGAGAGAGAGAGAGAGAGAGAGAGAGAGAGAGAGAGAGAGAGAGAGAGAGAGAGAGAGAGAGAGAGAGAGAGAGAGAGAGACAGAGAGACAGACAGAGAGAGAGAGAGAGACAGACAGAGAGAGAGAGAGAGAGACAGACAGACAGACAGACAGACAGACAGAGACAGAGAGAGAGTTTACGTACACCATAGTATGATTTGTTTGTCTGCAACAAACAACATTTAATGAATACAGACAAAACACGTTTTGACCACTTGTGTAATTTTCATCCCATTGAATTGCAGTAAGGACATAGATATCTGTAATTTATCGTTTGTAGGTTCAACAGATGCTGTGTGAGCGAGAAAAATGAAGTATCATTCACATGCGTCAGATAGAACAGTAACATTCAGAAGCCATACTCACCTCAGTGTCATACTTGTCTACCACCGTGAAGCAGTGTTTCAGGCAAATACGGTCGACGGGGTCGAGACCTTCTGCAGATTCTTCGAATCGCTCGATAACATCGCAGACGTTCTTGGCAGAGATGAAGGGATGACACTGCTTGATGAATGGTCTCCTCTCTGTGATGGAGTCTAACGAATGTCATGGAGAAGAATATGAAACGTCAGTTTAAACAATTTTCACTAAAATTGATTACTGATGATACAACAAAATAGATGTCATACTGTGAATTAATTAGAGATAATAAACAGCCAAGGATGGTATTATATGGCCCGATGTGAATAAAAGCTTATCAATTGTGGGAATTAAATGTTAATAAAATATTTCATCACGGCTTTCATAGCCACATTTAAATTCTACAAAATCCCATAAATTGCGCATACTTTGTTGGGGAGAAAATACATAATGGAAATTCAGGGACCTTTTGATCTAAAATATGTTGCTCGGGATCGTACATAAACCCTGGCACCGCTTACTCTGGACATTTTCAACTGTTGTTCTGTCGCTTTTGCAAGTTCTTCGCTATTTACGTAAAATTCTTATTCGCCGTATATAACTATGATGATGAGGTATGCTCCTATCTCCGAGGTCATATGAACTAATTACTAATTCACATGATCCAGAGTATCCCTTGCTCGGCAGATTTAAAGAAAAATTTAAGGTCATTATGATATTCTATAGTTACAGATCGCAAGAAAATCGTAACCACATCATACCCCTAGACAATGTAATAATATCTAAATAAGTAATCATATCATAACGATGTTCGCTGCTTCATTGATTGGTCTTACCTTCGTTGTCATGCATACGGACCGCCATGCTTTTCTGCCCATGACCAGTTTTTCGCGTCTCACGGCATATTGGCTCATATTGGTCATTAAGAGTAATCTGGAACACATTTTTTTCGCTACCGCATTTGAAAATAATGGTACCGCCAATACCGTATACCGTAATGTGCACGTTTTCCAAAACCTGGTAATATTGATAGAATGTACTTAACCCGTCAAGTATTCGGAAAGAATCAGAAGGCAAATAGTGATGCATAAAACAAACATAAACGCCATAAGCTTGTACGTTCTTCAACGAATCGTTATCCTGCACCCCTTTAAATTAATAGCTAATAACTCAATTTACTTAATACAGTGCAAATTTGATTGTTTTGGGTCTGGGGTTGGAGTCATTGTTTGAAAGACAACTAACACTTACATTTTGTCTCGACTATCGTGAACTCACCATGCAAACATATCTGCGCTTTTAGGTGTCTCATGAATTAAATGATTTATGGGAAATCACTGACCCAAGTAGTGCTTCAAATCGCGAAATCGATCGCTAGTTTACTCTATATGTAGCAACTTTGTATCATTTCACTTATGTTGCACGGGACGGTCTTGCATTAAAAGTGTTTGATATATTAACCGAACAAGTTTCTCATAACACTTACCTGCTCTCCCTTTTCTTTCACCAATGTGAAACAGTACTTCAGGCAACGCATATCGCCGTCGTTTACCTTCTTCTGCGACGATTCTAACCGCATTATAACGTCATGAATATGTTTAAAACTGATGCAAGGGTAACAATCCTCCACAATGTCTACAAAGATAATTGGATTTATCAGTAAGTATGAAGGAAAGATGGCCATGAGCAAGATGTAGCTATTTATCCCGAAGCTCGAGAATTATGGCAACATTTATCTTGTCGAGACCTACCTCTCTCAACTAATTTGGGTCTACCATGCATGGTCTCCACCGCTTCATACTTGTTGACAGTTTTTGTAGGTGTTTGCGTAGTTCATGTCAGTCCAAGTCATCGAAAATATCAGAAACGAATTTGGTTGACCCATTGATCCGTATTTAGTTATATTTAGTTCAGGCAAGTTATATTTGATGAAATTTTAGTGGTAAATATACTCAGCAGTTTATTAAGCATTCGTCCAATTAATACGCCAGAAGCCGTGAAGCCTAAAGTCTGATCTCCCTTCTGAGTAAAACGGCTTTAGGATTTCAAATGAAAAATGCTGTCATCTTGATCTGTAATTGGGTATGAAGCAGCAGAATAAACTATTATGATGTGGCCATATGTGTGGTGTTTTAGGTTCCCATATGAAAAGTAGGGGACGAAACTCGTATATCACTCTACATGTAGAAATGCGTATTTTAAGAGCTAATATTAATATTATATAGGGCTCAGCCCTTGGTGTCGCGCCAGGGGTTATTAAAGATTGGCAATGTTATTTGTATTGATTCATGATAAACTGTAATTGTTACTTCATAAACGTTTATATGACAACTATGCCCAGTTTCCCTCTGATGAAAGCAGTTCACGTACGTACACGTACACGACGTCAAACCCTGCAGCAGGGCAGGTATAGATTTTCTGTAGCGTGTAAAAGTTTTGGACAAAAATTGGCAATTTTTACAATGATAATAGCCTATTGCGATAAACAAGGGACGTATTATGCAATCATTATCATTGCAATGGTAACCGCACTGCCCACCTTCCACTTGCAAGCTGAAAACTATAGCGTTCCGTCTAAAAACTGGCAATTTTTGAATCTAATTATTGACACAGGGGGCGCTCTTCTATAATTCAATCCCAGCATTCTTTGCGTATGCCCCCGTTCATATGCACGACAGTTTTCTCCCTTTATCTATATAAACGATATTTTGTATCAGCGACAAGGTGCATAATAACATTTACTGGCTAATAAAAGAGGTATATTTTATAAAAGGTATGTTATATAATTGTAATTTGTTTCGTTTTTGTTTATTTAAGAGTACTCAAAAAAAAACATGGCGGCGCCCATGAAAGAAGGGTACACTTCCGGTTACTCGCATAGTATATTATGAATAAGCGCATGCGTAGTCAGTAAGCCGCTGGCGCGACTATTAAGAAGCATTGCAGTGATGGTACCTACTTCCAAAGTTCAAGAATGGGCGACAAGTCGGTTCTTCTTGGTCTTTGGCACGTTCGTTTTGTTTTGTTCGTTGACTTTGTTTCTTTGTGTGGTGACAAATAGGATTTCCATGGCTGTTGAGCGTGATCTCAAACTGGTTTACTTGCATCCCCGATTTGAAAATTACAGTTACACACCTTCCAAGCACAGTAATTATGGCGTTATCCAGTACCTGGATAGGGAGAAAACGAAATAACCAAGTAGCAATTGCTAAGTTGCTTATGATGGAAGGCTCTGCAAGTGTTTAACAAAACCGCGGAACCGAATATTGAAGGCAACAGCAATCACAATGCCTTGTCATTCATTAAAAGAAAGCGTTCACAAACCTTACAGAGTGACAAATGATCTCATCGTTAGCCAAAAATCACTTGTGGCATATTTTCTTAATATATTCAGCTAATGACAAGACCATATAAGATGAAAATTAATTTGAATTATATATACTTAATTGAATTATATATATCCTAATTTTGTTTGTATAAACATATCAAGGTTGCTCCATCTAGTCCTGAGATGATACGCCTGATACTAAAACTAGGGCAAACATGATGCAACAAACAAGGTGTGACTAACTTTGATATGCAAATGCAAACAAGTTGACTTGATTTCCCGAAAAGCCATAATGATAACACATTATCGTTCCAAAAATGTTTTTTTTCAGGTAATTGTCTTGGACTTTCTGACAGACCAAAATTTACAAAGTACCAATTGAGGGAGTCCCCTGTCATTAATAGAAAACGACACCAGAGGCCTGTTTATGATCTCTATGTAATCATCTACTGGACATTCAACTATCAGTGGGTTCTGAGAGCCATCATGGCATCACCTACCGCATCCGCATGTTGTTCCACTATCGCATAGCAATACATTAAGCAGCGCATATCGCTCTCTGGTACTTTTGCTGTGGATGCTTCCAACTTTAAGATAACGTCACGGATATGTCTGAAGTTAACAGTAGGAGAACATTCCACGACAATTTCTAAAAGGCAAAGCAGATACACAATGATTTCACAAATTTTGCCAACTATGGTAATCTACACATTCTTTTGTACAGTCAAATCAGGCGAGGAGAGGTAACTGGCTGCGGTGGTTATACTTATATCGTTAGGCTCTAACGGAATTATTAAGCATGCCTGATATATTAAATGCATCACTTGACTCACCTAGCATTGTTTCAGAGTGTAAACATTGCGTATATTGTGAAGGAACAGAGATGATCGGCAAAACATAGTATACTGAACTTTACAATTTCTCCGGCTTTTTCAGGCGTCGACATCGGATCTAAAATACTTTGAGTGCTTACGATTCCAACTGTCACAAACTCAATAGAGCATTGTACCTTCGTGATTTGAGTCCATTGTATCATCTTGCAATTCGTTAGGAATGTGTATTTTACGACAAATTGGTGTATAATTTTCATCTAAAGTGACCTCAAACTTATTCCGTTCACCTCCAGCAGTGAACACTGCCTTTATAGACTTTCCGAAAACAGATAATAGGGCACTGCTGAGCGTCTGCAAGTGTGTGTAAGAGAGAGAAAGAATGAGAGAGAGAGGACAGAGAGGGAAAAAGATAGAGTCACAGAGTCAGACAAAACAGAGTCAGTCAGTCAGACAGACACAGACTGACATAGAAAAAGATGGACAGAAAACAGGAACAAACAACCAGAGACAGGCAGAACGATTTATATATATATATATATATATATATATATATATATATATATATATATATAAACACAAATTACCTCAAGTACAAAGTAATGATATATGTTACTTAAGTTTCATGAATCCTGCAGTATTCAGGTAGAAGTGAAAGGATTCTTAGCTCTACACTCTCATTTATATGTTTGGGACATAGCATTCTATTTAAAGGTGGTGTTAAACTTTGATAAATAATATTTGGTTTTGGTGGTGACATTTCGAAACCAACTCAGAGCATTTGTTTGACAGCATAGATTTGTCAGCATTAATATGTAGCTTTTGTGATTTACAAAGATCACATCGCTTGCTTATGTTACAGTAACTCGATGCTTTGTCAATAGTTGACCAAGAAATGTAAAAGACTTGCTTCTTTTCTTTTAAGGACCAAACAAACTTTGTGCTGATGTGTTTCGTTACTGACCGATTGCATGTGATTAGCAAAGTGCGTCTTGAAGGTGTTATCAGTGATGTCGATGTAAACCTTCTCCCCGTGTTGTCCCCTTAGATATCTTGGCCTTGTAAACCATAACCTTTGAATAGACATTACCCTTCAAGGGGTATGTAGACTTGTTGCGGCAATTACAATCAGCTGGTATTTCATGACATAAGTCCGAAGATCTCAGTCGAGACAAACCAGAAAATAATAAACTTCTTGGATGTGACATCAATCTGAATGACGGAAAGTCCCATCCGTATCGTGAACAAAACGACCAAACAATGTATGTCCACAAGTAGTCTAATCACCCGCCAACAATATATAAGCACATTCCTGATGCAATAAGCAAACACATATAAACAATATCCAGTGATAAGGGCATCATTAATAAATACAAAGGTCACTACAATACGGCGCTGATGACAAGCCGATACACCGAACAATTGAATATGTCAAGACCAACCAATCAGCGAGGGGAAACAATAACGAGAAACGTAACATCACGTGGTCGAACCGAACCGCTTTCAGAAAGAACGGGGATACTAATATCGGCATGAAATTTCATCAACTTGTTGACAAACACTTTCCATAGGGGTCTTAACTTCACAAGATCTTCAATAGGAACACAATTAATTAAAGTGAGTTACAGCCGTATGAAGAATATGACTAGGGTAACCAAATGGCATAATAAGAGGGTAATCACCGGAGATCAGCGTTATTACCGGGACAAGTCTACATGCCACTTCAAGGGTAACTGTCATGTCAGAGGTGTGGTGTACAAGGCAAAGGAATTAACGGGGACAACAGGGAGAAGGTTTACATCGACCTCACTGATAACACCTTCAAGACGCTCTTCGCTAATCACACGCAATCGTTCCGTGACGCAACATATCAGCACTGTACAGACCTCTCAAAGTTTGTCTGGTCCGAGAAAGAAAAGAACTAAGTCTTTGACATTTCGTTGTCAAATTATTGACAAAGCACCGAGTTACTCTAACACAAGCAAGGGATTTAATCTTTGCATTTCACAAAAGCTACACATTATCAATGCTGACAACTCTACGCTGTTAAACAAACGCTCGAGTTGGTTTCAAAATGTCGCAATATTATTTATCAAAGTTTAACACCACCTACGAATAGATTGCTATGTCCTAAACATATAAATGAGAGTTTAGAGCTAAGAATCATATCACTTTTGTCTGAAGATTGCAGGATGGATGAAACTTAAGAAACAAGTATTTTTACTTTGTACTTGAAGTAATTTGTGTTATTATTCAAAACGCTATGCTTTCTGCATGGGACGCTATAATTTCCTACGAGGACATATGTATACTTATATATATATATATATATATATATATATATATATATATATATATATATATATATATATATATATATATATATATATATATATATATACCAGAATTTTGTGTGTTTGCTTTTCATATGAACTGCAGGTTTCATAATGATTAGTACATTTTGCCAAACAGGCTTTCGATTTGCAAACATCTAGATATCTCAGGTATAACAGAAAAAATAACTTAATGATGTAATTCGTGGTAGTTTTCATGCTATGCAAAACAGACTTTGCATTCGCAAACATCCAGATATCTCTGATACATATTTGTGATATATTAAATTATGCGCCCTAAGGGCGCACTGAAAATGTAACTGAATGTTGCAATTTGTGGCTGGTATGATGTTTTGGAAAACAAAGTTTCAATTTGCAAACGTTAACATACAGACATCTATGATACATATCCCTGGTAAATTAAAGTTATGCGACTGAATGATGCAATTCGTGGCTGGTAATATGAACCCATGTTGCAGTCATAGACAGGAGAAGAGAGTCTCACTTCTACTGTCTATTTTGTAATTCATAAAGATTTGGGCCCCTCCCCCATCGCGAATTTCAAAAACATGGTGACCCCATCACCAAAAAGTCTAAAACAGGGTGACCCCCATGGATCAGCCCTCCGCCCCCCCCCCCGGCTGAAAAACCTACAAGCCCCTTAGAAAGAATAGACCAGAAACTAGTGTCTTCACACTCAAAGCGTACTCCGTACATGAGAAATCAGAGTTCAATAAACAAGCGCATTGAAATTTGACTTCTTCATATGTCCCTTCCTTTTACTTGCACTCTGTTTGAAATACAATACAATGTTTGATGTTGCAATACAAGATGAATTTAATGCATAAAAGACCTGCCATCTATTACATGCACCATGAAAGCACTGAAATTTGTCATTTGCGAGAAGATGTAAGAAGCATTGTGCAAAATACTCACTTTACTGTCATTCTGCTCCATCACTGTATAACAATGCCTTAGACAGATGCGGTCGACAGGGTCAAGACCTTCCGCCGATTCTTCGAAATAACCAATCACATCACTGATATTTTTAGCAGAGATGAAGGGATGGCAGTGCTTAACGTACGGTCTCTCAGTCGACAAGAAATCTACAACAGTGATAGGGAAAAGTATTACGAGAACCCAGAGTATTTCTTCACAAAAAGTATGATAGAAATATGACAAAGTTTGAGAGTTTTGGTGAGAATCTTAATCAGTTGATGTAAAATTGAAAGAACAAAATTCTCCCTTCCCTATCTATATGCATCGTCCTCCAGTCTATTAGAACTGTATATTTCAGTACCAACGTGTTTGAATATTTACTTAATATAAATTAGAGTCATACCTCCATGGTTTACACTTCTGTCAGACAACGCATCATCCACTAACGTCTCGCTTTCCTTATGATCATCATCGAGAGATACGTCTTGACAAATTGGTGTGTAATTTTCGTCAAGACTGATTTCAATTTGTCGTTTTTGAGTTCCTGATACGATTACAGCCCTGATATGCTTTCCGAAGACAGATATGTGTGCATTTCGAAGGGTCTGTGTAGGACAGGAAAACTATCTTAATGGCGGCATCGAAGGTAAGCAAAATTCGCTATTCATTGAATTGATAAAATGTTCTTCTATCCCAGTTCGTAAAGTTCGTCCCCAAAATACAAAGGACTATATATTTATCGCTTCTGCAAAGCATAATTATACTGTATGTAAACTTAGAAGAACTGAAAGAATGTTGTCGATTACAATACCAGAACAGGAGCTATGCAACAGAGAGTCAGAAAAAGTGAAGTGCTTGAGATATATTACACGGCCAAAAAAATTTCCCGGTAAAAGTGTCTTACTTACTTCATTGTCACACTTTCCCACCACTGTCAAACAATGACGAAGACATGATGCATCGATGGAGTCCAGGCCATTTGCAGACTTTTGGAAATGAGCGATCACTTCATGAATATTCTTGAACGTAATGAAGGGATAACATTCCTTGATGAATGGTCTCGCTGCTACAATGTTATCTAAGTTATATTGAAAATAACACGACGAAAACCAGAGGTTTCAATAGCGATTATTTTGGCGAACAGAGGTAAATTTGAACTGCCTAGTTAGAGAGAAGGTTAAACTTAAAACGCATTGTAATTTCAGAATTCAAAATACTTTGTTACCTGTTGAATACTGAGATAGAGAGATAAGTTCAATACGTTCTATATAGTCTGGTATGTGATGGTGCACTGCATTGTCCTTTGATATATATATATATATATATATATATATATATATATATATATATATATATATATAAATAAACAGATTACTTCAAGTACAAAGTAATGAAATCTATTACTTAAGTTTCATGCATCTTGCAATCCTCAGATAGAGTGAAAGGATTTCTAGCTCGACACTCTTACATATATGATTGGGACGAACCATTCTATTTGTAGGTAGTGTTAAAATTCGATAAATAATATTTGTTTTGGTGGCGACATTTTGAAACCAACTCAGAGCGTTTGTTTAACAGTGTAGATTTGTCTGCATTGATAATGTGCAGCTTTTCTGATATACAAAGATTACATCGCTTGTTCATGTTAGAGTAGCTCAATGCTTTATCAATGATTGACCATGAAATGTCAAAGTCTTGTCCCTTATTTCTTAAGTTCCATACATATTTTGATAACTCGGTGTCGTTTTGGTATCTCTCGTTGCGGAACGACTTCATGTGATTAGCGTAGCGCGTCTTGAAGGTGTTATCAGTGAGGCCGATATAAACCCTCTCTCCGTTGTCCTCCGTTGATATGTTGGCCTTGTACACCACGCCTTTGACTTGACAGTTACCGTTCAGGGGGCATGCCGACTTAACCCTGCAATTGCAATCAGCTGGTTGGTCCTCACGCTGCTCTCCGGATTAATTATTTATTTATAACGCTCTGCTTTTTTGCATTGAGCACTGTAATTTCCCTCGAGGACATCTGTATACTTCGATATATATATATATATATATATATATATATATATATATATATATATATATATATATATATATATATATATATATATATATATATACACTGAGAATCTAGGAACTTGTTGTTGTCACTCTACAGGCTGTTTCATACGCTAATTAATCATCAGGAGTGAGTATTTGGCGGGAATGGGACTGTTTATATTGTGTTGCAGGTGAGTATGCATATTCAAATATTCAAATAAGCGGTTGCGGCCAATGGCAAGTCAGTTATTAATGAGGAGGAATTTGCTGCCGTGTCTGAATTTTGAGAGGAATTCTGTTTGTTTGTTGAGGGTTGATTTGTTGTCTGAATAAACTATATGGAGCTTTTCTGTTATACAAAGGTTGCAGCGTTTGGTTTTATTTGAAAAGGGGGGAGCTCTTTCGATGATTGACCATTTGATATCGTAGTTTCTGTTGTTGTCTTTCAGTTTCCATATGAATTTTGATAGTTCTGTGCTATTTCTGTGCTTGGGTGTTTTGAATGTGTACTTGTGATACGTGTATCTTTGTTTGAAGGTTGAGTCCGTGGGTCCAATGTAGTGTTTCTGATCGTTGTTTGTGGTGACAGTGGCTTTGTATATTACTGAAGAGGTGAGGCAGTTTCCTGAAAGTGGACAATCGTCTTGTTTTTGGCAGTTGCATATTAACTTCTCTTGTTTCCTGTATTTATGCAGTATTCAACCCTTTAACAATCAACCCTTAACAAACGAACATAATTCCTCTCAAAATGCAGGCACGGCAGCAAATTCCTCCTCATTAATAACTGACTTGCCATTGGCCGCAACCGCTTATTTGAATATGCATACTCACCTGCAATACAATATAAACAGTCCCATTCCCGCCAAATACTCACTCCTGATGATTGCTTAGCATGAAAGAGCATGTAGAGTGACAACAACAAGTTTGATAAATAATATTTGTTTTGACGGCGACATTTTGAAACCAGCTTCGAGCGTTTGTTTAACAGCGTAGATTTGTCAGCATTGATAATGTGTAGTTTTTCTGATATATAAAGATTACATCGATTACTTATGTTAGAGTGACTTGATGCTTTGTCAATAATTGACCATGAAATGTCAAAGACCTGGTTCTTTTGTTTGAGGGACCAGACATACTTAGAGTGCTCGGTAAAATGCCGATATATTTCACTACGCAACGATTGCATATGATTAGCGAAGTGCGTCTAAAAAGTGTTATTAGTGAGTCCGATGTAGACCTTCTCCATGTTGTCCCCCGTTGATACTTTGGCCTTGTAAACCTCACCTTCGACTTGACAGTTACCATTCAAGGGGCATGTAGACTTGTCCCGGCAATTACAATCAGCTGGTCGATCTTGACGTTGGTCCCCAGTGATTACTCTCTTATTATGCGATTTGATTATACTAGCCATATTCTTCATATAACTGTAACTCACTTTAATAGAGTTTCTATTTAAGATCTTATTTGGTTTTCCACAGGAATACCACAGGAATATCACAGCCAGCAAGCCGGAGAAGAAGAAAAAGGAAATCACAAAGGTATTTCATGAAATGGGGCTGAAGATCATAATTGACACAAACCAGAAAATAAAAAAACTTCTTGGACGTTACATTTAATCTAAATGACGGCAAGTTCTGTCTGTATTGTAAACCAAACGACCAAACAATGTTTGTTCATAAATAGTCTAATCACCCGCCAACTATAATTAAAGATATACCTGACGCAATAAAAAACGCATCTCATCGATATCCAGTGATAAAGGCATCTTTGACAAATACAAAAGTCACTACGACGCAGCGTTGAAGTCAAGCGGGTACACAGCCCAAACTGAATATGTCAAGACCAACCAATAAGCAAGGAGAAACAATAAGAGGAAACGTAACATCACGTGGTTCAAATCCCCTTTCAGCAAGAACTTGGAAACTAATATCGGCAAGAAATTACTTCAACTTGTTGACAAACACTTCCCAAATGGGTCTAAGCTTCATAAGATCTTCAATAGAAACACATTTAAAGTGAGTTACAGTTGTATGAAGAATATGGCTAGTATAATAAAATCACATAACAAGAGAGTAATCACCGGGGGCCAACGTCAAGATCGACCAGCTGATTGTAGCCTTATTGCTGGGACAAGTCTACATGCCCCTTGAAGGGTAACTGTCAAGTCGAAGGTGTGATTTACAAGGCCAAGGTATCAACGGGGGACAACACGGAGAAGGTCTACATCGGACTCATTCATAATACCTTCAAGACGTGCTTCGCAAATCATATGCAATCGTTGTGTAATGAAAGATATCGGCATTTTACCGAGCTCTCTAAGTACGTCTGGTCCCTGAAACAAAAGAACCAGGTCTTTGACATTTCATGGTCAATTATTGACAAAGCATCAAGTTATTCTAACATAAGCAATCGATGTAATCTTTGTATATCAGAAAAAATACACATTATCAGTGCTGACAAATCTACGCTGTTAAACAAACGCTCGGAGCTGGTTTTAAAATGTCGCCACCAAAACAAATATTATTTATCAAATTTTAACACCAACTACAAATAGAATGGAACGTCCCAATCATACATATATAAGACGGTCGAGCTGAGAATCCTTTCACTATTTCTTCTGTCTGATGATTGCAGGATGCATGAAACTTAAGTAACAGATATCATTACTTTGTACTTGATGTAAGTTTTTGTTATATAGACAGACAGACAGACAGATAGACAGACAGACAGGCAGATAGATAGATAGATAGATAGATAGATAGATAGATAGATAGATAGATAGATAGATAGATAGATAGATAGATAGATAGATAGAGTAAACAGGTAAGTAGTACATACAACATACCTATCTACCCTACCTACCTACTCCTTACTTCTTACCTAATGATAATTTCACATCATCAATACTGTTGTATCTTGGGTAAGTGAACCTGTAAGTCTTCGATTCTGAGCCTGCCTTGTTAGTTGTCCTTTTTGCCAAGCCATACACCTCATTATATTTCCTTGGAATGTTTCTTTTCCAATCAAACACTTGGCGATATTTTGGAATTCCGAACCTGTCAAGACTGATTTCGAATATACTGAATCCGTCTCCAGCCGTGAGTACTACCTTGAACAACGTTAACTGCACGACAATTGAGGCATTTTTAAGTACCTAAAATAATGAACATATAATAATTTCATGCAGTGTAATGCGTTACAAATTTTGACAACTTGAGAGATCGAACGAGAAGGAAAGAAGGTAAGGAACAGAGATTTGACTTAGATAAGAAGGCAAGTTTTCATCTAACCAGACAGACAGAAACATGTCTGGATAGAAACAGAAATACCGTCTACGCAACATACCAGGCGTTCAATGACGCCACACGATGAAAAGATGAGCGGTTCAGAAAGAAGTTTAATAGCAGGATAATTTTCGTCTAGCTATTGTGAAAAATCTATGGCCTTTTTGGCGTTTGAAATGCATTTTCAAATTTCGATGCAAATGTGTAGGAACTGGCTATTCACCTCTCTGGAAAATCGCACTAGTAACCTTCGACAAAATTCAAGGCATTCTCTTTCATGTCTCAGCAACGGTCTCTTCCAATACTCTAGATGTCGTATTGCCTCGCTGACATCTGATTGCGTTATTCCATTCACTGCACTACATTTTCGCTCGTAGTCGATATATGAAGCCATTGGGCACGTTCTGAAATTCTTTGGTGAAAGAAAATTGATATGGTTGATTAAGGGTCTAACAGTGACAAAGTGGATCCAAACCGAAATACAGCTCAGAGTTACAGGAGGAGTTTCATTAACTAAAGAACAGTTTCCTAATTCTGAAACCCTGTAAATGACTTGATTTTATCGGCTGAGACAGTGGTACAGTATTCTTGTACTCGACATTTAATGTCCGAGTGAAGAGAATGCCGAGTGAAAATGTGAATGTATTTGTTTTTTGTACTTTAATCTGGGTGTGTTTAGATATGATAAGGTTATATCTTGAACTTAATAGATCAAAATGTCGTTATGCAACTGAGTGTCTTACTGACATGTCCGTCAATAACAATATTCGAACAAATGTAACGCTCATCTTACATTATCACATTTTTCTTCAATGACATTTACATGACTCGTCTGAACAGGGGTAGTCGTCCTGCTTACAATGCAGGCATTATCTGATTAAAGTCTATGGCAGTTTGGTGCGAAACAAGCCGAGGGAGTACAGCCAGGATAGAAGGATTGATTATTTTTTCCATTGTATCTCATCGCCACGTCTACATTGGAAGAAAGTCGTCGCCAATGAATAAGTTGGATCACAAATCATTTGAAATATATGTGAAACAAACCAGACCCAGCGACGGTATAGGACGAGGTTTTGACCAGTTCACGACATATATACAAGAGCGGTAGTGAGTGCATATATGAATGTACCCGTGGTGGTAGTAAAACATTGACTTCGAAAGATTGCCCAGTTAAGTGACACTAGTAGAAAATATTTCGATAAAATAGCAAAGAATGGATACTTTCTCGCCTTTTTGCGAGAATATTGCGCGATTTCATTTTAACTGGCACTCAAATGGCGAAAATTTACTTTCTCGCAAAATTCTCACAACCAAACAGGGAGAATTAGTTTTTCTCGCTCTCCATTTTCGAGAAAAAAATCAAGCAAAAACAAATTCGTGCTGATTGACTGCGATTATTTTGCGAGAATGTTTTTCTTGCGGAATCTAGGCGAGAAATACTTTTTCTGGCAGATTCATGGCGAGAAAATAAATTATCGCCCAATGAGTGCCAGAAGTTTTGTTAATCGCACTTCTCTGGGATGGATCACATCCATTGCAAAGTTCACAATTATTGTATTTGGGTCGATGTATCAGTCTGTACATATCAATCATTAACAGCTGTTATGCCGTCTAACCAGCACTAATCAGTTTTTACCGTACTCGAAAATAGATTTTCCAGGAAGACAAACAAGAATACACTGCAAATTCTTCTTGCTCGAAATATAACCACTTGGTTTGTAGGTGGCTTGCGGGTGAACCAGTGTGTATATGTTTGATATATTTCGGTTTGCCCGAACTCCGCTAAGGTTTCTATGGTTTGAAGTCACTCCACCACACAGAGTATGAATGGCGTGTATTCATACCAATATATTGGTGGCTCATTATTAAGCCCGTCATGGTACAAATTTAAGCCGAGTGGCTTCTTTTTAAAGTGTATGTCCCGCACAAATTCAAAGTTAATTTTGCTAAAATGAGCCATGCTATATGATTTTGCCATCCCTACTTTATCAAATAAATGCATCATCCCAAGGAAACGATGCGGTTAAATATTGTAAAAATGCAATATTTTGCGCGATTTTGAAGTTGGCTGCCATTCGGGTCGTTTCGGAATTCGCGGGCATTGCCACCGGAAATGACGTAACTAATTGAACGTTCGAGTGAGCGTATTCACCACGGCCATAGCAAATGCTTTGCTGTGGCTTCAACATGGTGAGAATTAGTTACCCTTTTGGTGGCTGAAGTAACCGCAGCCATTGCCAGTTCTAACATGCACTTTATTTAGGATGCCGTATTTGCCAAAATTATAAGAAATGGTCGGAAAAGAGGCATTCAGACAAGCGTTTTCTGCGGTGCACATTTTCGAGTGCCTCGCATGCCTTATCTTGGCCTTGTGACTTCGCGTCGAATACACACGGTTAAGAAGCCAGATGTATGGTAAGATAGAATTTAATTCCTGGAGCTACTACGTCGAGTATGTGATCGCAATGCCGTACCAGTAAAACCATTGTCACCAGAAAGCGTTCGCGTGCATCATCATCAACTGAGGACAAGAGCGAGAACAGCACTGAGCAAGACTGCGACAGGTTACCCAAAACATGTCGAGGGGCCCGGATCGAGGGGATGCGGGGTCGGAGAAGGATGACCGTGTTTACATCCACCAGGACTGAACGCCGATTAAGCAGCTTTACGAAAGTGATTGTGAATAAAAAATATACAAGTACTACATCTCATGTATGTGTGACTCTATAATTAGTAACGTTGGGAGATATCTAAATTATTCCTAAAAAGTTTACGTGGTGATTGACGGACTCTTTGCGAGACAGAACGATAGGTTGTGTATAATACATGGCGCTGCCAGTAACCAGTCCGGGTTATGTCCATATAGAGGATAGTTGGGAAAAGCCAATAGCGTACCGTATATGTAATGAGGTTAAGGCAAGAACCAATCACATACTGTATATATAATGACGGTTAAAGGTTAAGTGGGTTCACTTTGAAATGATATGCTGAGATCGCGATCTGACCTGACAGATCCACCGTGACCGATCAAGTGAGAATGTTGGCTACCCGGAGTTGTCGAGTCAATTTGCGACGTTCTACCGTGTTAAAAATTGTAAGGATTTCTTCAGGAATAGTTTTCTGAGTTTCTTTATCCTAGACCATGTTCGACAAAGAGTTATTGGACGTTTTTCGTACTCTTTACCAGCTTCTGGTTAACTTCTCGGCGATTGATTCTGCGCGCGTTTTTCTGAGCGAAGGGTCAATCGTACCAGGAAATGCATGGTGATCGAAAAAATCGTGCTCTATCGTGCTCCGATCATTTACAAAAACAGTTGACCCATCGTTGCAAAGCTTGAAACATTCTCCATGCTACAGATGGAAAGGTTAAATTAAATTTGACCAAAAATAGGCGATATTTGGCGACAAATAACTTGCTGTAAATTTACAAGGGTCAAATCCTGATTTCTAGGAGCGGTACCTGGACAGGAAAATCATCCAAAGAAGTAATATTCGATGTCATAACCACCAGTGTCAGTCGCCGTCTCGACCGTACTGACAATTGTGCATAACGTCTACATCTGAAAACTACCTAGTGCTAAAAATAAAGGGTGAAATCCGGCCGAAAGTTCCGAACTCATGACAATCTGCGAGCCAAGGATTGCATGTTTAATTATTCATGACGTTGGCGGCGGCAGATTCGCTGATTGGTCAATCGCAATATCCTCTCTATGGACATAACCCGGACTGGTAACAGTGGCACAACGTGTAGCGAAGAAGTTTCATACTGTTGACGAAGCAGTCGCGTTGTCGTCATCATCTGTTCCCTTCTGCCCGATTAAGTCTCCCCTAAAATATTTTAGCTTCTTTGAGACTTTCGCAGTCATGAAACAATGAAGACTGTGCTATATATCGCTGACACTTAATCAAGAAAAAAACCTGCGGAAGCGTAGCTGATCACTCCGTCACAGAAATGGCCAGCTGAGCCGCCCGGCCTCGGTTGCCACTGTGCCCAATATTTACATCATGTCAATTTTCATTTATCTCTTCTCGGGAATTTGGCTAGACATATCTTCACGGTCACATGTTTTTAAAAGCGCCGAACTTCATGTGAGGTTTTATAACGCCAAGCTGAAGATTTTGCGGCGAGAATACTACTTTGGTTTTTATGCTAACGTGACCATCAGCCGGTTCCACTTCCAGCTGTGGATTAAAAAGATGCGTGTTAAACGGTGGACAATTTTCAACTTGATCTCTACTAAATTTATCTACAAACGTCATGGTGTAATTCAAATTTTTGTATACAGATTTTGAACGAGGCAATTTATTCATATTTTGATATCTTACGGTAGTGTGTACGGTAGTGCACTAGTGTGTTGGACTGCGGCCACATGTGGTGGGCTCGTCATAGCCTGTCAACTAGAGTTCCGCTCTTGTTCTCGTTAGGTTAAGGTCCCGACTACGGTGGCCCAAAACTACCTGTTCTCCGCATTTAAAATCTGCGTCGCATTCAATTTTTTTCTCTCACATAAGCTTATGTCTCCGCATTCAAAGTCTGCGTCGCATTCAATTGTTTTTCTCTCACATAAGCTTATGTCTCCTCATTCAATTTTTTTCTCTTACATATGTCTCCGCATTCAAAGTCTGCGTCGCATTCAATTGTTTTTCTCGTACATATGTCTCCGCATTCAAAGTCTGCGTCACATTCAATTTTTTTTCTCTCACATATGTCTCCGCATTCAAAGTCTGCGTTGCATTCAATTGTTTTTGTCTCACATATGTCTCCGCATTCAAAGTCTGCGTCGCATTCAATTGTTTTTCTCTCACATATGTCTCCGCATTCAAAGTCTGCGTCGCATTCAATTGTTTTTCTCTCACATAAGCTTATGTCTCCTCATTCAAAGTCTGCGTCGCATTCAATTTTTTTCTCTCACATATGTCGACAATTGACTGCGACGCAGACTTTAAATGCGGCGACATATGTGAGAGAGAAACAATTGAATGCGACGCAGACTTTGAATGCGGACACACTTAAAAAATAACCATACAGTACAAACAAGAAAAAAGACAAAGACAGAAGTGCTGGGATAACACAGAAAAGTTAAAAACTTATTTCCACTGTGGTCCCACTAAAATTTTGATTTGATTTTTGATTTGATTTGAACATATGTGAGAGAAAAACAATTGAATGCGACGCAGACTTTGAATGCGGAGACATATGTGAGAGAGAAACAATTGAATGCGACGCAGACTTTGAATGCAGACACACATGTGAGAGAGAAATAATTGAATGCGACGCAGACTTTGAATGCGGAGACATAAGCTTATGTGAGAGAAAAACAATTGAATGCGACGCAGACTTTGAATGCGGAGACATATGTAAGAGAAAAACAATTGAATGCGACGCAGACTTTGAATGCGGAGACATATGTGAGAGAAAAACAATTGAATGCGACGCAGACTTTAAATGCGGAGAACAGGTAGTTTTTGGCCACCGTACCCGACTGTTAAAAACTGCAGTTCTGTAAATTCTGAACAGCTTTGTCATATCTTCTGTGACGATGACATTCTCAGTTGCACTGCTTTCACTCATGAAATTATCACTATCTCCATAGTTAATGCACGAAGTCACCATCACCCGTTCTATTAGTGACGTCACAGCTACTTACGCCAAAACGGGGCGAGCTCAGCAATTTCCGGAAAATGTCGCCAAGCCAAAACGTGCAACTTTTCCCGTGTTTTCGTCAAAATAACACAATACAACCGTCTAAAAACCGCTCAAATAAGCTTCAGTTTGTGTTTTAATGTAATTATGTGCATTTGCCCTAGACGAAATAATTTCGAATAAAACATCGCGAATGTAACCACATTCCTTCAGCTCGACGTACACTTAATTGCCCCAAAGAACAACGGAATCACCCGACTTTCGATTGAAGAGATGAGCCTACAGAAATTTCAAAATTTGATTTATGTATCCCGTTTGTGTCCCAGTTAGTTTTTCTAAAAACTCGGACTATGGTCTTATTTGTTGTTTTTTCTCGGTCAGACCAAATGTAATATCTACCCTGACAAAAGTGTCGTAATGTTTGTGTATCCAACAGACGCACTGCAGAGTAAATCAAAGTTCTATCGCCCAATGGCCATGAAATCATTCAGGATCACCATCTTGCCTTGACTTTTGACGATGAACGGACATAGACGAATAGAACTTTGCTTTTAATACTCTTTTAATCCCCCGTATGATCGACTTTACTATTACGTACATTTGGTCACAGGTCACCCAGAAAAAAATGAGTGGGTTCTACTGTGGCCAAAAATTTTTCAGAACGACTCGGAGAAATTTTAGCAAAATTCGCGAGGGCCAAAAAAGCGAAAATTAATCCTTGTGACATAAAAAAAAACATTGCGTGGTTAACATCATGAAATGTAACACACTCAGTGCCATTATACTGAACTTCAATAGTAAGCCTGTCACCTTGAGGTAATACTGACACGAGGACTTCAAACGCACGATAGTACAAACAACACCACAAGTGTGGCCGTCCCCGTCTCGGGGCTGTTCTCGGAGCGGGGCCGTTTTCTCTGGTTTTCCGTCGATGTTTCCTAAAAATGGACAAGTGGTAACAATACTGAACGAAAACCTAAATTATCTGCTTGTCAAACCATTTTGTGTCAGTGCCGCCGGTCACGCGCACCACCCAAAAGTTTGACCGTCACTTAATATCGAACAGTATTCAAAGAAACGGTCCTACTAATTACTGCCCGTCCCTGCCCGTCATTCTTTTAGAACTGCCCGTCACGAAGTTGGCCTATTCAATACAGTAATAGGTCGATATCTTAATATTCCACAACATTTAGTGAGGGGCGACAGCAAGAGAATACAGCGTATGCATAAGTAGACGTCGCCGAACTCAACATCTGATTTTAATCAGATTCAGACTAAAGTTACCACAACCGTGAGGTTTGCCGATGTGTCCGTCGAATTCGGCCGAAAATCACACGAAACGAGCGTTTTTGAAGCAAATTAAGTACCAGGTATGAATTTTGAGAATGATAGGGAACGATCGACGGTTACATGATAGATGAACTTGCTACTTTTCATAGTGAAATCGAACGTCGAAGATGACATGGTGGCATAATCCCTATACGAAATAACCATTTGGTTTCCTGACTTTCTTTTTCTCAGGCATATGTACAAACGTCTATGGGGCGTATAGATGCAGAGCGGAATAGACCACAGGGGGCTGTGGCTTCACTGTCAGCGACGAGGAGCTTTTCTAAGAGGTGGATCATGGGTGTGTGGCGTCGTCCGGTGTACGTCGTCCGTAGTCCGCTGTGCATTTAATAACCCCTTGCCTTTGTCCATCCTGAACGGAAAGATGGCAATCATTTAAATTTTGCCATCCATCAGTTCACAGGAAAATTGTATTTAATAACCCTTTGTCATTATCATAGCGAGCGCAGCGAGAGCGGCCGAAGGCCGCTCGCGAAGCGAGCATTAAGACTAATGCGTGTACAAGAAATTTAGAATGGAATCTCTATATACCTACGAGTTTGAAAAGAGAGCACAGTTCCATGGAGGCGGCCATTTTGAATACTTTTACACGGATTGCGTGAAATTAAAGATATCATCTACCACAAAAACTACTCGACAATGTGTATTGCAGACAAAAGAATCTCTCTGTTCCAAAGAAAGTGTGAAATTTGTTTCAAAATGACTATTTTCGATCACTTTTGAAGGCCCGGATCGGTCATCACTAGGCGCCGCCATTTTGAAACAAGCCTACTCTCGCGAGAACGAACGGTCAACTCACGCGAGAATTAAAAATCGTGTGCTGAGAGCTGCCGACGGGAATATCAAATACGTGTTTTACATTAGACTGCCTCTGTACCCGCCCCTGTTTAATATAATAAACTGATCGGAATCATATAATTTACCAGTTTTAAATAATTTTCGCTTGTGAACTTGGCATTCCCGAGTTAAATTGCTAAAAATGTTATTCTAGAAAACGACACAATTCGACCTGAATGGCCAAGATATGCATCATGATCATGCATCAAACACAGAAATTAGCATGCTTTTGCCTGAAAACATCAATGACGATGTACCCTACGCTGCGCTCGCTCTCAGGTCAGACCTGTTACATATTATACCTACATTCACGTGCCTGTGTAAAGCTATGGGAGAAAGCGCCCTCAGATCCGTGCATTTTTTTTACGTATCACGCCCCGGCCCGGTACCCAAATATGGGCAATCGCGTGCATTTCTGAACTACCTTGATTCTGGTTACTACGCGCGTTGCTATCCGCAAACGTTCCATTCGTACACAAAGCCAGCGCGAGATGGGGAGAACGTCTGCTCGCTCAGATCGTAGTTGTGCGTGGCGACAGTGGAGCCGCGCCAGTGACATCGGCTTTTATTTTTAAATTCTAGTGAAATCCTGTGTATACTAAGTGCGTGCCTGTTCAGTATAAATTACAAGAAACAAAAATCACGCTTTTGTCCTTCTTTCACCTCGATTTCAGCCTGGATCTCTGTTGGTCACGTATGTTGCTTTGCGCCATAGCGCGTTCTAGAATTCTGCAGGTAAACAAATGACGTCATTATGTATGTCAATCCGCGACGGGAAGCGGCCATCGCATTTATGAAAAATTGACACAAATGGCGATGAATTTTTGGTATCGCACGCTTTTTCATCTCCTAAACAATGTTGAATATTATGTAAACTACATATTTATCATTCCATAAGGTATATGATAAAACCTTTACGTCCCTGATACGGCTTTTGCGGCCCTTGGTCGTACGGCGTACGGGCCCTCGCACGCTCGGGCCCTTCCGCCGTACGACCTCGGGCCGCAAAAGCCGTATCAGGGCCGTAAAGATTATTATTATTTAGGATGGAGACACCAACAATTAGCTGACTCTATTACATTATTACATGTCTTTTCAATCATGTTCTGAATAAAATGACTGCAGATTATTTGTTAGAAAATGTTGATGTATGTGTGATGCAGATAATAAAAATTCTCAAATTTACAGTATCAACGTTTGTCGAGCACAAACTGAAACAGTGAGCTATTTAATCCACAATTAAAGTGACAAAATTAATTGAAGTTGCTTTCATGGGAAGCACGCTGTCACAATCAAAGTTAATTAACGCAATAGAAAAATGAAGTGAATCACACACATTCAATTAAAGTTGCAATATGGATCAAAATTGTCGATTTTTTTCGTAAAACTAAAGCAAATAGACCATAATACGTTGAAGTACTCTTCTTAGCTAAGCCTCTTACCAATCCCGACACACAAATACGTTCATTTTGATACGTTGCGGCCGCCAAGAAAAGCTTTTTTGTAAACAAACTTTCAAAACAAAACCATTGGCGTTTTCTGCTGTGCACGTGACAAGTAAAACCAAGAGTGATGACATCTCACTGGAGTGCACGTTGGAGAGGCGATGTTGTCACGCTGACAGAACTTGACATATATAATGTTAATTCGTGGGGTCCGCACGGCCACGGTGTTGGTAGGTCCGTGTTGCCCGAGGAAACAGCGCTGGCTAGCGAAGTTGATCATCACACAGTGCAGTGGCGACGTTGGTGTTTTCGAGAGAAACTGTAGACACAGTCTGCCTCCTCGACGTGGTGCAGTAGTCGCGTGTCACTCTTTTTTCTGGTTCCATCTTTCGATCTGACCAAACAATGTTTATTTTGCCGACATTTTTGGCTAATTTCTTCCATTTTACAAGGCTGAATCAGTCAGCAAAGACGGGCGAGGGAAGGCAAGCTGGGCACATGTTGACACGATGTTGCAATTTCATAAACCGTTACCATGCATCAAATACGCATGCGTACATATTCAAATAGTAAAAATGACTTTCCAAATTCTGTGCTTTACTCTCGCAAACAGTACGTACCAAAACGTATTCGGTAATTAAATCAATTTACTAGAATTAGAGCCATCCCCGTGTTCCTGTTAATGGTCGAATCTGCAAATGAAATTATGGATTTTTCTATAAAGTTAAATCTTCGAAATATGAAGGTCAATTCTGATCCATATTGCAACTTTAAGAAGAGTTTTGACAAATTGGTCGACCATTTACTTTTATGTATAAAATCGATTAAAGTATCTTGTAATGAGACATCTAATCGATATGTATGTAATAAAATGCCATGTCATCGCTGTTATAGTAAGTTCACTAGCTCATTGTCCTCTATTAGCTCTTGTTTCTGAAAGGTGGACTACACCTAGAAGGTCCCTATTAATTGACTTTAAACACGCCTTGTTTACGCATATGATAACGTGTTATGAAAAAATCAAGAAAACAGCTCATAAATATCAGCATTCACGGATATGATTTGCATGAGTTTGAAAGAGGCCCCGCGTAGTGTCTCCTGACAGCCGTAACGGTTTTCTTGAAGACTGAGATTCGTTATTGGACTTGACGAAAAGGAAATTGATTAAACTGAAACATTTGACTTTCAATAAAGAGCGGAAGATTGATAAAGTGCTGCCGAGCACTCCAAGCAACCGTACCATTAATGCAGGAGCCAGGGATTGAAAAGGACACCATTAAATGGTTGCGTATTTTAATTTGTACAAGCAAGTAAGCCCGCCTTGATATTTTGAGGCTACTATATATGGCTTAAACTGTATCAACTCTTTGCATTACCATAGTTGAGTAGTGAAATGTATAGGGCAAAAGTTAACAAGCCTCTTGGAACGACAATCATTCCCAGTGAGGCATATAGTCAAACAAACAAAAATCACATACCAGCATCTACATTGTAAGATTTGTAGATTGATTTTCGGTGAACGTTGTCTTCAAATTTGTGAAGACCTTCCAGATTTGGAAACGCAAGAAGAGTTTCACGAGTTCTCAGAGTCAAGCTACGATCCACCAGGATAATATTTCCTTTTTCATTTGAATGTGATAAACTGTATTGAAAGCTTATAAGATATTCGTCATCATACCTCTAAGCAGAGTGTGGCAGCAAAGTGCACTCAGATTTTTTTTCCAGAATATCGACCATGTCTTTAGGAAATTTCTTAAATTGTAAAATAGAAGCGTTATTTGCATATTTTAAGATAATCATATCACGCCTCGGAAAAGTAATTCGGAAAAATATAATTGTTTGCATTGACGTACAAGCAGGGTAAACGATATTATATTTTCTACCAATATTTTTAAACATCCATTTCGTACGTTGAAATTGAAAAGTACCTTACCAGCGGTTTGTCCAAATGTTTCAGTTTGCAGACTTGTGAACTTTAAACATGATATCACGGCTGCGAAAATCAGCATCCCATTTGATTCGTCGGTCATTCATCGTATCTTTTATTCACGTCAGTGTCCAGGCATTTATAGGCAGTGACGGCTTTGAGGGGGGTGAGATTTTTCTTTGACATGACAACCGGAATCACCTGCAGGATAGGATTAATGCAGAGATCATGCTGGGTACTCACACAGTAGAATAGGTGGTTGTTGTGGTTTAGGATGACAAGATTTCAGATGAGCACCAGCATCATTGAACTTTACATGATACCTTCCTCGCTCAAAAACAGACTTTATCTTAAAGTAAATTAACCTAATGTGGTAACGATAGCGAATGCGTATTGCATGCGCAGCGCCTGGTATATATAGCGCCTGGTCATTGATACGGCTGAGGTCTCCGTTGACATGACTACACCTATATCCTCGTTCCAACAGTAATTCATGTATTTGCGTACGTATTCAAAATATTGAAGCATGGTTAGAGTTTTGAAGCATTTTCATTTTACTAAGCCTTTGTAATATTAGAGATCATCAAAATGTAACACGTTGCCTGGGAATCAAAATATTGCAATCGACTTATCTTCTTTGCCCATCAATTGAGGCCTCATCGATTGAGGTGTTCAATAAAATTTACCATGAAAGATGTCTTTTACCAAAGTGCAGCACACGTCCGAACAAGTTCCAGCGATTATGGAAAACATTTATATTAAATTTTGTAATATATTTACTGACAAGGGTAAATGTCACGGAACGGCAGAAATGAAATTTGCGGGAACACTGTTTTAAGTCATCAACTGTTGAATGTATACAGAATGAACAATAATAATAAATAATAATAATAATATTGGGTTCTTATATAGCGCACATATCCACAAGTACATGTGCTCCAGGCGCTTTACAATTATTATTACCCCTGGTCACTGGACCTAATATGATACCACTCAACTCCCTGGGGAGCAAAAAAAAAGCTCACATGTGCAGCCAATAAGCGCAGCAGAGCTAAACGCACACATTACAACCACTATCCTACCAGGTACCCATTACTCCTGGATGGGGAGAAGCAAAGAGGAATAAAGTGCGTAGCTCAAGGACACAACACCATAGCCATGCCGGGGCTCGAACTCACGATCCTGTGATCGTGAGTCCACTGCTCTAGCCACTGGCCCTACATCATGCCATTTGTGAAAAACAAGGCCTTATTGATAAAAGAAGATGTAAGAACTCACTTTGCGAGAATTTCAAGGGGAAGAGATTAGATACCAAGTACTGATTTAAAAATAACGCGATTAAGTAAATTGGGATAATTGGATGACAGTAATTATTGGGAAAGTGTAACGAAATCAAAGTTTTTACAAATGTAATTTTAAAAAATGATAGAATAGTGTAAAATTTGAAATTTGTTCTCATCGAACAAAACAACGCAAATACAGCGATTATTGCATACCTCCTTCATCAGATTCATTTATGAAGAAAACGTTTATTTTCGAGTAAATGTTATAAAAAACAATACAAAATGAATATAATTTCTCCAATTGACGACTTTTGAGTCGGGGCACTTTTGAAATGTCCCTGACTTTTTCGTGAATTTAGGGCCTCAGGAACACTTAATTGAGTCAGGGCATATTTTAAATGACCCTGACTGACTTAACTGTAAATCATTCGAAAACCTTCATTTTGGTCGAGGTAAAGTAACAAACTGAGATTGGTATTTAGTAATGAAGAAACTACAGACAAGCTCACATATTTTCATTCACATATAAATATTGTTCATATGTTTTGAACAACACTGCATTAGATACTGACATGCACCGATTCTTACTCATAACATTTCTACAGCATCGTAAATTTTGAATAAAATTTTAAAGATGATTAGCAAATAAGGTGTAATATTAGACAAATTTCTATAATTCTTGAGAAATTATGCCAATCCAATCATCCAAATTAAGTTCCAATCATGCTAAAATCAAAACGTTGGATTTATCCAAGTGGTATCATCTGTTTTAAGTTGCGTCCTTTCATAATATAGTCAATTTCAAAGTATCTTGGAATTACAACGTTCTTAAATGTTTCTGGCCATAGAAAATAACACCAACTGCATCCATTGTAAGCGTTCTCCTTTGAAACAATTGAACCAAATATGACGTCCACTGTTCTCAGTTAGAGAACACCTTCAGTGAAGGAAACACCAATCGGTGTACCGCTCTCGTACGTCTGTTTGCTCAATGTCAATCATTAATCATTCTATTTTTCAGTCTATATAATCTCACGTAAAGAGTCTTCAGAACAGAGAATTTAGGCCTAAATATAACTGTAGACTAAAATGCCAGTGAAATGATACTGAAGGAGAGACCGAACAGTAACATTTCAAACTTGCAATATTATGGTTTTGAACGATGAGACGATGGCGATGGACATCAGTTACTAATGCATAAATATTTCGATGCTAAATATATTGCTTAAGGTAGAACGCACCTCGGGGACAGAAATTCGGGCCTTCAAATTTTATCAATTTTCTTCTGACCTACCACTTGTGGGGGCTCATTTTGAAGCTCTTGGCGAAAGAAAAGTTTTCACCGTCTTAGTTTTTCGAAAATCGAATATTTTATTTTTTCCCATAGAGTTAACACAGGGATGGCGGCCATTTTGAATTTCAAATATCGAGAAATCGCAAGTTATTTGTCTCTCTAATACTAAAGTTTGCACGGTGACCCCTGATTTTTATTCTTGCTTCGGTAAGAGAATGGTTGAAAGTTTCATTGAGGAAAGTTTAAGCAAAAGTTTAAGTCTTTCACTTTCGAGGTGCATATTACCTTAAAGGCCCAGTAGCTGCAAATGTTTAATAATCCGATCATAAAATATCCTTAGTTTTCCAAGAGGTTTCTTTGAAGAAGACCCATTAGAGACTGAAAAAGTGTATAACGCTGCCATGAGTGTCATGAGTGGCATGTAAATACAAAGGTTTGAACGTCATTTTAGATTTCCCGCCATTTTCAAAAACTTGTAATATGACAGAGAAAATAAAGATTACAACAACAAAATGTTAGCCACCGTGTGATGCATTCAAGTAAATGGCATCATACTTGTTTCTGCTATGATCGCGATGTATATGAGCAAGAAAATACTGTTTTTTGTATTTTCCCGTGGGGGCGCCATTTTATGGGTGTGGCACCCATTTATAATTAAACCGGTTAAAACGTGTAGGCATTGTCCAAATCAGAGAGCAGTGATACTTCAATACACGTCCTTCAGCAAGTACATTAAAACGAAGCAATTCTGGTTTGAAAATAAAATCATGAAAACAATGCATAAATTAGCAGCTATTGGGGCTTTAAGTCTTACGCATATTATATATCGGCAACGCACACTAGAATGCAGAATTCGTGATTTCCATGGACCCAGATAGAGCCCTCTCTTTTATACTGTCGTCTCTGATAACTGAGAGAAACAGAGAGACATTGTGACGTTAGGGTTTGTAAGTAGTAAACGGATTTTGAGAGAAATTTTAAGCTGTGGTGCCCAAACGTTACACCATTCTCTTCTGTGAGCAAAAATGATTTGCTTTGATTTTTTGAGTAAATGTCAAATTTACTCAACCAGGTATTTAAGTGCAAGTAGTCGTTGCTCTCTGTGACAATTTCTGGAATTATAAAATGTCATGAAGTCTTGACAACATGATAGAAAACCGAATTTTCCCCGTGGCATTCATAATGATCCCTTTAGACTCTATCACAAGAAAAAATATACATTTTGACAGCCAAAATTCTGCAGACCTGTCCTAAATAAAGTTATGGAGTTCGTCCAACAATAAAAAATTATCTCAGAGTTGCAGAACATCTAACCATCCAGGCCATGGGCTAGAGGGGAGGGGGTCTCCGTGCATCTCCCAACATGATAACATACCTGTATTTTTCAGAAGCCATGGGATCTCCAGAATACGAAATGGAACTTTAACAGAAAAAATATAGGGATGCAACTCACGTGCATGTTTGTCAAACCTATCTTCTTGTTAGTCATCTGCTGAGCTTATTTTCTAAGATAATCTGACTTCTTACTTATCATTATAAAGGCAATTTATTCCTTTTCAAGGTGACATATTGTAATTTGCAATATCTTGTACAATTTTTATACAAAATGTCTAAAACCTACCCAAACGTTTTACATCACAAATTACAGCTAATCTGAATTACAATTGCATTATCATCTTAAGTGGTAATGAAGTAGCAAAAAAACTTTACTTATTTTAGAACGTTTTATTCGCAAACTACATCTGTTCGATTACTCCAGTAAGCTTTCGAACAGATGAAGTTTGCGAAAAAAACTAAGGGATGGGGTAAGTTATCTGCTATTTCATAACAACTTCAGACGATAAGGCAATTTATGATATGCGATAAAAGTGTGATAAAAACTATCTGTAATGATACCCTACAATCTGGACTACGTATAAAATTCAGGTTGGTAGATAACTGTCATGGAGACTTGTTCAATGAATTTTCAAGGAGAACAGCTGTAGTTTGCAAATGAAACTTATGGGTAGGGGTAAGTTTTCGGGGTATTGCATGAAAACGGTAGATGACAGAGCACTTTATAATATGCCAAAATGAAGAATAGAAATATTATTTTCAATGTTACCCTACAATTCTGGGTTATGTATCAAATTCAGGTCGGCTGATAACTTTCATAAAGACATGTTTGATAAAACTGTACGTGTCTCAGAAAATTTGCCATACCTCGGTTCCCCTCCGAAAATGATCAAATGGCTACTAAATCATATTATTTTCCTGTTAAAAGTTTATTTCATATTTAAGACATACTTTTGTAGCAAACAAAACAGATTACATACAAGCATCGCCTTTTGTACTATGTGTAGGAAGATATGGTAGAATTTCAGATCAGCCGTAATTTGCGATTTAAACTTTTGGGGTATGGGGTACCGGGTAAGGTCTGAACCTATTTCATGAAAACTACAAAGGATATTTTATATCGAAATATGTCACCTTAAAGAAGAATAAATTGCCCTACTAATGATACCCTACAAATCCGATTATGTATAAGTTAGGCTAAATACATGACTGACAAGAAGACTGGTTTAACAAAAATTCTGACTTTATTTAACTCTCACACTAGAAGATTACGTAGCCATGGGCATAGCCATAGTAATACCAGCAGTCCTCCCAAATTCAGTGATCTATTGTCTATTCTTAATCAGCCGTTAGGAGTTATCAAAATAGGAACTAGTTTGTTTGCTTGCTCCTCGCAGAAACTGAGATTGCTACTGTCAAGAGTTAAAACGATGAATATCAATTAAAACAGCCCTGATTATCGTTTAGTCCAAATTATTATCGATATTAGAAATTACCGGCTGTTTAAGCCAGTAAGGACAGAACTCTTGAACAGTGACAAGCGTTTATTTTTTCATGTACCTAAACTGCACAAGAACCCTTACAAACAACGTTTTATTGCAGGATCAAGCAATTGCACTACCAAACATTTGTCACAATTATTGACTATAATTTTAACAACCATCAAAAATGGTCTTTTTCGATATTGAGACAGAGTGTATGAAACAAGTGGGTTGAATCAAATGTGGATACTAAAAAATTCGAAGGAACTGTTACTTGATTTAAAAGTCAAGAAAACAAGTTCAGCTCAATCCGAACATTTGACTTTTCTACATTATACAGCACAATATCTCACGATAAACTTAAAACAAGGCTGTCATCTCTTGTAAAACAAGCTCTCCCGCATAAAAATGGCAGTAGAGGGTACCAATACATTACCATCAAACATAGGTCAGGTTATTTCAGTAACAACATGGATGCCTAGCATAAATACACAGATGAAGAAATTATTAAAATGCTTAAACATATATATTAAGTTTGGCGCTATGACATTTCAACAATTTATCGGCATACAAATGGGTACAAATTGTGCACCCCTTCTTGCTGACTTACTTCTTTATTCATATGAAGCAGGGTTCCTACAATCTCTCTACAAGCAATGTCAGTTCAGAGAGTTCGGTATCTCAAAAATGAAATTACATCCAAAAATAGGAAATATTAGACTAAAAACAGAAATATTAGTAAGCTATCAATTGGGCAATCGAGACATTAAAGGGCAACGATAACTGTTAAAAGGCTGAACTGTTTTTTTATTAATGTGAATTATCTACGCGGCTTGTTGTAAAGAGATCAATCTGCGTGAAATATCCCATTTTCATGGTTTTATATGACAAGATTTAGTATTGGTTGGTGTACATCAGTTCGAATAACTTTTTCATTTGTCTTTGGTGCCCTTATAAAGACATAACATATATTTCAGACGTCGCCATACAAAAAAACTGAATAGTGAAACGTTTTGAATACGAAAGATTCGCATATATTAAGTGCATAATTGCCACATGGCAATCATTAGACACAAAAGTTCCCTGGCCTCTGAGCTGCCAAATTAAGATAAAATGAATAAAAACAATCAGCAAATGCCATTGAATCTCAGCAGCAGGATTATTTAATAAATTTGTTTATGTCGTGATAAAGGTGCAGATTACACATGTTTGATAGCTTTAATCTGTAGCAAGCACTATTTACAGACAGGGCTAAGCAGTGTCTTCTCTACAAACGGAATGTCACTTTGTCATAGTTGTGTAAACGATCCAGTTCAGTCATATTGAATGGCTCTTGACTGAGAAAACAAATTTCAACATTTTTTCCGCTAGATCACTTCATTGAAAATATACTGATAAAGAAACACAGAAACCCAACGTTTTAAGGATCGCTCTAATCTCAAACTATGCAGGAATGTGTGTGACTGTTTGGTACTTTTAACTATTGAAATAAAGTCTTGAGTAAGGTTTCACTCCTTGGAATTATTGCAAAGTGAACATATGTTCTTTCCCTGAGCTCAATTTATTTGATTGTCGAAATTTCTACGATAAAGGCGTTGTCATAGTTCAGCATATATCGTGCATTGAGTGTCATCTTGTATTGACCATAAATATGAAGTTTGCTCGAAGTGCAAGTGATCCAAGATACTTTAAGCCACTTTCTTCGAATATCAGTATTTCGCTACGCAATCAGGATTATTTCGCTACTTCATTTGAATGTGATATAAAGTTTTGTAGAGCTTGTAAAATTTACATTTAGTTAAGACGACAACAGAGTGTGTGTAGATTTGTTCCTAAGATATTTATCTTGACATACGATTAGGAGGCTTTGTCAGTTTTGGCACTGAAATTGTGTTAATAATAATAATAACAATCATCATCATCATCATCATCATCATCATCATCATCATCATCGTAATTTTTATTTTTTAATATAGTGCATGATATATGAAAATGTCTCAATGCGCTTTACATTAAAATGTGCAAAATGACAATAGTAAGAATATCCAACGAAAGTACCAACGAATGAAATCATGGAATGGTAAAATAAGTTGAATTTTTTAAAAATAGATCCGCATATATATATATATATATATATATATATATATATATATATATATATATATATATATATATATATATATATATATATATATATATATATATATATATATATATATATATATATATATATATATATATATATATATATATATATACGGGCACGCATATAGTGTATACACTTGTACATGTAGAATACATTCATTCATACATATACTTTCGCACAAACATGCATAAACACACGTACACACATACACACACACATCAGTATGACATAAGCTCACGAGTGTGAACACGTGAGCTATAATGCTCAGTCTCGGGCGCTGAATATCCGTCGTTCGATCTCTCAGGCGTCAGTTTTCTGCACTTGGGCTTCAAGTGATGAAAATACCCAAGTAAGACAACAAAGACACACTATTTGATATGATAGCAATAGCCCCCGCCGCGGGAGGGTATATACGAGATTTTGGTTTAATGCGCGACATTGAGCACTCGCCGATGGGCAAGTGCTATGTGCATAATTATTGCTTAATTATTTACATGACTTGTGTTAAAGAGGTAATCTTTTGTGAAATGTATCATGGTTTTCATTGTTTTGTTTCAGGTAGTATGCACCTCGAAAGTGAAAGACTTAAACTTTTGCTCTAACTTTCCTCAAGGAATCTTTCAATCATTCTCTTTCAAAATCAAAAATAAAAATTGGGGGTCACCGTGCAAATTTTGGTACAAATTACCCAAGATTTACCGATATTAGAAATACAAAATGGCCGCCATCCCTGTGTTAACTCTATGGAGAAAAATAAAAATTTTCGAATTTCGAAAAACTAAGCCGGTAAAAAGTTTTCTTTCACCAAGAGCTTTAAAATGAACCCCCGCACGTGGTATATCAGAAGAGAATCGTAAAAGTTTGAGAGTCCGAATGTCTGTCCCCGAGGTGCGTTCTACCTTAACATGATATAGTATCCTATTGTGTCTATCGGTGATTAATATGTTCATTTGTATTTGGCACCTTAAAACAGGCTTTAAAAGTGTTTCAAACGTAGCATCGCTCCCAAAACTAAATAATTAAATACATAGTAAAATATTTTGAATGTTAAAGGTTTATATATACCACATAACATTTACAAGACACAAAAGTTCCTCAGCCTCTGAGCTACCACGGTTGTGATAGAAATAAAAACAATCTGCAAATATTATTGAATCCTAGCAGCAGGATTATTTAATAAATGTGTTCATGTCGTGATAAAGGTGCAAAGTAGAAATGGGCATAGACATACCAGCAGTCCTCCCAAATTCAGTGATCTATTGTCTATTCTAAATTAGCCGTTAGGAGTTCACAAAATAAGAACTACTTTGTTTGCTTGCTCCTTGCAGAAATTGAGATTGTTACTGTCAAGAGTTCAAACGATGAATATCAATCAAAACAACCCTGATTATCGTTTCGTCCAAATTATTATCGATATTAGATATTACCAGCTGTTTAAGCCAGTGAGGACAGAACTCTTGAACAGTGACAAGCGTTTATTTTTTCATGTACCATTTGCAAACAAAGGGATTGACCAAATAAACATCGACCGTTGGCATCATAAAATGTGTTTTAAAAATGTTACAAAATGGGAGTGCCTCTTTAAGTGCATAATTGCCACATAACAATCATTAGACACAAAAGTTCTGGCCTCTGAGCTGCTAAATAAGATCAAAATGAAAAAAAAACACAATCAGCAAATGCCATTGAATCTCAGCAGCAGGATTATTTAATAAATTTGTTGATGTCGTGATAAAGGTGCAGATTACACATGTTTGATGGCTTTAATCTGTAGCAAGCACTATTTACAGACAGGGCTAAGCAGTGTCTTCTTTACAAACGGAATGTTGTGTAAACGATCCAGTTCAGTCATGTTGAATGGCTCTTGACTTAGAAAACACATTTCAACATTTTTTTCGCTAGATCACTTCATTGAAAATATACTGATAAAGAAACACAGAAACCCAAAGTTTTAAGGATTGTACTAATCTCAAACTATGCAGGAATGTGTGTGACAGTTTGGTATTTTTAACTATTGAGTAAGGTTTCACTCCATAGAATTATTGCAAAGTGAACATATATTCTTTCCCTGAGCTCAATTTATTTGATTGTTGAAATTTCTACGATGAAGGTGTTATCATAGTTCAGCATATGTCGTGCATTGAGTGTCATCTTGTATTGACCATAGATATGAAGTTTGTTCGAAGTGCAAATGATCCATAGATACTTTAAGCCACTTTCTTCGAATATCAGTATTTCGCTACGCAATCAGGATTATTTCGCTATTTCATTTGAATGTGATATAAAGTTTTGTAGAGCTCGTAAAATTTACATTTAGTTAAGACGACAACAGAGTGTGTGTAGATTTGTTCCTAAGATATTTATCTTAACATACGATGAAGGAGGCTTTGTCAGTTTTGGCACTGAAATTGTGTTAATAATAATATTAACATAATAGTATAATATTATATTATATATTAATATAATAATAATCATCATCATCATCATCATCATCATCGCCGTAATTTTTATTTTTTATATAGTGCATGATATATGAAAATGTCTCAATGCACTTTATATTAAAATGTGAAAAATGACAATAGTAAGAATATCCAACAACGTATGACAATCATGGAATGGTAAAATTGGTTACAATTTTTATAATAGATCCGCATATAAAATTCGTGTATGATGACTTACATAGGCAATGACTGAAGAGCACGACGGTGTGCCAGTGAAGAATCCCACAAAGGAGGTGCACAAATTGAAAATGTCCTTTCCCCATAATGAGCTGTGAGACTAATGGATTAATTTAACCTAATTTACCCACATACAATGAACTTTAAATTGGATTCATTGTGTACAGGGAGCCAATGAAGGTTACGAAGAACGGGAGTTATGTGATCACTTTTCTGTAACAAGCCGAGCCGCCAAATTTGGAATTGTCAGTTTGCGTATTTCAAATCAAAGGGGGTCGAAAGGTAAACTGTTGCAGTAATCCAAGCGAGATATTATCAAAGCATGAATGAGTGCTAAGTTGAAGGCTTATCTAATATATTACGTATTTTACCTATCTTCCAAAGAGCATTAGATGCTGATTTACAAACATTGACAACATGGGCTGACATACTGCCCCTGGAATCCATCATGACCCCAAGATAGCGAACAGTGTCTGATTGGTGAACAATTACATCAGCCATTTGATAATCACAGCAAGGAACCGGGACTACTCCTGTAGGTTTAGAAGAAAAAGGAAAAAACACTATTTCACCACCATTGAGAGCGAACGCATTGTTTTGTGTCCATCCGCTGAAGTCATAAACGCACAGCTCAGTCGAAGTTGTCGGCATTCGATCTGCCTCGTACGTGATATGCGACTTTGTATCGTCGACATACATTATGTAATTTAATTAATGCTTTCAAATGATGTCCTCCAAGGGTTCTGTGTAAAGATAATGAATAAAATAGGTCCGAGTAGACAACCTTTAGGCACAACATAATCGAGAGATTGTGCCTGGGACATGACTGACCGAACACACAGACTAGAAAGGCAACTGACACACAGACTAGAAAGGCAACTGATAGATCGATTAAAATCAATGTAACATCCTTGCGTCTATCAAGAGCACGTAGTACATCGTCATGGACTCTTAGAAGAGCAGGATATTTACTATAGCCCCGGCGTTCGATATGTTGATGAACATTTTGCGAATAAATTGTGATAACACTGGGCGTGTGAGAGTTCAAGTTAGATTTTTGAAAAGAGGACGACGAATGGTAGATACAAGACCGTAGAAACTCAAGAAAGAAAAGACATTGATCATTTAAGTTATAGCCCGGGCCATGTGTTCACAACATGATTTCGATAAACTAGTTGGCGACGGTCAGCCCTACAAGAATTGAGAGGCAATGTGTTCATGCATTTAGACACAAAATCAATAGACAAAGGTGTAAGAGAGCGTAAATCTGGAGGGACGACTGATGGTAAACTACGACGTTTTCCTTCTTTGCAAAAACATTAGGCAATTCAGATATTTCGATGTTAGCAAGCATTTTGCTGATAACCTTCTTATTCTCCATCGTGTCTTCAATAATAGTAAAGGTGACTTATCGTCAGCATCCTGGATTCTTTCTCGATTATACTTGGAGTGCATCTCGCGTAATTTCTCCGTGTAATGCTGAATGGGCAGCTTTGATAATGTACTTTTGTAGAACAAGTGTTTTTTATTTCCTTTCTAACCGACGGAATTTCTTCCTTTCAGCGATAAGATCAACGGTGTACCAGGGGCTTGTTGCGTGTTGTCAAGAACTTTGTTAACAGGAGGAGCAAGATTGTAAAACATATCACTAAGTAAATCATTGTAATTTTTAGCCATATGAGAATCACTCTCATCATATGATGGCAATATAGATAATGCAGACGATAGCCTTTCATTAAAGTCCTTTAAATACACACTTCTAAACTTCTGACCATTAGACGCCTTAGTAACTTTCATTCAATGACTGTGGACTATAATCTCCTGCCAAAATATTGTTTATCATTTGGCGTTCTATTGAGGTCGTTGCATGCGCTTTGGCGCCTTTAATATGTAATTGCTACTGTTGCGTTATTGTTGGCGACTTTTTTCTCAAGGAGCGTTCTGCAATAAAACACCTTTTGTGTTCATAGCATGAACTCTTGTCATTCGTAGTTCTTTGTGAAAGTCAGACAAGAACCTTGATCATAAAAGTGTAAAAGTGTGTGTCCTTTGTCATCAGTCGGAAAATTGACATATTGTTCTAGTCCAAATGAGTTTAGGTAGTCAACGAATTTCAGAACATCACGAAAAGGCGAAAGTGTTGAAATGCCTTTGTTCACAAGGCAATATCGTTATCCAAACTTACAAACAGATTTGAATCTTTACAAACCAAACTCAGTATTACATTTTAGGGCTATGATGGAAGTAAATGCAAAAGTGTTAATCATGCCCGCTACAATTCTAGAAAAAATATGTCAAACAGGAGCTCCGTGTGCCCGAGATACCCCTTTGATTTCCAGTTGCCAAGAGACTGCCGACGTCTGATACGTCCTTTTGTACCTTCTTGCACTTAAACTCGCACTGATCAGCAAAATATATGTGCAATGAAGAAACTCTGACAATATGGTAAGCATTCACATGTTTTAAATAGGGGTCAAACACGATGTCCCCTGTGCCAACTTATGCTTATTTAATGTGGTGCAGTCATAGAAATGCCTTTCTTCACGTCATATGAGTCTACATTACATTATAGGACTTAAGATTTTATTTACACATTACGATACAAGGTATGAAGCAGTAACATTTGATGGACAAAACATACATTTCTTGAAACAGCGGACAAAATAAAACCGCATCAAATGCCTGTGTATTATGTAGTTTTCTATGCAGGTTCAACATTGCGACAATTTCCCAATAGAAAATGTACAATGTTATGTGACAAAACATTAACAAAGTCTTCATGAAAACCATCGTCATCGACTCCCAGCATCTTTCTTTACACTTTTAGGTCGATATTTGAGAAACGCGAATAAAATTTCGAAAAGTTATCTCCACTTTTAAAGTTCTTGATTTAGTAACGAGTTTGAACACATGTCATATTCAAATTTGTGAAGACCTCTTTCAAACTGTAGACAAGCATGAAGCCTATTACGAGCGCTCTGAGTCAAGGAACTTTCTGCTATGATCCATTTGTCGTCTTCTTTAAATGGGATACGGATCTTCCCAAAGCTCTGGCATATTTGTCATATGACAATTATGCAAGGCATTACAGCAACATGCGCGTACATTAGTTCGAATAATATTGTCCCTGGAAAATACAGACGTTTTAGGTGTGGGTTTTTTGACGTACTATTGTTTTCGCACATTTTGACATGCCAAATTTTAGGGAGAATATCATTTATTCTTTAAATCAGAGATAGAACAGATGGTAAAAGTATATAGAGAGGAATTTTCAATACACACATACACACACACACACACACACCTAAACACACGTACACACTATACATACATACACACACACATCAGTATGACATAAGCTAACGAGTGTGAACACGTGAGCTATAGTGCTCAGTCCCGGGCGCTGAATATCCGTCGTTCGATCTCTCAGGCGTCAGTTTTCTGCATTGGGGCTTCAAGTGATGAAAATACCCAAGTAAGACAACAAAGACACACTAGTTGATATGATAGCAATAGCCCCCGCCGCGGGAGGGTATATACGAGATTTTGGTTTAATGCGCGACATTGAGCACTCGCCGATGGGCAAGTGCTATGTGCATAATTATTGCTTAATTATTTACATGACTTGTGTTTAAGAGGTAATCGTTTGTGAAATGTATCATGGTTTTCATTGTTTTGTTTAACATGATATAGTATCCTATCGTGTATATCGGTGATTAATATGTCCATTTGTATTTGGCACCTGAAAACAGGCTTTAAAAGTATTTCAAACGTAGCATCACTCCCAAAACTAAATAATTAAATACATAGTAAAATATTTTGAATGTTAAAGGTTTATATTTACCACATAACATTTACAAGACACAAAAGTTCCTAAGCCTCTGAGCTACCACGGTTGTGATAGAAATAAAAACAATCTGCAAATATTATTGAATCCTAGCAGAAGGATTATTTAATAAATGAGTTCATGTCGTGATAAAGGTGCAAAGTAGAAATGGGCATAGACATACCAGCAGTCCTCCCAAATTCAGTGATCTATTGTCTATTCTAAATCAGCCGTTAGGAGTTCACAAAATAAGAACTACTTTGTTTGCTTGCTCCTTGCAGAAATTGAGATTGTCACTGTCAAGAGTTCAAACGATGAATATTAATCAAAACAACCCTGATTATCGTTTCGTCCAAATTATTATCGATATAAGATATTACCGGCTGTTTAAGCCAGTAAGGACAGAACTCTTGAACAGTGACAAGCGTTTATTTTTTCATGTACCATTTGCAAACAAAGGGATTGACCAAATAAACATCGACCGTTGGCATCACAAAATGCGTTTTAAAAATGTTACAAAATGGGAGTGCCTCTTTAAGTGCATAATTGCCACATAACAATCATTAGACACAAAAGTTCTGGCCTCTGAGCTGCTAAATAAGATCAAAATGAAAAAAAAAAAACCAATCAGCAAATGCCATTGAATCTCAGCAGCAGGATTATTTTATAAATTTGTTGATGTCGTGATAAAGGTGCAGATTACACATGTTTGATGGCTTTAATCTGTAGCAAGCACTATTTACAGACAGGGCTAAGCAGTGTCTTCTTTACAAACGGAATGTTGTGTAAACGATCCAGTTCAGTCATGTTGAATGGCTCTTGACTTAGAAAACACATTTCAACATTTTTTCCGCTAGATCACTTCATTGAAAATATACTGATAAAGAAACACAGAAACCCAAAGTTTTAAGGATTGTACTAATCTCAAACTATGCAGGAATGTGTGTGACTGTTTGGTATTTTTAACTATTGAGTAAGGTTTCACTCCATAGAATTATTGCAAAGTGAACATATATTCTTTCCCTGAGCTCAATTTATTTGATTGTTGAAATTTCTACGATGAAGGTGTTATCATAGTTCAGCATATGTCGTGCATTGAGTGTCATCTTGTATTGACCATAGATATGAAGTTTGCTCGAAGTGCAAATGATCCATAGATACTTTAAGCCACTTTAAGCCACTTTCTTCGAATATCAGTATTTCGCTACGCAATCAGGATTATTTCGCTATTTCATTTGAATGTGATATAAAGTTTTGTAGAGCTCGTAAGATTTACATTTAGTTAAATATTTATCTTAACATACGATGAAGGAGGCTTTGTTAGTTTTGGCACTGAAACTGTGTTAATAATAATATTAACATAATAATATAATATTATATTATATATTAATATAATAATCATCATCATTATTATCATCATCATCATCATTGCCGTAATTTTTATTTTTTGTATAGTCCATGATATATGAAAATGTCTCAATGCACTTTACATTAAAATGTGAAAAATGACAATAGTAAGAATATCCAACGAAAGTACCAACGTATGACAATCTTGGTTAAAATTTTTAAAAATAGACCCGCATATAAAACTCGTGTATGATGACTTATAAAGGCAATGACTGAAGAGCACGACGGTGTGCCAGTGAAAAATCCCACAAAGGAGGTGCACAAATTGAAAATGTCCTTTCCCCATAATGAGCTGTGAGACTAATGGATTAATTTAACCTAATTTACCCACATACAATGAACTTTAAATTGGATTCATTGTGTACAGGGAGCCAATGAAGGTTACGAAGAACGGGAGTTATGTGATCACTTTTCTCTTCTCTGTAACAAGCCGAGCCGCCAAATTTGGAATTGTCAGTTTGCGTATTTCAAATCAAAGGGGGTCGAAAGGTAAACTGTTGCAGTAATCCAAGCGAGATATTATCAAAGCATGAATGAGTGCTAAGTTGAAGGCTTATCTAATATATTACGTATTTTACCTATCTTCCAAAGAGCATTAGATGCTGATTTACAAACATTGACAACATGGGCTGACATACTGCCCCTGGAATCCATCATGACCCCAAGATAGCGAACAGTGTCTGATTGGTGAACAATTACATCAGCCATTTGATAATCACAGCGGGGAACCGGGACTACTCTTGTAGGTTTAGAAGAAAAAGGAAAAACAACTATTTCACCACCATTGAGAGCGAACGCATTGTTTTGCGTCCATCCGCTGAAGTCATAAACGCACAGCTCAGTCGAAGTTGTCGGCATTCGATCTGCCTCGTACGTGATATGCGACTTTGTATCGTCGACATACATTATGTAATTTAATTAATGCTTTCAAATGATGTCCTCCAAGGGTTCTGTGTAAAGATAATGAATAAAATAGGTCCGAGTAGACAACCTTTAGGCACAACACAATCGAGAGATTGTGCCTGGGACATGACTGACCGAACACACAGACTAGAAAGGCAACTGATAGATCGATTAAAATCAATGTAACATCCTTGCGTCTATCTAGAGCACGTAGTACATCGTCATGGACTCTTAGAAGAGCAGGATATTTACTATAGCCCCGGCGTTCGATATGTTGATGAACATTTTGCGAATAAATTGTGATGGCACTGGGCGTGTGAGAGTTCAAGTTAGATTTTTGAAAAGAGGACGACGAATGGTAGATACAAGACCGTAGAAACTCCAGAAAGAAAAGACATTGATCATTTAAGTTATAGCCCGGGCCATGTGTTCACAACATGATTTCGATAAACTAGTTGGCGACGGTCAGCCCTACAAGAATTGAGAGGCAATGTGTTCATGCATTTAGACACAAAATCAATAGACAAAGGTGTAAGAGAGCGTAAATCTGGAGGGACGACTGTTGGTAAACTACGACGTATTCCTTCTTTGCAAAAACATTAGGCAATTCAGATATTTCGATGTTAGCAAGCATTTTGCTGATAACCTTCTTATTCTCCATCGTGTCTTCAATAATAGTAAAGGTGACTTATCGTCAGCATCCTGGATTCTTTCTCGATTATACTTGGAGTGCATCTCGCGTAATTTCTCCGTGTAATGCTGAATGGGCAGCTTTGATAATGTACTTTTGTAGAACAAGTGTTTTTTATTTCCTTTCTAACCGACGGAATTTCTTCCTTTCAGCGATAAGATCAACGGTGTACCAGGGGCTTGTTGCGTGTTGTCAAGAACTTTGTTAACAGGAGGAGCAAGATTGTAAAACATATCACTAAGTAAATCATTGTAATTTTTAGCCATATGAGAATCACTCTCATCATATGATGGCAATATAGATAATGCAGACGATAGCCTTTCATTAAAGTCCTTTAAATACACACTTCTAAACTTCTGACCATTAGACGCCTCAGTAACTTTCATCCAATGACTGTGGACTATAATCTCCTGCCAAAATATTGTTTATCATTTGGCGTTCTATTGAGGTCGTTGCATGCGCTTTGGCGCCTTTAATATGTAATTGCTACTGTTGCGTTACATTTGGCGGCTTTTTTCTCAAGGAGCGTCCTGCAATAAAACACCTTTTGTGTTCATAGCATGAACTCTTGTCATTCGTAGTTCTTTGTGAAAGTCAGACAAGAACCTTGATCATAAAAGTGTAAAAGTGTGTGTCCTTTGTCATCAGTCGGAAAATTGACATATTGTTCTAGTCCAAATGAGTTTAGGTAGTCAACGAATTTCAGAACATCACGAAAAGGCGAAAGTGTTGAAATGCCTTTGTTCACAAGGCAATATCGTTATCCAAACTTACAAACAGATTTGAATCTTTACAAACCAAACTCAGTATTACATTTTAGGGCTATGATGGAAGTAAATGCAAAAGTGTTAATCATGCCCGCTACAATTCTAGAAAAAATATGTCAAACAGGAGCTCCGTGTGCCCGAGATACCCCTTTGATTTCCAGTTGCCAAGAGACTGCCAACGTCTGACATGTCCTTTTGTACCTTGTTGCACTTAAACTCGCACTGACCAGCAAAATATATGTGCAATGAAGAAACTCTGACAATATGGTAAGCATTCACATGTTTTAAATAGGGCTCAAATACGATGTCCCCTGTGTCAACCTATGCTTATTGAATGTGATACAGTCATAGAAATACCTTTCTCTTCATATCATATGAGTCTACTTTACATTATAGGACTTAAGATTTCATTTACACATTACGATACAAGGTATGAAGCAGTAAAATTTGATGGACAAAACATATATTTCTTGGAACAGCCCGACAAAATAAAACCAATGATCGCGCACCAAATGCCTGTGTATTATATAGTTTTCCAGGCAGGTTCAACATTACGACCATTTCCCAATAGCAATTGTAGAATGTTATGTGACAAAACATGTACAAAATCTTCATGAAAACCATCGTCACCGACTCTCAGCACCTTTCTTCACACTTTTAGGTCAATATTTGAGAAACACGAATAAAATTTAGAAAAGTAATCTCCAATTTTAAAGTTCTAGATTTAGTAACGAGTTTGAACACATGTCATATTCAAATTTGTGAAGACCTCTTTCAAAATGTAGACAAGTATGAAGCCTATTACGAGCGGTCTGAGTCAAGAAACTTTCTGCTATGATCTATTTGTCGTTTTATTTGAATGGGATACGGATCTTCCCAAAGCTCTAACATATTTGTCACATGACCATTATGCAAGGCATGACAGCAACATTCGCGTACATTAGTTCGAATGTTATTGTCCCCGGAAAATACAGACGTTTTAGGTGGCTTTTGGACGTACTATTGTTTTTGCACATTTTGACATGCCAAACTCCAGGTCTCTAAAAGGTCCATCGGAAGAATATCATTTATTCTTTAAATCAGAGATAGAACAGATGGTAAATGTATATAGAGACGAATTTTCAATGTAAATCTATATATATCTATATATCTTTATATATATATAATATATATATATATATATATATATATATATATATATATATATATATATATATATATATATATATATATATATTAGCCATACACATGCATGCAATAATCATACGGGCACGCATATAGCGTATTCATTCGTACATGTAGAATACATTCATTCATAAATATACATTCGCACAAACATGCATAAACACACGTACACAATACACATACATACACCCCCCCCCCACACACACACACATCGTTATGACAGAAGCTCACGAGTGTGAACACGTGAGCTAAAAATGCTCGGTGTAGGGCGCTGAATCTCCGTCGTTCGATCTCTCAGGCATCCGTTTTCTGCATTTGGGGCTTCAAGTGATGAAAATACCCAAGTAAGACAACAAAGACACACTAGTTGATATGATAGCAATAGCCCCCGCCGCAGGAGGGTATATACGAGATTTTGGTTTAATGCGCGCCATTAAGCACGCGCCGATGGGCAAGTGCTATATGCATAATTATTGCTTGATTATCTACATGACTTGTGTTAAAGAGGTCATCTTTTATGAAATATATCATGATTTTTATGGTTTTGTTTGACATGATATAGTATCCTATCGTGTATAAAAGTGCGAATAATATGTTCATTTGTATTTGGCACCTTAATACAAGCTTTAAAAGTATTTCAAATGTCGCAACACTCCCAAAACTAAATAGTTAAATACATAGTAAACATTTTGAATGTTCAAGGTTTATATATACCACATAGCATTTACAACACACAAAAGTTCCTCAGCCTCTGAGCTGCCACGTTTGAGATACAAATAAAAACCAATCTGCAAATATTATTGAATCCTAGCAGCAGGATTATTTAATACATGTGTTTATGTCGTGATAAAGGTGCAACGTAGACATGTTTGGTAACTTTAATCTATGGTAAATACGATATACAGACAGGGTTGTATTTTCTCCACATGGGGTGTCACTTTGTCATAGTTCAATCGTGTTGAATGGCTAATGTAAAAAACGAAAAATTGTCAAGATATTTAGATCACGTGTTCACACACATGAGCTAATGTCGTAGCAATGTTTGTCTGTCTGTCCGTGTGTGAGTGTGTGTAGTGTGGGTCTGACTGTCTGTCTGTTTACACGATAACTCAAAAACGGTTGAACGAATTCAAGTCAGATTTGGAAGACAGGTCCTGTATGCTAACTGAAAGAACTTATTAGATTTTTGTTAGTGTTCCTTGCATATGAACGAAGTTATGAAATATCATTTTTTCAATATAAAGGTTTCCTATTGGGACAGTAACGACAGCGTCATCATATATCAGGAAATTCTTCACAAAACTTCATAAAATTTTTACAGATGACAATCTCAGATCGTTATGATGACACTGTGAGTGTCATGTCAATTATCTGCTCATTTGCACCGTAAATGAACTTTTGTATTTAGTGATATAGCTCTAAATTCTAACACCAAATTTGATGATACCTGCTAAAGATATCGATCTCATAGATATCTAACTGTACTGTGAATCATTGGGCAGTGTCCAGATAATTAACAACTAATCTGTATATTGAATGAAAATTTGTAATTAGCCATATAACTCTAAAACAACTGCACCAAATTTAATGAAATCTGCTGCAGAAACTGATCCGACAGATATCTTACTGTGTTGTGAAGCATTAGTAGTGTGAAGTTCATTGAGGGTTCATTTACATATTTAATGAACTTTGTAATTAGTAATATTACTCTGAAATTACTGCATTAAATTTGATGAAACGTGCTGCAGATGTTGATCTGCTAGATATCTAAATGTCCCATGTAGAATTTGGCAGCGTCAAGTTAATAAACAGTTCATTTGGATATTAAATGAAATTTTATAATTAGTGATTTAACTCCGTGAGTACTATCAAAACGTTGATGAAACATTCTACATATACTGATCTGACAGATATCTGATTATTCTGTTAAGCGTACTACTATGTAATGAACCTATTTACACCATGTGAGCACATTGAGTTCACATCTGGTTTCTGCTTGATTAGTTTATTGAAAAGAAGCTGACAAAGGAATCACATAAACACAAGGATTTTAACATTGTACTTTTCTCCGATTTTGCAGGAATGAGTATACATGTTTGGAACGGGGAAGCAACCGACAACACGATTGACAGACACACACATACACACATACACACACACATGGACAGATAGACATCACTATGAAATTAGCTCGAGTGTGTGAAACACGTGAGCTAAAAATGATATTTCAGAACTTCACTAATATGCAAGGCACAAATCAAAAGCTAATCAGTTCTTGCAATTAACACATGGTACCTGTCTACCAAATCTGACTTAAATCCGTACATGCGTATTGAGTTATCGTGTTAACAGATAGACAGACACACGCACACTAACACTCACATACACACATGCACGCATGCACACACACACACACACACACACGGACATTCACAGACATCGTTATGACATAAGCTCACGAGTGTGAACACGTGAGCTAAAATGCTCGGTCTCGGGCGCTTAATCTCCGTTGTTCCATCTCTCAGGCTTCCATTTCCTGCATTTTGGGCTTCAAGTGAAAATGCCCAAGTAAGACAACAAAGACACACTAGTTGATATAATATGATAGCAATAGCCAACGCCGCAGGAGAGTATATACGAGATTTTGGCACAATGCGCGACATTGAGCACGCGCCGATGGGCGAGTGCTATATGGATAATTATTGCTTAGTCATCTACATGACTTGCGTTAAAGAGGTCATCGTTTGTGAAATATGTTATGGTTTTCATGGTTTTATATGACATGATGTAGTATCCGTTTGTGTATATCAGTGCGAAATAATTTGTTCATTTGTAATCGGCACCTTACTGCAGGCTTTAAAAGTATTTCAAACGTCGCCACACTCCAAAACCAAATAGTTAAATACATAGTAAAATATTTTGAATGCTAAAGGTTTATATATACCACGTAGCACTTACAAGACACAAAAGACCTACAACGTTTGTGATAGAAATAAAAACAATCTGCAAATACTATTGAATCCTAGCAGCAGGATTATTTAATAAATGTGTTTATATGTCGTGATAAAGGTGCAAAGTACAAATGTTTGGTACCTGTAATCTGTTGTAAGTTCGATATACAGACAGGGTTTAGCAGTGTGTTTTCTACAAGGGGGTTGTCACTTGGTCATAGTTCAGTCGTATTGAACGGCTTATTTTTAAAATGAACAATGCCAACATTTTTGATCACGTGTTCACACACGTGAGCTAATGTCGTAGCAATGTTTGTCTGTCTGTCCGTATGTGAGTGTGTGTAGTGTGTGTCAGACTGTCGGTTTGTTTACACGATAACTCAAAAACGGCTGAACGAATTCAAGTCAGATTTGGCAGACAGGTCCTGTATGATAACTGAAAGAACCTATTATATTTTTGTTAGTGTTGCTTGCACATTAATGAAGATATGAAATATCATTTTTTCAATATAATGGTTTCCCATAGAGACAGTAAAGACAGCGTCGACTTATATCAGGAAATACTTCACAAGTCTTCATGAAATTTTTCACAGATGACAATCTCAAATCGTTATAATGACACTGTGAGTGTCAATTATCTGCTCATTTGCACCGCAAATGAACTTTTGTATTTAGTGATATAACTCTGAAATTGTAACACCAAATTCGATGATACCTGCTAAAGATATCGATCTCATAGATATCTAACTGTACTGTGAATCATTGGGCAGTGTCCAGGTAATTAACAACTCATCTGCATATTGAATGAAGATTTGTAATTAGTCACATAACTTCAAAATAACTTCACCAAATTTAATGAATTCTGCTGCAGATACTGATCCGACAGATATCGTATTGTGTTGTGAAGCATTAGTAGTGTGAAGTCTATTGAGGAATCATTTGCATAAATAATGAATTCTGTAATTGGTGATATAACCTTGAAATTATTGTATCAAATTTGGTGAAACCTGCTACAGATGTTGATCTGGTAAACATCTAATTGTCATGTGAGTCACTAAGCAGTGTCAAGTTAATGAATAGCTCAATTGCATATTAAATGAAGATTTGTAATTAGTCATATAACTCCAAAACAACTGTGCCAAAAATGATAAATAATGAAAATAAAATAATTTGATAAAATCTGCTGCAGATACTGATCTGACAGATATCAAACTGTGTTAGAAGCATTTAGTAGTGTGAAGTTAATTGACGGTTCATTTGCATATTTAATGAACTTTGTTATTAGTGATATTATTCTGAACTTGATACTAATTGTTCCATGAAGAATTGAGCATTGTCAGGTTAATAAACAGCTCATTTGCATATTAAATTAAGTTTTATAATTAGTAATTTAACTCCGAGAGTACTATCAGAACGTTGATGAAACCTGCTACATATAATGATCTGACAGATATCTGATTATTCTGTGAAGCGTACTACTATGTAATGAACCTATTTACACCATGTGAGCACATTGAGTTCACATCTGGTTTCTGCTTGATCATTTTATTGAAAATAAGCTGATAAAGGACACACGTAAACACAAGATTTTAAGATTGTACTAGGCCTAATCTACGATTGAGAACACGATTACTTGCCTAGCAAGACATATACGATTCATGTCGTCGGCGTACATCATTTAATTTAATTTATGTTTGAAAATGATATCCTACAAGAGTGCTATGTAAAAAAGAATAAAATAGGTCCAAGTACAGAATCTTTAAATGCACCACAATCCTGAGATGTGCCTCAGACACGACTGAGCCAACACACAGACTGCGTTAGCCAATTCAACACTGATCCCGTCACACCAATTCTAAAACACAACCTGTGTTTTACAGTGAAATTCAAAATAGCTTAGAATTACAGCGTGCTAGGGTAATTAGGAAAACGTTTCTGGCGATAAAAAATAACTCCAACTTCATGCATTGCAAACGTTCTCCTTTGATAGATATTGCAACAATGAAGGGAATATGTCAAATAGGTGGTACCGCCAGATACCTCCCGCGGTATACCTCTGCCTCGCTTACCGCCAGGATTACCGCCGCTCAGAGACCGTGGATATTCATGAGAAGGTCATACCGCGAACTGGAAGTGAAACATTCACACCTCTCCTACTCCTAACGATCGCAGTAATACCGCGGGCACAGCGGTAAATGGCCTGAACGGCTACAGTTTGGAGTATTTTTTTTTTTTTTTTTTTTTTTGAGAGAGAGAGAGAGAGAGAGAGAGAGAGTACGTCTTGGTAAAATAAACTAGTACGTTGTCACTGTTGCGTATGTTCACTTCCGTCTGTAAAATATTGCAAACTAAATACCTAGCAAAAAAGTGCAATTCATGAACACCCCTAACATGTCTTAGGTGTAATCGATCTCAAAAAAAATAGTTGATGATTTAGCGAGATTGGGAAGTAAAACTCGGGTCGTACATCGGCAGAGCCATTCCATGATAGCAAATATCGACATCGCGTCTGGGGACAATTTGTCGTGTCTATTTTTTGTCTGCATTTGATAGCAGCATGAATGTCCTTGCACTCAATAAAGAAGGCACTGAAATTACCAGTTAAAATCGGCGAACGACTACGATGGGTTGCGACGTTTTTAGCCATTTGAGTCAACATCACATCGTTCATCCCACGACTACGTAACAGCCTATCACCAACCCGATATGCTAACCGGGCAGGCGAAGTTTATTCCTTCAATTAATGCCATTTTGATATTTATACGCCTACATACTTGGAGCAAAATTACGATCACATGTTTATGTTAATAAACTTCATAAACACGGTCAATAAAGAAAGCATTCTGCTATAAAGTTCGGGTCAATAAAATACGCTGCTGGTGTAATTGTTTTGAAGTCCGAAGCTCTGCATTCAAGATTACAGAATGGTAGGTATTCTTTGAACTTTGATCACACAGAACGATGAATGTAAGCAAGGAATAAACTAGAAATATTTATGTGTTTATCACACGACACAAATGTTATGTCTTGTGTTGATAGCATTGTAGTGTTTTACAGAGTGATAGAGATATTGCAAATCTAGTTGGCGCGATCACTGTGAAGTAATCAAGAAAAATATAAATTGACCGACATATCGACGTATAGTTTAAGGCTCTGCACGCATCGATAACCATAGCCGCGACGGGGTATGTGCCGCTGCGGACCACGCTTCACTAGATAAAAATCGCTCTGCATTTTGATGATTTTGAATGAATGTGTCTGTGGACTATTGTAGCTGCACAGTAAAATTTCTCAGATTATTTCTGCGCTGATCGCCATAAACTGCCGACGTTTTGTCAAGCGAAGCCGCTCGCCGGTACCATTTTTGTATATCTATGGCGGTACGTAATTAAGCCCACTGCAGCACTGAAAATTCCGTGAACTTGATTTGTTTGAAGTCCCGTCAGCGTTGCTAAACTTGGCTGACGTACAGCTCCCGTACGTTCACTAATGATTCTACATAAATCAGACTTATTATCCAAAGACTCTTGGTGTTGAAAGGTCAATTTAGACGTTGCCTGAATAAAAACATTGTCTGGAAATCGTTTGCTGAACGTGACACTCTATGCGATGATCGTTTTTTGGACGTGGGATTCTATGCATGTGATGACGACGTCGATTTCTCGAACCCTGTGACGTATTTGGTTTGCATAACTGATGTCCACGTCCAACTGCCCGAAAGTTAGCAACATTGCATCGACCATGAAAGTACAGTGCGACTTTACCGTACATATTTAAATATCAGCATCCAGCTTTGATGTTCCACATATTTCTGTCATAAAATCGATACTTGACGTGATGTTCGGTCTGTAAAATCACCAATATATGTCGGAAATTTGTGACTTCATTTCTCAACACTTTTGATTACTGACGCGTCATATATCTGGGCACGCTGGGTTCGTGAAATCGCCGATAAATATCGGCAATTTATGACTACTCTAACATCGATGCTAGATCTTTAACCATGACGCGTACACTCCCTAGGTTAAGACGTCCATCTTTTACATCTGACCATATTTCCTCTGCAATTTCGGGATACCCATAAACTGCAATGCCATGACGTGTACGAGGCGCCAAATGTTAAAAAATTAATTTACACAATCAAGCTTTTTTACAGATAGAAAAGGTGGAAAATGTATATATAGAGAGAGGAATTATATATATATATATATATATATATATATATATATATATATATATATATATATATATATATATATATACATGTGTGTGCGTGTGTATACACACACATACAGATACATTGCCCCACACATATGTTTGCATATGCATACATATACATACATACAAAAAATACGCACACGCATATAGCGTATTATTATTTATTACACCTCACGTATTATCCAGGTACTGTGATTGGCTGAGCCTTACTCACGTGCCATAGAACAAAAAGTGATAGATCATGGCTGAGGTGATATAGCCCTGTCGCGTGCGCTGATATAGCCCTGTCGCGTGCAGCGATATACCCCGCTACCACGTTCTGGAATACCGCGCGTCCTTTCTACAACATCATCGCGTACATTTGCTTGGTATTTTCTGTAAAGCAATAGCTTTTGAAAAGATACAATAAATTAGCTCGACCTGAAGTAGACGACATTTAGAAAAAAATTTAACAGCACTATCTTCGATTTTAGACGTTAAGTTGACCTTCAACTTCATGTAGCATTGCGATCGAGCAACAAATAGAACGTTCACTGACTGTGGCGAGTCTCGATCGACACTTGACTGCATTCTAAGCAAAGTTTCGAAAACAAAGGTGTTTGTTCGGTGTAATAAAATTAATAACACACGCTAGCGCGGGCAATATCACGATTTGTTGCCTGCCCTCGGGCTGGTGCTCATGACGGTAATAGTGATGATGCCCTCGCCGAACGGCTCGGGCATCATCAATATTACCGTCATGAGCACCATCCCTTGGGCGGGCAACAAATCGTGATCTTGCCCTTGCTGACGTGTTACGGTGTGTTATTATTTAAACATCTACCCTCGAGAACAAAAGAATTTAGCGTGCGCTAAAAAAGCCATACGGAACGCCCGTTCCGTAACACGTACGGTTTCAAGGCGCCCCATTCCCTGCGGCTGTATCTGCGCGTTCACTGTAGAACGGTTTCAAGAGACCCCTTGGACGAGTGCACGCTCTGTACGTACGTATGTGTGTAGTGCACGCACTCCAAAACTTGCAGAAGCGCGTCCGAGGTAGCATTTCACACTGGCGTGATAAAGTCGGAAGAAAAATTGTTGACATTGCACGAAAACGGTCACTACTCCGACATTTTGATGCCCCGATCAGGAATGTAAGATGTATAATAATAAGGTTATTACGAAAATACCGCAAAGGATGCACTCGGACATTGGCGCCGCGCATCGCCCTCCGCTTCAAGTTCGCGTCGGGCGATACGCTGCGCAAATGTCCTCGTGCATCCTTTGCGGTATTTTCGTAATAACCTCATATTCATCCATACGTGTAGAATACATACATACATACATACATACATACATACATACATACATACATACATACATACATACATACATACATACATACATACATACATACATACATACATACATACATACATACATACATCGGACTTTGATACAGCTCGAAGATTTTACATTGAGCCTCGTTTTCGAGGAAGCTGCTGACGTTTACAGTATCTTACAGCGCTGCAAAATCTTATATATACAGCCTCGTTCTGATGAAGCTGAGCTGAGTAAGTTTCTTACATATAGAACCTCGTTCTGATACAGCGATACAGCTGCAAAAAGTTTATATATCGGGCAGTTTATATATATATCGGGCCTCCTTCTGCTGATACAACTACACACAGCAAAATTTTACATATAGTCTTGTTCTGATGGCACAGCTATAGCTGGGAAGTTTATACACAGACTCGGTGGGTAAATTTTACATACAGACTCGTTCTGAAGAGACCTATAGCTGAGAAGTTTTATACACAGACTCGGTGGGAAAATTTTACATACAAACTCGTTCTGAAGACACAGCACGCTGGGAAGTTTTATACACAGACTCGGTGGGAAAATTTTACATACAGCTAGCTCGGAATTTTTATACACAGACTCGGTGGGAAAATTTTACATACAGCTAGCTGGGAAGTTTTATACACAGACTCGGTGGGAAACTTTTACATACAGACTCGTCTTGGATTAAGTGTAATACCTAGTGATGCTTGTGCTCAGAAAGCGTGATTGAACTCTGCCCGGTATCGTACGCGGCTAGACCCTGGCAAGACGAAAGCTAATACACGCATAGTGCTGGCGCTTGTGCTTTTCAAGTGCATTTGAACTTTCCGGTTTATTTTGATCTAGTAAGCTAGCCACAATAATGATCGTGGTATTGCTATCAGGTGAGATCACCACTGATCTGGGCTGCTCATAGTCTAGCCCTGTGTACATGTCTGTGTGTTCCCGGCATTATACGGCTGTGGTGGAGGCCGTTTAACGCCTGGAACACATCAGTACGCAGGGCTACTCGTCAACCATACAACGGCGTCAACCAAACAACGATCGTTCACTGAGACCGCTGCATTCCGTCAGCTGTGCAACGAACTTTCGCGGTCAAAACAGTTACGAGAATAAAGACAAAAATTTAATACTGAAATCTTGGTGCAATAAACCCATGCACAATGATGGATGAAGATAAATTTGAGTAAAAAGACAGCAATTCTTGGTCTTGGACTTTCCTCGGGCATTTGACACAAGGAGCACGGAGGTACACGCGAACATGTAGCTAAGGGACTGGTCAGTTGCTTCAGCCAGGGGGCCGGTGGATTCATGGGGGTCACCTTGTTCTTGTCTTTGGTGATGGGGGGTCACCATGTTTTTGAAATGCCCAATTGGGGGGCAGTGTGTTTTTCAAGTTCAAAAAGACCTCATACTTGCATAAAATGCATTGTGTCAGCCACAAATTTCAGCATTGAGTTTCATTTTTCGGCGTGTCCTTCGGGCACGTTACTTTAATAATAATAAGACATATTTTTAGAGCCCTGTCCTAGTGCAAAGCTTTATATATTTGACATATATATTTTTGAGATATCTGTATGTTTAAAATTTTTCGGCGCGCCCTTGGGCGCATTTCTTTAAAATTTCAAACATATTTTTTAGCATGCCCTTCATATGAAAAGCATGGCAAGTTCCTGATACTTTTCTGTTTTCCCTATGAGAATTTAGTATTAGAAAGCGACATGCACTAATATTTCAATTACATTTTCCTTACAATAGTTCTGGACATCTGCTTATGCATAAAGAGAGTTGGAATACATACAGCTCATTCAAAATACTGTACGGAAACTGTAGAATTGACACTTTTAAGTTCCTATCTTACAACCGACATGACACCAATTTCATTAAAACACAGAATGACTGATTGTTGATATATAATATATATATATATATATATATATATATATATATATATATATATATATATATATATACTGAATTATTCAATTTATATTTAACCTTTTGTTAACCTTTGTTTCACACAGGGGGGTCACCCTGTTTTCGAAAGTTGGAATGTGGAGTCACCCTGTTTTCGAAAGTTGGAACGGGGGGTTCAGCCACCTTTTGACGTCGGCAAAAAATAATCAACCGTCCCCTAAGCCGAAGAAACTGACTAGTCCCTAATACAACGGTTGTGTTTACGAGAATTAGAAACGATCAGACACTCAAAACACCAGTAAATCAGCGACGCTCAATCTACAGAGTATATGAGATTCATTGAAGACGGCATGGAGGTCGCAAAGATCTCTTTCTACCTCAATGCCATGTTCAATGAATCTCATACACTCTATCGTTTGAGTGTCGCTGATTGACTGGTGAATTGGAATGTCTGATCAATTCTAATTCTCGTAAACACAACCAAGCACCATGCTCTGTGTACAGCCATTCTCCTTGCGTCGAATGCCCTGAGGAAAGCCAAAGACCAAGAATTGCTGTCTTATTACACAAATTTGACTTCAATAGTGCATGGGTTTATTGCAACAAAATTTCCGAATTAAATTTTTGTCTTTATTCTCTTAACTCTGTAGACCGCGAAAGTAGGTTGCACGGCCGACTGCAGTGACCTGCAGTGAACGAGCACTGTGTGGTCGACGCCTAGCGCATGTCCTTTCTTCTACGAACAGCCTAGATCAGTGGTGATCTCTCGTGATAGCAATACCACGGTCAGTGTTGTCGCTAGCACAAAATAAACCGGAAAGTTCAAATGCACTTGAATAGCATAAGCACAGGGAACTTAGTAATCTTGTTGTTGTTGTTGTTGTTGTTGTTGTTGTTGTTGTTGTTGTTGATGGTGGTGATGATGATGTTGACGATAATAAAAAATATTAAAAAACAATGTCTCATTCCTTGCTGTTGTTTGTCGATGTTGTAGATAATTGTAAAAGAAAACTGTAATCGTGATCAAAAGACGACGTAGGTCGCCCAACGTCACTCCCGTCCTATTATACAACCAAGGGTGGAATCGAGATGCCCCTGATCAAGGCTCATCAGCCACCTTCAAGGCCCAGAAAAAACACCCCATTCACGATCGATCGATTGAAATGTGCTATCATAGGCACTGAAATTTATCTCACTGACCTAATTTGGGCTTCACTTGAACTACCGACCTGCAAACGAGTGGAAAAACGGCGATTTCCAAGTCGTACCCGGTCAAAATCGATCACATTTGAACTTCCCGGTCGATGGTGACGGCGCTTTCGTCACTGGGCATTTAAATTGACCAATTGGGGGCCCTGTAAAGGCTGCTTCGGCCAGCTCTCATTACCAATACATGAGGAGGCTTGTCCCAACGCAAAATTTCACTACAGTTTAAACTTCGCGGTCTCAACTTCATTCAATTTCCATTCTTGTAGAATAATACTTATATATGGATACCAATGACAAATCAACCCGTCATTTACTGTAAACTATCACCTGGAATACTCATTCACAACGACAATGTACACTCGCTCAAGTACGAGCCCGGATGTTGATTAAGCTTATATCCTCGTAACGGGGGAAAGTCAAATACACGGAAGTGTACGCTCTAACTATCGACAGTATATCCTGACGTAAAATGGCAGATTTCCTGACAAAGAGTTGGAAAGTCTCCGTTTATCTGCATGACTATGAAGGTTTTTCTACGTTTTTTCGCGTACTTTTGAACGTTACACGTACGCGTACGAGCAGGGAGCATTGAAACATAAACAATCGGCTGGCCGAAGCAGCCTTTACAGGGCCCCCAAGTGGTCAATTTAAATGCCCAGTGACGAAAGCGCCGTCACCATCGACCGGGAAGTTCAAATGTGATCGATTTTGACCGGGTACGACTTGGAAATCGCCGTTTTTCCACTCGTTTGCAGGTCGGTAGTTCAAGTGAAGCCCAAATTAGGTCAGTGAGATAAATTTCAGTGCCTATGATAGCACATTTCAATCGATCGCTCGTGAATGGGGTGTTTTTTCTGGGCCTTGAAGGTGGCTGATGAGCCTTGATCAGGGGCATCTCGATTCCACCCTTGGTAGTCTGGTTCCCTGACCCATTTTCCCCGGTAGAGGGCGTGGGGAAAAATAGGGTCAGGTACCGGGTAGCCATCTTGAACAGAATTTTGTTCAAGATGGCGGAGGTTAGTCACCTGACAGAACATGCTACAACAAATATGGCTGCTACCATGAAAACGCCGGTCAAAAGTCGACTGGATCAGAATTATGTTCGAACACTGGTATCCGAACCAAAAACATTGGCACAAGAGACGGGAAACATAAACTGAAAGGATTAATCCAGAAGTACGGGGGAATAGAGGTGATTGAAGGCTGGCTGTGATATTGCTGCAGTACTTGTGGCGTGTAACCTATCCTAACCCTAACCCCCGTATCGAACGCGCTAGGGTCATTGAGGTCATCGCCGACTGTGGCGTGACCCCAATGACCCGAGCACGTTCGATACACGCCACAAGTACTGCTGCGATATTAGAGCTAATTGAAAGCAAACTTTGTTGGAACTGTGAACGACGATTGATTTCGATGGATAGAATGGTGTCCGAATTTCGTGAAAAATGCCAGGCATCATGTCGACGTTCTAAAAGTATCAAGAGGTGGGCTAAATCACAGTGGCTAAATCATGGAGGTAGAAAGTCTTTCTTTCTACCTCCACGGCTTTGTGGTACAAACAAGAAGTTGGTGTTACCTAACCCTAACCATAAAAGTTACAAAGTTACAAGTGTTACTTTCATCCAATCACAGCTTGTTTTATTTTAACCCAATAGCGTCCATGTTTACATTTGCCGGTACCTGACCCTATATTTCCCCACGCCCTCTACCGGGGAAAATGGGTCAGGGAACCAGACTACACCCTTGGTTGTATAATAGGACGGGAGTGACGTTGGGCGACCTACGTCGTCTTTTGATCACGATTACAGTTTTCTTTTACAATTATCTACAACATCGACAAACAACAGCAAGGAATGAGACATTGTTTTTTAATATTTTTTATTATCGTCATCATCATCATCATCACCACCATCAACAACAACAACAACAACAACAACAACAACAACAACAACAAGATTACTAAGTTCCCTGTGGCATAAGCGCTAGCACTATGCGTGTATTACCTTTAGTCTTGCCAGGGTCTAGCCGCAAAAAAGGCAGCTCACGGCCGGCCGGGCTGTGCGTGGTCTTTTCATAACGTGTTGCTGTGAAGCAGCAGCCGCTACAGGCCAGCGCTGCAAAGAAAACAGGTCAGAAAAGCCAGCGAACAGCATATGGGCTACAATAATATCACCTAGCCTGGGCCATTCTTAGCCCTGCCATGGTACTTTCTTAGCTCCATGGCCCTGCATACGATACTGTGTTTTCCCAGCGCGGCGCGAGAGGCCTACCGCCTCCCGTCCAGCACCTTCAACGCCGGGAACGCACAGCGGCTGTATCAGTCAGCCAAAATAAGTTCCTATGTATATATAATCTTGCGGCTGTATCAGTAAGTTAGAGCGTGGTCCTATGTATATAAAATTTTGCAGCTCTATCAGTAAGTCAGAACGCAGTCCAATGTATAGAAAATATTGCGGAAGTATCAGTAAGTCAGAACGAGGTTCTATGTCTATTTATACCACGAATGGCCATGTGACTCTTTGTCCTGGACGTGTATGTAATTGAGAAAACCAACTGCGGTCCTTTTGTTCTCATGCAAATTAGTAAACAGCCACACTTTTATTCATATGTAAAATAGTAAACCCGACACTTTTCTGAAAAGAAGTGTTGGGTTTACTAATTTACATATGAATAAAAGTGTGATGGTTTGCTAATTTGCATATATTACCTCATACAGCCAAATAACTCATACAATACACAAAAAAATTTGGGCAAATTGCACTTTTATATAATGTAACATTCAAGTTATCACATAGTCACGGTCACCCTTTTTAAACCTTTCTGAATTGATATACAAAAATACCATTGGATTCACATTTGTCACGGTGTTCCGATACTTGAGCTTCTACTTGGGCTGTATCTTTCGGTTGGCAAGATATTACGGCCACTTTTGTGGCGGCGGTGGCGGTGGTGGTGGTGGTGGTGGTAGCCGTCGTCGGCGTTGGCGTCAGTGGGCTTTGGTGGTCGTAATGCATCAGATATATTCTTCTGTAGGGAGATGCAAGTGCGTTTGTAGGCGTGGAGACTGTCGTCTGATCTATGACAAGTTCTTTCTTTTATCAGTTGTTCATCATACCCCTGCTTGCATAGAGAAGTTGCTGCTGTAACCTTAAGATATCATGAAAGGAATGTCTCAGTATATATGCTTATATTTGAAAAACGTGTAGGCAAACGTTAAATAGAGAAATCAATTTATGACTTTCATACGTTGAGTATTGTTGAATAAAACATTTTGCAAAAAATTGCAGACACTTGCAATAAAATACAGAAATTTACCGTGCCAGAATGCCCAGTGTGGTATCCATCTATGTCAGCAATCTCACACAATATCTTTGTACACTGTCGCATTAACTCACTTGCCTCAATATCTCTGGTAAAAGCAGGTACGAGTGTATGGATTTCACTGCTTTTCACTTCTGAATTTCTTATGCGTTGGTTTCTATTCGACCCCAGGATTCCTGCACGTTGACGCACAAATAAGTAGACTTGATTTTTTATTGGAAACGTGAACGGTGTATTTCAGCTACTTCCTCTGCACCCACAGATTCGGCAAAACGTGACAGTTCCTGTGCTTTTGTAAGTTTGAAATCTTCCTGCAAGTCTTGTTCATCAGAGGCAGTGACAGAATCAAACTTGAAAAGGTTAAACAGGGAAACATACCGGCTCGATGTCGCTATCATATTCGCCTTCTGAATGCCAGAGACGCTGTCCGTCACGTCCATCCTCCACGATGGCTTGACAGAAATGAACCTCCACGTGTACAAATAATTAATTCAACCAGGTGTTAACGTTTCAAAATGGGCCAATCAGAGCACAAACATTGCGTAGAACGCAGATGGTTTCTCGTCAAACCAACGCTGATTCATATGTAAATAGGTATCGATCATCGTTTACTTCATGGCCGTTCAGTACTAGCATTGATAAGGATCAATTTGATTTCAAAATGCGTTATATTTCGTGGTATAAGTCGGAAATATCACTCGTTGTTGTGGGTTTACCCACTCCAACTCGTGGTATTCCGTATACAAAATTTTGCAGCTGTTTCAGTAAGTCAGAACGAGGTTCTATGTATATAAAATTTTGCAGCTGTATCAGTAAGTCAGAACGAGGTTCTATGTACATAAAATTTTGCAGCTGTATCAGTAAGTCAGAACGAGGTTCTATGTACATAAAATTTTGCAGCTGTATCAGTAAGTCAGAATGAGGTCCAGCGGTATCAGTAAGTCAGAACGAGGTCCTATGTAAATAATTTTTTTGCGGCAAGGCTCGATGTAAATTTCGACCCTTGTCCATGCTCTATAGTCTATGTATGTATGTATGTATGTATGTATGTATGTATGTATGTATGTGTAGTGTGTGTGTGTTTATGCTAGCCAAGGTACCGGAGCCCAGTCTAGTTGCTGATACACGGCCGTTCGTAATTGTACAAATGCTTTCATCTGCCGATTTAAGAATCATAAGAAAATTATCTAGCAACCACGCACCTAATTAGCCGTATTTATTGCCGAGTGATCAATTTTCAGTGGTTAAAACTTTTCAAAATGAAACTACGACGCATCCAAACTTGGGTGTCAAATTGCAAAAAGTAACCCGATCTTTAATTATGAGTACATTACTAGTAAGTCGGTGTGCATTTTTATTGAATGAGGTATTGGCAATGGGAGAAAGCATTCAACATAGTTTTATTATCAACATTCTGTACTAGAAATAGACATTCAACTGTAAAACAAAAATAGAAAACATACATTACCACCAGGATTACGTAGTAGATTGGTTTCCAACTTTTCAACATCACTTTTCTTTATGATCAGCGATGTCATTTTTACTTTAGAAATATGATCAACTCTTGACATTTAAGTTAGTAAATATCTGTATTCCATTTTACCTCGTGCATCTTAAAACAACTGCGCGCATCTTGCCAATCACAATGACATATAGGCAAGTTTTATCAATACAAGCGCAAGGTCATCGTACCGGTATGGATTATGCTAGATCGTGCAGCTCCGTTTCTAGCTCCATGTTGTAATCCTGTATTTCAAATACAGAAAAGAACGGAGTGACACGATTTTTACGTATCCATTTTTCTCACTTTTACCTGTAGTGCCGTGTGAATTGTTCAACACTGACTCAAAATGTCGTTCAACGGCAACAGCCCTCTTGGGGATGCCGATACTGATATTACAAGTCAGACACTGCCAGGTGGCCATGCATGAGGTCCGTTCTCTTTCATTCACTCAGTTTCCAAATGGCTGTCCGCAAAAATCAGAAGACTTCAAAACAATAGTTTACTAATGACGCACTAAGCAGCGCGGTTTTCCGCGGTCTCATTATGCATGCAAGCTCATTAAAAGCTGCTATAGGTGAGCGGCAGGCTCACCTAGTTTTCACACTTAATGTACCCACCTTACATACAGCCACATCATACATCATTTGAAAGCTTATTATCTCTACTTCAAGAAAATTGACGATGTGGAGCTGCCAAGCAGGGCCATAACCCCTAATTTGCATAATTCTCATGGGTACACAATTTGCATAAATGTGATACAAAATTAGGAAATTCATTGTTAACTACTCCAAACATACTGTTAAACTATCGACTGATATATCAAATGAAAGATATTGGCATGTAAAATACAAAATTGATATCAAAAAAGATATTTAAAATGGTTTTACTGAAATATTTTCATATTTATATTGAAAAAAAATATTTTCCCTTTTTCAATAACAATATTTTAAAATTTCGAACACATACAGCCACATCATACAGCCACATTATACATCATTTGAAAGCTTACTGTCTCTACTTGAAGAAAACAGACAACATTTAGCAGTCAAGTACGGCCGTAGCCCCTAATTTGCATAAATCCAACGGGTACCCAATTTGCATAAATGCGACATAATATTAGATAGTTATCATTCACTACTCGAAACATACTTTTAAACTATTGAGTGATATATCAAATGAAAGGTATTTGCATGTAGAATACTAAACAGACATCAAAAAAAGATATTGAAATTCATTTCACTGAAATATTGTCATAATTATATTGAAAACATATTTTTCCCTTTTCAATAACAATATATAAAAAAAATTAATACAAAAAGCCAAATCGTACAGCATCATCATACGTCATTTGAAAGCTTACTATCTCTACTTCAAGAAAATTGACAATGTGAAGCTGTCAAGTACGGACGTGGCCCTTAATTTGCATAATTTACATGGGTACCCAATTTGCATAAATGCGATATAAAATTAGAAATTTACTAACTACTATAAACATACTTTAAACTATCGAGTGATATATCAAATGAAAGGTATTTGCATGGAGAATACAAAATGGATATCCAAAAAGATATTAAAATTATTTTACCAAAATGTTTTCGTACTAATGTAGAACAATATACTTTCCCCTTTTGAATAACGATATTTTAATAATTTTAACACATAGAACCGCATCACACAACCACATCAAACGTTATTTGAAAGCCTATTATCTCTTCCTCATGTAAAATGATGATATGCAGCTGACAAATAGGGCTGTAATTATTTAATTTGCATAAAGCACACGGGTACCTAATTTGCATGAATACGATATAAAATTACAAAAATCCATTGTTAAGTACTCTAAACTTACTTTTCAACTTTCAAGTGATATATCAAATGATAGGTATTTGCATGTAGAATAGAATCATGAACTCCAAACGTGTATTCAAAATATTCTTATTGAATATTTTCAATTATATCGTAAACATCTTGACTCGTTTTAAATATTCAAAATATTGTGTAGTAAATACGAATAATGCTCACGTTATGGGGATAAATATCTGAATTTGTGTTGCAATTGATTTTTTCTTTATTAAGGATACGCAGACTGGAACCTTTTCCTGTCTAATTCCCATATAGCTGAACAACAATTATACATAAAACCAATTTGAACTAACTCGGGATAATTGTGTCTTCATACTTTGCAAATTTTCTAAAACGTGTTTTGCGCTCTATAGTTGACTGTTGAAATATAACAAGTTACTCTTAAAACAAGTAAATAGAAAAGCAGATGAGCTTAAATTTGCAAATTAAACCGACATTACTTCACCATCCAATTATCTCAAGTTCGTTCCAATCTTGTTATAAATAGCTGTGTGTTGAATGGCCCTTTTGTTTTATTGATGTCATTTTTGTTTCAAGTTCTCTAGAAATCTTGTTTTGATGGAGACATCATTGGTTACTACATCTGTGTTACATCTGTATTTTCAGTTCAGTTATGTGGAATATGTAGACGGAAGGCACCATACTTCATTTACCGTATTTATTGTTATATAATGAAGGAAAACCAACTCAACACACCGTTCATATCTTTGTTGTTTGCATTTTGTGCATGATATTGTGTATATTGTCAGTGTATATTATGTTTGGCTGTTTTATATAAAGTGTTAATTAGCTATGGAGATAACAGTAAAATACTAGCACCACTTACAAGTTGGTACCTCATGCTAAAAATACAAGTGAACAAAATGACGCCCACCAGGAAAGTTCGTGGACCGCCCAATTATAAGTAAATGATGTAGTCCAACCTTTCACAGATCAGAATTCATGGACTATTTTCTCAAACAAATCGTGAAGAAATAAACAACATACCTCAAAGATACGACAGATTTTACACGGAAAATTGAGACAATAAAGGTCCGGCCAATACTAGACATTGTTTCAATGTACACTAATACAACGCACAATGAAGCAATGGAATCAGTCGACAGAGCATTAAATCAGGAAAGATCATCAAATGATTGCATAATCAAAAAACCTACAACAAAATACATGATAGCTATGCTGGAAATGATCTTGAAAAACAACGCTTTCAAGTCAACAGTGAATTTTACCGTCAGGTATTTGGGTGTGGTACGGGATCTCCAGTTTTACCAGAAATTCCCGACATTACATTTCACAAGACAAAATGAGAATAATTCAGCAACACAGTGAACAAATATTGCTCTGACTGAGATTCAGAGACGATGTATGATTCTTACTGGAACTCAACACGAGCTTAATTAATTCTTATCAAACATAAACAAATGCATCATACTTTCAAATTTTCGAAAGCTCTTCTCAAGAAATCGTATCGTTAGACCTCATTATCTATTAAGTCATCGGTGCAACAAAGAGAACATTCTCGGCTACAAAACACACACAAAACAAACAGATATATTGCGGTTCATGAAACCAAACGGTAACATTCAAACGCCTTGTTAAATGCGAAACATTACGATACATTAGAACAATCGTGCCATAACAGGACAATACAAAATACAAGATAATTTCGAGATAACAGTAATGAAATGCGACAAAACGATTCTAAATCTTGTTTAATTATTACTAACTCTGGACGATTGGATGACATTTAAATGTTATTAAATTTTCATTAAAATACTTTCAAAACCTCGGAATCGTAAAAAGTAAAAGGGAACCACAACATTTTTAGGTCCCCTATATGCAGATCAAAAACTCCAAGTACCCCAATACTACAATCTACAAGTACTACAATCTCCCAAAATTTTCAAATCCAACCCGAATTCCTCCGCCCCATTCCGAATTCCTCTGCCCCCACCGTCATTTGTGGGCGTAGCCTAATCACATACATAAGAAACGGAAATATAAACGTTACGATGATGCCAAACTTTACAAGACCTACAACAGTCCGGTCTCCGATTCAAATGAGCACACACAAATACAGCCTGAACGAACAGTAGACATTCTAGCTTCCATACTTGAACAAATTGAACTTCAGTGGAACAACTCGATCATTCAATCAGTGCACATGTTTCACCAAAAGAAAATGAAGGACTGATGAAGACAACTCTATTTTCGAAAGGTAGCATCAAAGGATCGCAGTGTCACATTAGTCCTGCTACCCCATAGGGCAGGACACGTGGATTAGGGCTACGTCTCGCCATGGCAAATTAACACTATACATAAAACGGCCAAACATAACATAATATACACTTACAATATACACAATATCATACACAAAATTCAAACAACTAAGATATGAACGATGTGTGGAGCTGCTTTCTTTCATTACATGTCACCAATTGTGTCTGCTGTCAAATTAATCTTCCCTGCACAGACCTTTGTTCCTACCAAGGCAGCGATAACTGCGGCAACAGTTTTACTCATGACAATGCTGGTAAAGAAGAGGATGATGAATTCCTACAATTACTAGATTTACTGGAAATCACATGAATGATTTGGATCATGAATCATGCCATTACTTTGACTGCACATTCTGACATTGTTTCAGCTACAGAGCTACTTTTCAACAACTACAATAGTGTCGTTCATGTGGATCTTTTTATGTTTGCACTTAATAGTGTTTGGTGATATTTTCCCAGCACATCTTTACGAAATAATGTTGGCGTTCAAATCATTTACAATATATGTTAAAATTAAAATGTTATATATATCCTGTTTTCATGGTTACAACATTACAAGAAAATGTTGGTATTCTTGAGTAACATTAAAAAGTTTCCTTATGCTGTGAATGGCTATATTATACTCCAAACAAAAGGCATATTAGAAGAATCAGCCTCTGACCTATAAAAGCTAGACATCGGTATTGGATAATATTGTAAACAAGAAGAGGTGTTCATATGTTTTAAAACAAACATTCAACAAAAAAGTAATAATTTTCAGAACTAATTTCAGCTGTTTGTTCTCCATGTTCTACGCACTTTTTTCACATCATAATACTTGTGGTTGCATTGATACTTTAGTTATTTTTTTTAATACCATTATTCAAAAGAGGAAATATTTATTTCAACAGAAATATGAAAATATATCAGTAAAATCACTTTAAATATCCATTTGATATCAATTTTGTGTTTTACATGCAAATACCATAATACCATATACCACTCGATAGTGTAAAAGTATGTTTAGAATAGTTAACAATGAATTTTCTAATTGTCTATCTCATTTCTGCAAAGTGCTTACCAGTTTAAATTATGCACATAAAAGGGGTACGGCCTTCCTTGATAGCTCAACATTGTCAATTTTATTCAAAGAGATATAATAAGCTTTCAAATGACGTATGATGTGGCCGTATGATAGTGCTGTATGTGTTAAAACTATTACAATATTGTTATTCTAAACAGAAAAATATTGTTTCCATATAAACATGAAAATATTTCAGTGAAATCAATTTTAATATCTCTTTGAATATCTATTTTGTATTCTACAGGTAAAGACCTTTTATTTGATATATCACTCGATAGTTTAAACGTATGTTTAGGGAAGTTAACTATGAATTTGTAATACTATATCGCATTTATGCAAATTTGGTATGCGTATTGATTATGCAAATTAGGGGGTTATTGCCCTACTTGGTAGCTCCAAATTTTCAATTTTCTTAAGTTAAGATAATAAGCTTTCAAATGATGTATGATGTGGCTGTGTGTTGTAGCTGTATGTGTTAAAATTTTTAAAGTATATATATTCAAAAGGGGAAAATATTGTTTTCCATATAAACATGAAAATATTTCAGTGAAATCAATTTCAATATATCTTTGAATATCCATTTTGTATTCTACATGGAAAGACCTTTCATTTGATATATCACTTGATAGTTTTAACGTATCGTTAGAGAAGTTAACAATAAATTTCAAATATTATATCGCATTTGTGCAAATTGGGTACCCTCGTTAATTATGCAAATTAGGAGGTTATGGCCCTACTTGGCAGCTCCACATCGTCAATTTTCTTAAAGTAGAGATAATAAGCTTTCAAATGACGTATGATGTGGCCGTATGTAAGGTGGGTACATTAAACTCCTAAAATAAGGCCCTTTTTGTGGATTCGCCGCTCGCCTATAACTGCCTTACCGACGGTCCCTCCAGGGTTAGAGGTATACTGCGGGAGGTATCAGCGGTACCGCCTATTTGAAAATGACCTCTTCCCTTACCCAAATACGACGTCCACTTTTCTCACTCACAGAACACGTTGAGTGTACGAAACACCAATCGTTGTACTTACCCGTACACACTATATCGAGAAAAACCTATCGTTAGCGTTCTGTGCAGTTTCATTGACGGCTAATGTGATAAAGACGATATAAGAATGTTCAAACAGCCAGTAAACGAGTACGAGTGAGTTTTTCAATAAGAGCATGGCAACACTGACGATGTTGCAATTGGCTGTGGCACAGTGGATGTCGTATTGTGGTAAATTGTTGCTAACTTTATTGAAGTAGAATGTTTGTAATGAATGCAAGTGGCGTCATTTTTTTATCGCCAGGATTTTAGATCGTTTTTCTTATCACCCAAGCACGTTGTAATTCCAAGCTATTTTGAAATCCACTGTAAGATATCACCATCAATAGTGTCGAAGGTAGCAGATAGATAGAGCAAAATCAGTATAACAACCTTGCGTCTATCAAGAGCACGTATTATATCTTTCTGGGCTTTTCTTAGAGCAGTTTATGTACTATAGCCCGTTCGATTGCTGTCAATGCTGATCGACATTTTGCGAATAAATTATGATAGCAAAAATATGCATTTCATTGAAAAACCTATGCGCTCGATGCGGTTTTGAGGAAAAATCGAATTTCACACTGGGCGATAGTTTTTAAGAACGTTAGAATCAAAACTTAAATTTTTGAAAAGTCGAAGACTGACAGATTAACAAGAGCGAGGAAACGCTCCCGCAAGAAGAGACTTATTGATTATTTGAGTTATAGCCCGGGCTGACTGTTCGCAAAACGATTTCAATGAACCAGCAGTCAAGGGGTCAGCCCCACAAGACTTTGAGGGCGAGGTGTTAGTGCATTTTGACACAAACTCAATAGACACAAGTGTAAATTTGCAAAACTCAGAAAGGAAGACTAATGGTAAACTACGACTAGTTAAACTAAACAGGGCGCAAATCACGATTAAGTTAAACTAACATAACATGAAATATTTCTCCTCTTGCGAAGACAACTTTGCAAAACATATGGTGGATACAGTGCAAAAGAAAAATATTGTCATCTTATTTCTATATGTATGCGTTAATGGTGGCATAAAGGCGACACAAAACATTAGGAGAGACATTGTTGGTCCCGTATTACATTTGGGATACATTGCATAGATATACCATTACTATATATCTATAGGGGGCTTATACACGGGCAAGGGTTTATACTCGGACGAGTACGGTATTTGATTTTATGCAGACCATAAAATAATTTGACAAGTATTAACCGTCACTCAAGTAGGGATTTGATCAAGGCTTAAGTAATAGCATCTTCTGAGAGTGTATACTTTCTGAAATGCACTTATATATAAATATATATATAATATTATATATATATATATATATATATATATATATATATATATATAATACGTTTTAGATATATATACATTTTAGATGTTTAAATGTAAGAAGGAGTTGGTTTGCCACGCAGAGTTGAAAGCACAAAATGCTATATCTATCAAAGCATTCAGAAAAAACTTCTGGGCCTGCATGCTTCACAGGCTTGTTCTTTTGTAAACGAAGAACATTTGATTTTTATTTTGAAATAAATAGAATCGGCCGCATTGCATTTATTCCCACGAGTCAGCAAAATGTGTTGACGGATTTACAATGACATATTTCGTCCATAAATTGCTTAGGTGATACCGCTGTTCATTTCGATGTCAGGAAGAGGAAAAACTACTCCCATTGTCAGATACCCCAACTTTAAATCATAATGTCAGGTCCCGATGTCAGACATATCGTAAACTTCATTCAAGTTACACAGGAACAAATCTAAAGAACACGAAAAATTCTTTCCAACAGGTTACACGTCTAACAAACACAAAGTTATGGATAAGGTACAACCAACAATGAGTGATAACTGTACTGTTACACCTTTCTGAGAACCATTGTAACCCATCTTTACTGTCACCAATAGCACATATTCAAATTAAAAATAGTTAGTGATTTCTGATAGTCCCAGGTGAACAGGATGGTGAATAATTTACGTTTGCAAACGCCAACGATTGTTTTAACACTTTCGGCTCAAATATGACGATCTATTGAACCCTTAGTCGACACACTGTTAATTTTACTAGCACTTCACAAGAGATAATGACTAACCACTTCTTAATCAGTGGTGTTATCTGATCGGTTTTGATCCCTTCATCTGATTACAGGGGTTCAAAGTGGTGATGCCATCACGATGAAGATGTTTAGTATTCTGATAAAAATACAGCGGCTCGGTCGAGGAGATGAATGTTTATTCGAAGGTGATAAGTTGCAAAACACTCCTCGCACACCAAATAACATTAACATATCCCACAAACAACCGCCGTCAATCTCTCTTCCGCCCACTTCGAGGTGCGTGTGCCTATACTTAGAAGAGTATACTGCTGCATCAGCGAGCATGTAGACATGGTGCTTTCTCAGTGGATTTCCAGCTGCATCCCGTCCTTGGTATTCATCACTCTCAGGCCATTGCCTTGGAACAGTTCATGCTTTAAGCTTCTCAAGTCCATGAACTGGCAGAACTTGTTCTTCAAGAAATTGATCTCACCAAGAAGTAGGTCCTGGTCTCCAATGCTCTCTGTGAAGTATCTGCGGGCCTCTTTTGAGAAATGCCGGGGAGCATTCGCTTAGCGTAGACTTGTTTGCAACCCCTTCGATCGTCACACATTGATGCTTTTGAGGTCTGGATTCACAAACAGCTCACTATCTAGCCGGGCTTGTGCTTGTGTCTTTGTGAACAGAATGAGCAGCACTTTTGTACTTTGGCGAGGGAACTTGACATTCTTATCGATGATGGTGTCGCTTTCTAAGATGGGGATTCTGCAAAATGGTTGATATGCTCATACAAGAAACTTGTGACATTGTTATAGTAGCCAGTGACGTCTCGGACCAAGCCCCTGTCTTTGATTGTTTCATACTCCATCTGGATATTCATATTCATGTACTCCCTTGCTTGCTGACTTATTTCTGTTCTCATACGAGGCAGAATTTATCCAGAACTTGATAAAACAGAAAAAGGTCTCTGTAGCTAGAACTTTCAATCTAACATTAAGATACATAGACGATGTTATTTCAATGAATAACTCTGAATTTTTAGTTACTATCTCGCTATGATTTATCCTCCAGCATTGGAGATTAAAGAAACTACAGAAACGGCCTCTTCTGCTTCATATCTGGACATTTTACTTGAATTTGACTCTAATGGTCACCTTTCTACTAGGCTATATGACAAGAGAGATGATTTCAACTTTAGTATAATCAATTTTCCACACCTCATCAGTAATACTCCTTTCACCAGCCTATTGGTAAACATTTCCAAGCTTATTCGATATGCAAGAGCCTGCAGTTCATATGGTGATTTTGTAGAGAGACATGGCCATCTCTCTTACAAACTGTTAAATCAAGGTTACACCGGAGCAAGACTTGTCTCTACATTCAAACGCTCTTTTGCAGGTATCGCAAGCTGGTAGATAAATACAATATCTCTCTTCGACAAATGATCGCTGATGGCATCAGTGACATTGAGCCTTAGTTAGTGACCACTACCTATCTGACTTACAGATTGCCACATGTGGGGCAGGATGCGCTTACTATTTTCGAAAAACCTGACATTACTTCTTGGTCTTTTGGCCAGAGGTCGATATATCTTTCTTTCATGAATTTGACTATGTTTGTGTACCGTCTATTTTTACTGTCTGTTCTTTGCTGTTTTGTGTCTATGTTTAGAACTATTGTCCCACGAATTCTGACCTAGTGTTATTGGATTGTGGAGTGGTATGATTGCGATTATTCATCAGTGAGTACTCCCAATCAGTGGCGTCCTCAGGGACTATCAGTTGCATGAGCAGCCGGCGCCAGGGTGATTTCCAACTCAGTGTGGCTGCCGAGTATGCTTGAGTAAGCACCGCCATGGCCACTCATGAGTGAGTGCCAGAGCTTGATAGCATACTTCTTCTGGTAAATGCACTACAGGCAGTTGTCCTCATGGTTTTGGGCGTTTGCATAGCCAGCATAGCTTCTCAGCTTTCAAAGGTTCCGGACCTGGATGCCATAGAGGTTAACATTCGTTTTTGCTTTCTCATGTCTGTAAAGATCTCTGTATGTCTCGATCATGTGGTATTGCGACAAATCAAGCAGGATCTCACCTTTGATTTTGAGGACCAGCCAGCTGATTATGTTTTGGATACATTCTGCATCATGGTGTTGTTTGCATTGTTCTTTTTTATATCCAGGTCAAACATCAGTTTTAACAAACCATGCACGAGCATGACACTAGATTCCAATTTTGGGCACTAGATGTACAGTGTCTCGCTTGTCTATGATTATGAGTGACCACTTGATTGGCAAACAGCTAAGGATTTTCATGATGGGGCTTTTATTCTACACAGTGAATAGGCTGACAGTGTAAGATGAGGATGTTAGGGAAAAAGAATATTCCAATGTTTTTTCAGAAACACAGAGGAGTTTTTGGCTTCATCGTTGATCTAGAATGGTGCAGCCTGCAGAGAGCAAACAGACATGTCCCTAAGGCAAACCCCGGCAAATGGCTAACATGCGAGCTCTTATACAGCACCACCCTCGATTTTGTAATAGAGTGCCAGAGGGCCCACTTTATCAAGAGGGTGGACTTCATAGATGTGTTCCGAGACCAAGAAGACAGTTAAGAGCAATGCTATCTTAATAAATATCGAGTACTGAAGCTGATCCATAACAAAAAGAATAGATCCATATTTGCATGTAAAATTATAGAACCATGCTGCATGTCTATGCAGATGCCACAGAGCTTGCCGATTATGTTGAAAAACAGTCGCTGCTTACCGGCACAGTTACAAGTGGGAGGACACGATTGATGCTGCTAAAGTGAAAGTAGACATAGCAGTTTCACCGGCTGGGCGCTGATGCTAAGCAAGATACAGATAATTATGTTATGTTGGTCATTTTTCCCCCACACTCATTACCTGAGTTTAATTAATCTAGAACATTCTTAAGGTCACTGTCCTTCATGACCTTGAATTCAATTAGTCGTATTTGGAATTGTTCTTTAAATTCAATTACTCATGTGTGTACTTTAAGTGGAGATATTTTCGGAACAGCAATAAGCATATCAATAGAAATTCTAGATTGTTCTTATATTCTTTTACATAACCATTTCAGTATAAATAGGGGAACACACAGCTTTTCAGCCAGACTTTTGGGAGCATGTCTTTTGCTTGTTACTTCAAGACTTTGGAAACTCCAGCAGTATTAATTTCAAGACTTTTTAAGACCTTCACTGCCACGCTGGATTTATATTGTGGACTTTAGACAATCTCAAGCCTGCAAGCAAGCCAAAGGACTGTTTACTCATCTGTCTCAGTGTCTGACTCAACCTTTGAGCTTTGCCGTCCCAGCTGAGATAAGTAGCCTGTAAACTTTTACAGTTTGTATTCTATACCTTGACTTAGCGATTAGTTTAAATTTATTTTTTTTTGTAATAAATTCCGTTTATACGGAAATTGCTGAGTTCACCTTTTGTTAGTTTTCTCTCATGTAAAAATCACTGCAAGTGTTGCGGGTATATAACAATCTGCAGTACACCATCACCAAAATGAGTTTTTGCTACAATGATGGTGTCAACGCCGAAGCGAAGGAAAACATGGCCTACGAGACAGAAGGACCCCTGCCAAGACAGACACGCTCATGGTTGACAAGCTCCCTGCAGGGGAAAGCCCCTCTCTCACACCGACCCCATCTCCTGCCTCTACACTTGCAGGCAAGGGGACCCCAGCCAAGACTGACAGGCTTACGGGTGACAAGCTCCCTGCAGGGAAAGTCCCTCTCTTACACCACCCCCACCTCCAGCCTCTACACTTGCAGGAAAAGGATGAGCACGCAACCCCCAAGCAGAGCCTGATGCCGAAAATGAAGTAAAAATGACAGGAGTGTTGGCCGTTGCAATACCTCTTGGAGGGTTATTTCATTATTTGACCTACGATGCCTCCGTGATTATAGGGCGATGGAAAAAGACAAGCCTGTTGCATTCATGAGGCTATACTGGTGAAGTATGAAAAATTATACAAGTTGGTGTGCTGGCTCAAGGGCGGCATATACGTGGGCCAGGGAGTGTTGACCAATAGTGTTCTCCTTATCTATGTCTAAGCTTTGACACTTATGCCATTAGCCTTTGCAGGACTAGTGGCCATGCCAACAGTGGCTCTTCTGTTCTCTCCAGCCCTCAAACTCACTCAAAAGGGGAAACTCAAGGCGTGCATGAGTCTTTTATAGATCCATGCTCTCCAAAGCCAAACAGGCAGAAGAACGCGATGTCCTATCCTTGTTTGATGAGCTGCATGATTTTATGGACAACCGTTGTTCACTCACCTATACAGAGTTGATTGTAAGAAGCCTCAGCACAAGCTACAGAGATAGACCACCTTGCAGCAGTGGCCCTGCTACTGCTGTGGCACCTTATTGGCTTCTTTGGGTTCAAATACTGCCGCACAATAATATTTGTGCAAAGGATAGAAGCGTAGATCGAAAACGTGCAGGACATGTTAAAGGAAGCGGGCTACTCAGTGGCTTCCCCCTCTGGAAGCGAAAGAGGAGGACCATCTAGAAAAGAAAACACAGCACCTGCTGTGCTTGGTGGCAGCCAGCCAGAGCAATGATTTGCCTGGCTTGCCCTAGAGGCTGTCGAGAAAATGGAGCCTGGGCTCATCAACAAACATGCTATTTATGAAAATACGGCTAGTTTTCAATCGGGTTTGAACCCACAACATAGGCATCAGTCGCCTAGCGGAGAGGCAGCAGACAGAACTGCATGGTGAAATCCCCACTCTCAAAAAGAGTGGTTCAATAGCCGGCTAAGTTGTTACATTTTTCTGAATGCAACCGCTCCACACGTTGTAGAGTTCGTGAAGCACTCACGCACGTACGCTCACTATCACACACCACACACACAAACTTTATCAAAGAGAAGCAATGACTACAACGCTATAACTGGGCGAACGAGTAGTCTCGGGGACAATTCTGTCCACCAGCAGAACTATCAACCCAGGGTAGGAAATACGGCTAGTTTTCAATCTGGTTCAAACCCAGAACATATGGCATCAGTAGCCTAGCGGAGAGGCAGCAGACAGAACCACACGGCGAAATCCCAACTCTCAAAAAAAGTGGTTCAATAGCTGGCTAAGTTGTTACATTTTTCTGACTGCGACCGCTCCATATGTTGTAGAGTTCGTAAAGCACTCATGCACGTACGCTCACTATCACACACCACACACACACACTTTATCGAAGCAGAGCAATGACTACAACACTATAACTGGGCGAACGAGTAGTCTCGGGGACAATTCTGAAACAGCGTCCAATGCCCATGTGAGTGAGAACATCGTCAAGATCCTCGTTTCTTTAGCTAGTAAGGGTCTGGGTTGCTTGCTGCTGATCAACAGCACGGAGGGGCTGTCAAAGGATCTGAACACCGATTTCCTTGTCAAGAGTGAGATGAATAAGCTGGGGGCCTTGGACTACACTTTGGGGCCCGTTCTCGCTGTTATCAGTGCAGGGTTGATCACAGCCAAACAGGTTGACATAAAAACAAGTGGTAGGGGGCAAAAGAATCAGGGTACTAACATAGACGCAGATGGCTTTTCCAGAGAAAAAGTGATCAGTGGAGATCGCCAACCCCCTAAAAGTGCAGACTGGGGAATTACTGGCAGTAGAGCCTGCAGACACAGCAAAGATGAAGAACATTACGCTTCCAAAGAAAGAGAAGAGACCTGGTCGAGTGGGATGGGGAAGAAGTTAGCCGAGACCAGCCATCAGAAAAAGTAACAGAAAGCAAAGAAAGTGACCAACAGGGTCAGTGTGACTCCCCAAGAGAGTTATCCGAAGGCAAAGGAGGACACATGCTCTCAGACTTTGTTTAATGATTGTTACATTCTCCTAGGGGTAGCCTTCAAACTTGGGGGATCTGTAGCAGTTGCAGCAGCTGTTGCAACTAAAGACGTGCTTGAGCAGAAAAAACATTCTGAAAGTCCCACTCTATGAGCGCAAATCATTGCAGTGGCAGTTGGGATGACAATTGTTGGGGCGATTCTCAACACAACCACCTCCATCGGCGGCAACATACTTGCCCAGAAACTATCTGGCCAGGGGAAGCCTTCAAAAGAGAGAAAGGAGAGAGAAAGACACAACAGGTGTTGCAGAAATTCAATCGAGACAGAGATTCGTACATAGAGCAGACGCAGTGGATCCAAAACTGGAAAAGACAGACATATAGCCAAGACTTCAGGATCTAGAAAGAGCTATCTTTGACGGATGACAACTCGCAGCCCTTTTTGCAAGAGATGGGGGCATGGCCCCTCTTAGGGCTGATGAACCCAAGTTTCAATAGTACTACATGCAAAGAAAAAGGTGGAATTGATTTATGTTGCGGCAGGCCTTTTTGGCAGCCTCATGGTGTTTCCCCATTCATTGTTCAAGTCACTTGCTGCTCGACTTGCCACTGACTTGCTGTTTGTCTTGCCTGTTTGACTTGACTCTGTCTCTCAAGGGCAAGACACTTGCAGTCAGTTGTATGTGAGACAAAGTCACTTGCTGCTAGACTTGCCGTATTTCTCTATGCTCTATGTCTCTCAAGTGTAAGGCGCTGGCAGACAGTTGTGTGAGACGGTTCAGCCATTTTTTTTTGGGGGGGGGTATAGTCATTGGCGCTTAACATCAAGTTAAACTGCTTGAACATCTTGCAATTAAGTCTCCCAATGGCCGACAGTAAGCATACAGCAAAGTTGTCTAAATCCATAGCTTCTGGAAAGGGCGTGCAGCCGTAAAGAAACTGGCTTCAGCAGCTAATGTCCCTGAAGATGTGGCCTGGACGTGGTTACTGCGACAAGCCATCTGGTAGATCTAGTATTTGCCAGCTCTAAGGCACATTTCGTGGCAAAAGTTTGACATTGGTTCGCCAAACGTGGTCCGACAAGCTGACCTCCTGTTTCTGCCACACGATAAGGTGGGCAAATGCACCTACAAATATGCTCTTACCATCATTGACATTCCTTCCTGCTTCAAGGTCTCAGCCCCTGACAACAAAAGAGGCCAAAGGGATCACTTTGGCCCTCTCTTAAATCTATAAACACGGCTCCCAATAGGACCGGGGCTCGAGTTTATGGGCACAGTGACTCAGCTGCTTGCAAAGCATGATGTCTCAGTCAGGCGTGGGCGTGTGAACATCCCTTGGCACAAAGGGATCGTCGAACAATGCAATCGGACCTTGGCTGAGTGGCTCTTTGGACACTAGTATGCTCAAGGAATGCGGCTATCTTCTGTTGTGTTGTCTTCCTCATGGGTAGCCCGGCTGCTAGCCATTGTTGTGGCCTTGAACTTGGAAGCCACATGGATGACCAGCGAAAAGTCTTCTGAGGCCATAAAGCCTAAAACAGTGACACAAAAACCCTGTGTTTTTTTGCAAATTGTCCCGTTGGCCTTAACAAGAAAAAGCTCCATTCAGAGGTTTGCGTTCATTATCTGTACCTGCCTGGTAAGCTGGAGTATGGTAGTTGCCAGGAGTGGATCCTATCTGGTCCTTGACTATTACCCGGCTTGAGTGCTCGGTGATAAGGCTTGATGAGCCTGAGCTGTACTATATACACGATGGGCTGTACAGGGGTTTTTGGCCGGTAGGAACTTCTGGTAGTGCACCTTTTCACCCAACTGCCGCCTGATGGGGTCTTCACGCATTGAGAGCTACTGCCCCTCTGTTTCTGTTACACTCGAGACAGGTCAACAGTATGGTGTCACTTGTGTGACCCCTGGCCGTGTCTAACCGGTTGACACTGATCTGCTGAGTATCATTTGGCTGGTAAGCCCATAGGAGCTAAATACTGCAGGCAGCTGAATGGTTATTTTGGGCCTCCTTGTGATACAGGACGTGATCGACCTTCAGATGAAACCTGGTGATTTGTATGTTTTGCTGCCAGCTGTCCTTCGGGTGGTATATGAGGGGCACAGGTGTGTCTTGAAAGCAGTCCTTGTGGTGTTGGAATAGCAGCCTCTGTGCTCGGTCACAGACTTTCTTTCCTGAGGTCAAGATAATTTCACCAGGCATCCAGGCCTCAACAAACCAATCCCACCCTCGGCAGTGGTGGAGTGCTTTTTTTTACATGTCGCATCTCACCAGCAATTGGGGCAGCTGACCCTGGTTACTGAAGCAGATACCTTGGACACCCTGAGGTTGAGCCAGTCCAGGAGGTTCTCAAGAATGGTGCAGACCTCATCCCAAATGATCACACCAGGGATTTACTTCAAGCCCATCCTTTCTGGGTCTTCTCAATCTGGCCATTCCAGTGGAAGAAGCTGTGAAAGGTCTTGGCCTTTACCCCTGTGGCCCGCATCTCTTTTGTGAGATGATTGGTATGTGGGAACACAAGAATGTCTCTCTGGCATAACAGCTCGATTGCTCTGGTCATTTTGCCACTACCCCTTCCTCCCTTCAGATAGCTCAATAAGAATCACTGGTCAGCTGGTCATCAAGGCATAGTGCCATGCTTTAAGGAAGGTTCTTTTTTTGCCTTTTGTGTTGGAGCTTTGGCAGGTAGGCCATGTGTTCCTTAGACATGTACATCTGCTTGCCCTTGTCGTGCAACTTGGCCAGGGCAATCAGGATAAACAAAACAGTTGAATCTTTGCATACAGTACAACTCACACAATCCCCCTGGTTTACTGCAGACACACCTTTGGGGCTCATAGTATGCCTCGACCTCTTTGAGCTTGCATAACACACTTTTCTGGATGTAGATACTACCGATGGCAACCAGGACAGCCTCCTCGGCTTTACACCTCAAACGCATGGAGATGATGTTGACGTGGGCGCCACATAGGCGAGCATAGGTGCTCTTAGGTGGGGCTAAGGGGCCTGTTTGCCATCATATTACATGAGCATTTTGCTCAGGGGACATCTCAGTGTTGCTGCAAACAGGCTTCCGCGTTTGCGGGTGTCTCTTACAAGGAAATTGATCTCTCTTTGTTGGTTTCCGGCTGCTGGATCAGTATTTCTCCACCAACTGTGTTGTCTTGTGTGAATTTGCAATGATGCTGCATCTCTGGTTGTGGTCTTCCAGGAGTCAAACCACGAGCTGTTTCTCAAAGGCGACGATGGCTTCGCGGACTTTGAGAGCTGTTAGAAGGCCAGAATCAGTCAGGAAGGCAAGTAGCTGTGATGGGCCCAGCCATTTTTGAGGAAGTGCTTCCATACCCTGCATGGATGACACGATTGGCATCTTTAGTGAACTCCCATTATTTGACCTCCGCAAAGCCAGTGCCAATGTCTTTGGGAAGAGGACTGTTGATGGCTACAAATATCATGCCATGGAGGGGGCGTCTGAAATGCTTGAAATAGGTTTTGGCTTCGCCCAGGCCCTGAAAGGAAGCAGGGTAGCAGGTCTTTATGTCGATGCTAGCAACCTCCCTCATGTTGTAGTCCATCGAGTTGAGAGCCTGCCATGGCAATGCTCCTAGCAAGCCTTCTAGATGTATGGAAGTAATCTGGCTGGAGTCAGCTTCCAGCTGTTCTTTTCCTTGGCCACGATGCTGGCCGCATGGTTCTCGATGAAAGCTTTGTGGCAGCCAACCAGCCCAAGGCCTTCTCAATAACAGCCAGGTACGAGCCCAACAGAGAAGAGTGCAGCCCTTGCTAAGCAAGGGTGTCTACCCTTGTAAATAAATAGAATCCTGGAAATGCGTTGAAGAGACCAAGCTCTCACCTATGGAAGCCTTCTACAGCAAACTCGCTGGAGTGCACACCAGCGAGGGGGACTGTGACCATAGGCCTTCAGCTGCCACACCCTGGGGAACTACCACCACCTCTACAACCGCACAGACGTCCTCCTCCAGAAATAAGTGTTCAAGAGCTTCCTGAAGACGTGCCTGACTAGACCTGACCAACTAGTACACCAGCTCTGGCCTCTCTTGGGATGCACTTTTTAAGAAAACATTGATACATTTTGACCTGATCACCAATTACGACCAGCATTGAAAAAGAGCTGTGTGGAGGTATCTCTACAGTGCCAACAAATACGTAAAGGCCCTGTTAGCACCAAATAGCTACATGCTCTACCTAGATACAATAAACATAGGTTGGCCAATGAGCCAGGCACTGCCTACAGGGGGTTTCATGTGGGTTGAGCACTGAGACCAGCTCATGGCCGCCATTTGGTAGGCAGCCCTGAAGGTTACATCCTTGAGGTGGACCTTGTGTACCCTGCCGAGTGGCTTTCCGTCAAAAAAGGCTTACCCTCTAGCCCCAGAGCGCAAGGTAGTTCAGGACGTGGCTGTTAGCTTACCATCGAGGGCTCCTTGGGAGAAGGGGCGCCCTCTTTGGTTGAAAAGGTGGCCCCGGCCTCTGTCACATGCTCTACTTCCACAACCTCCAGCTGTACCTCTCCCTCTGCCGGCAACTGAAGAACACCTACCAGGTCCCAAAGTTCTCACCTTGCCCAAGGATGGAGCTTTATATGCAGACGAACAATGAGCTCTGAAAGACGGTGTCCTCTTCTTTTGAGAGCGGCCTGTACAAGCTGATGAATAATTCTGTCTTTTGCGTGACCATGGAAAACGTCCACAAGCTGGTCCGCATGTAGTTTGTATGTGGGCATGAGTAGAATAGGCTTTGATACCTGTTAGCTAGCCCTGCCTTTGCATGGGATGACATCTTCAAAGACAGCCTCAGAGCAATTCAGGTCCACAAACATTGGCTTGTCCTCAACCATGCTGTGTATTTTGGCCATAGCATCCTTAACGTCTTGAAGCTCCTCGTGTACGACCTTTGGCGTGAAAAAGAGCATGGTGAAGAAACTCGTCTGCCAAGAGCAGTACAAGGAGGCCCTCTTTGGCAGGAGGACCTTCCATCATGGCAAGGAGGTGCCGTGCTCTAACTTTGCACCACCACATCTACAGGCAATGGCCGAAGATGGTATATCTGTCCTCCTTCGACTGCCAGTGCTTGCTTGCAGGAAAACGGGTGGACACCCTGGCCTTTCCCCATATGGGCACCACTGGGGAGGTGGATTGAAAAATGGGCTAGCCTACAACCATACAGGCCACTGCAAGTGTCTTGCTCTGAAGAGACATTGAGGAATACGGCAAGTCAGTGGCAAGTCAGTAGCAAGTGACCTGAAGACAGCCTTGAGAAATACAGCATGTTGCTGCAAATGTCTTCAAAGACAATAAGGCCACCAACTGACTTGTGTCACCCAAAGGATAAACAGTATTAGGCCACAAACCAAACCTAGAATGACATAGATCAATTCCCCTTTTTCTGACCAGCTCTCCATGTGCATTACTCCTATGAAATGTGGGCTCATCAGCCAAAAGAGGTCTAGGGGTCAGGCTCCAATCCCTTGTGAAAAGAACTGCAAGTACCCATGAGTCAAAGTCAGTTCTCTCTCGGCCTCTTATTCTTGGCTCTTTGTCTGTCTATTTCAGTTTTGAATCTGTTTCATCTGTTCTATATACGCCTCTCTCTGTCTCGATTCAATTTATTTGTGATCTGAATAGAACACTTTGGTCTTATCAAACAGCATTCACCCTTTTGTCAACCTGCGGAGGCTTGTGCGCCATCTTGAGTTGAAAATAAATACGCTTATTCACCACATCCCAAGCCATAGTGGCGCTGTCACTATTGTTTCTTTAAGGTTCCAAGACAAGAAATTGACCATTTTAAACCAACAATTCTCTAGTGTTTAATAAGCTCAGAACCCCAGTAAATTGTATATTTTCGGAAAGCCTGGATATAGGGGAATATTTTGGTGACCATAGTGTCACCATTGTTTACATAACTATCACGTGACAGGTAATTTGCATAACCTTTCAAAAATCGGTTTTCCCTATGTTTTGTTTCAACGCTTTGAGATATATGGCTGAAATTTGTTTGAGTGCAAGCTGTCCTCAGGGTCTTCAAAAGTGTGTCTCAGAATTTTTTTAAACCTTCTTAAACAGTTTTTATGTCAGAAAAACTTCCAGAGCAGTGAATTGAACCGTAGTTGATTTCTTTAAAATTGTGCTAAGAAAAAACTAAGCAAGATATAAAAAAATCTGAGACACACTTTGAAAGAGCGTTGTCACAGCTTGCATTCCAGCAAGTTTGAGTCAGATATTTTGAAGTATTGAGACAAAACATAGGGAAAACCGTTTTTTGAAAGGTTATGCAAATTACCGTGTCATGTGATGGTTATGTAAACAATGGTGACACTGTGGTAACAAAATTGTTCCCGTATATCTAAGCTTTCAGAAAATGTATACTTTACGGGGGTTCTGAGCTTATTAACCGTTAGAGAATTGTTAGATTAAAAAGGTCAAATTTCTTGTCTTGGAACCTTAACTCAGAAAGTTCTTTTTGCCGCCCACCGCCAACAATAGCTCTCTTCTGTGAGGAATTTGTTCATTGCCTACAACATATTTTACTCTGGAGTATGAGCAAGTCTATAGTGTGTGACAAAAGTTCTTAAGCATGACTCTGAACCGACAATGTATACGATGCACAAATGCATAAGAATACCATGGGCACAGTCAGTATCGACTTGTCTGCTCTCCTAGCGACTAGAAACGAGATAAAACAGCCAAACGTACTTCTCTGTGCTTCGATTGCTTTTTCGAACAAAAAGAAATCATTTAGTGCCAGTAATTATCCCTTGTGAAAACCGGATCGACGAGGGTATGTACTGCAAGACGCCTATGTGAAAGGCTAATGGCAATTGACTGCATTAAAATTTTTTAGAGAATCAGAGCAACCGATACATGACGCAGATATAAACGAACAAATCACAGAATACAACACATAGATTGTACATCTCATGATTGGATATGGAGGACAAGACTGACACCTCATTGAGCCAGAAGTTAAGCAATTGAAGCAGGAAGTAACTTAATAGCGAGAATATAATATGTCATCTATTTTCACCGTTAATCGCGTTTGTTACGTTTCCATTTCAATTTTAGAAAGATTATTACCTAACCGTCTATGAAAGAAGGTAAAAAAAGCAATCAGTTCATATTTCACCTGGTGATCGTCCTGATTTTAGGCGGCGATTTTCCGCCGCCTGACGGCTAGACGTTTTGATCAATCGGCAAAACTTGTAGCTTAGGTTGGCGAAACCGAATTTCACGTCAAAATATATATTCACAAGCTTGAAGAATCGTTCTGATAGAATTTTTGCCGCATTCAGTTATTCATCTATCGCATTTTGCAAGTGTTGCGAGCGTTAGCGTGAACAGAGTATGATACTAATTATGCAAGGGGAAACCCTAGAAGTTAAGCTTACTCCTAGTGGGGAGCTTACGAAGGTGTGGAATACTTACTTCCCGTTTTTCGTCAATCGGCAAAACTTGTAGCTTAGGTTGGCAAAACCGAATTTCACGTCAAAATATATATTCACAAGCTTGAAGAATCGTTCTGATAGAATTTTTGCCGCATTCAGTTATTCATCTATCGCATTTTGCAAGTGTTGCGAGCGTTAGCGTGAACAGAGTATGATACTAATTATGCAAGGGGAAACCCTAGAAGTTAAGCTTACTCCTAGTGGGGAGCTTACGAAGGTGTGGAATACTTACTTCCCGTTATCAGTGTTAAAAGAGACGACATCTGGCAAACTTCGGAAAGCAAAAAAAAAACGACTTGGAGAGGGTTTGGAGACACGCCCACATATAAAAACACAAGATATGAAATAAATAAACATAACTGTTGTATAGACCATCAATTGTATGTCTGTGATTTTGCAACTAGGGCATTCCACCAGACCTTTAAAGGCGGTAGCAGACACTTCAAACTCTCTGTGAAGAATTTTGTACTAATCTGAAAGACAATGTTGACGTGACATTTACACTTCCCGTTGCCCTCAAAAGACATAGCAATTGTTGTTGTTTGTTTGAGTTCATGAACACGTGGGCTAATGTCATAGCGATGTCTGTCTGTCTGTGTGTGTACAAGTGTGTGTGTGTGTCTTATTGTCTGTCTGTCTGTTTACAAGATAACTCAAAAACGCCTGAATGGATTCAAGTCAGATTTTGTAGACAGGTACCATATGCTTCTTACAAGAACTGATTAGATTTTGGTTTGTGTGGCTTGCATATTAATGACGTTATGCAATATCGTTATTTTTCGTATAATGGTTTCCCTATGGAGACGGTAATGACAGTATAGACATATATCACGAAATACTGCACAAAATTTCATGAAACTTTTCATAGATGACAATCTTAAAACATTATCATGATACTGTGAGTGTCATGTCAAGTATCTGCTCGTTTGCATATTTAATGAACTTTTGTTATTGGTGACATAACTCTTAAATTCCTGCACCAAACTTGATGATACTTGCAACAAATATTGATCTGATATATATCTAATTATGTTTGGAAGCATTGAGCAGTGTCAGGTTAATATATAGCTCATTTGCATATTTTATGAAGTTTTGTAATTAGTCATATAACTCCGATGTAACTGCACCAAATATGATGAATTCTGCCGCAGAAACTGATCCGGCTGATATCTAACTGTGTGTAAAGCATTTAGTTAAGGGTTCATATGCATATTTCATTTAGTTAAGGGTTCATTTGCATATTTAATGAACTTTGTAATTAGGTATATAACTCTGAAATTACGGCACCCAAGTCAGTGATATCCGGTACAGATATTGTTCTGATAAATATCTGACTGTACTGAGAAGCATTTAGCAGTTTCAAGTTAACAAATAGGTGATTTGCATAATTTATGAAGTTTTGAAATTAGTCATATAACTCCAAAATAACTGTGATGAAATCTGCTGCAGATACTGATCCGACAGATATCTAATTGTGGAGTAAACCATTTAGTTGTGTGGAGTTAATTAAGGGTTTATTTGCATATGTAATGAACTTTGTAATTAGTGATATTACTCCAAAATTACAGCAATTAATTTGATGAAACTTGCTACAGATGTTGATCTGATAAATATATATATTTTCACTAAGTTTTATAATTAGTCATATAACTCCAAAATAACTATATCAAATGTGCTGAAAACTGCGGCATATACTGCTCCGACAGATATCTAACTGCGTTGTAAAGCATTTTGTAATGTGAAGTTAATTAAGGGTTCATTTGCATATTTAATAAACTTTGTAATTAGGTATATAACTCTGAAATTACGGCACCAAATTTGATGAAATCTGCTACAGATATTGATCTGATAAATATTTAATTGTGCTATGAAACATTGAACAGTGTCAAGTTAATTTAGGGCTCCTTTGCATATTTAATGAACTTTATAGTTAGTGATATTACTCTAAAATTACAGCATTTAATTTAATGAAACGTGCTACTAATGTTGATCTGATGGATATCTTATTGTCCATGAAGCATTGAGCAGTGTCAAGTTAATTAACAGCTCATTTGCATATTAAATAACGTTTTGTAATTAGTGATTAAACTCTGAGAATACTGTGCGAAGTTGATAACACCTGCTACATATAGCGATATAACAGATATCTGATTGTTCTGTGAAGTGTACTTCTATTAATGAACGTGTTGTAAAACACTTGAGCATATTGAGTTCACATCTGGTGTTTGTAACTCTTTTCTCGAAAAAAACACCTCATCTTTTGGAAAATAAGTAAATACAAAAACAGTCACATATCAGAAATGTACACAAATGACTTCAATGTTAATATGTCTTTGCGTATATGTCTGTGGTTTATATGGTCTACATCAGTTTGTTGTTTTTTTTCCAAAAATATAAGGCGCATTTAAGACACCGTCGTACAAATGGCCTTTTTGACCACTATACGCAAGGACTGATACTACTTTAAGCAATGTTTCGGAACAGAGAAAGGTGCAATGCATTTATATGGCGTGCTGTTGATGTATTGTTTATAAATGCTCTGAGAGATTTTAAGTTTTGATGTTAAATCTGAAGAGTTAGTTACCGCGATCCAAATTATATTTAAATACAAAACACTTAGACGTATTTAAGCACCATATCAATGTTCATTAGACATGCTGAAAGGAGAATGTTTCCGAAATTTTCATGTGACTTGTAGCTCAAACAACCAACCTTTGGCAATCTACAAGGCGTAAATCAGGCGTTTCTGATCGGCCAGTATTTGCCCCCGTGATCTGTTCGATCTCATCAAAAATCTGGCTCTTTCTATAGAAATACAATGAATTCTGCATGTCATGTGAACTAAATGTGTGAAAGACTGGATTTATAGTAAATAACACAGCAATTGAAAGAACTATGAGTAAGTCGTAGTTAATGTATGAAATAACTCTAAAACATCAGCATTTTACAGTATGACGTATAACAGAGACAAAGCGCAGCATTCTACGGGTATTGAGTGTTCCGATTTGGCAATTGTTCATCCTGGTGCCCGACCCATCAATTCGAAATTTTATCGTATCCTAGTCATTTAAAATTTGTTTGTGCCTTCGCTGTCTTTCCAGTACTATAGCTACAAGCACATTATACAGCCTATACAATTATTTGTTACCACCATCATGGAGGGCAGTAACTTCTGTAGTAGAATAGCCGACGATTTTATTATAAAGCGAAAAGCTATGAAGTAAATTTTGAAACTTTTGCATTAACAATTATATTAATACTGTGGTAGATATACTGTGGCTAATAAAACATTTCGTTGACACTAATTGATTAAATTACCCAAAAACTTAAAACTAATTACATAAAATCTACTGTGGAGTTTCTAAAATCCAGTAGAAAATTGATAGTCTATTATTGAATCGCACTTGAATGACATTACTAACATATTTGACGTTATTTTAAGTTGCTAAGTTTTGAATAATGATATAATTTATTGTGCAAGTAAAGCTAAGTAACGCAACGTGACATTCATTACTCGTCGAAACTGGCTGTATCCGTAGAACATGTAGTTTTAGATCTAATTTCAAAGAGATGCTGTACTTTAACTCCACAAAAAGCAACACAGTGCATTGCCACTAGATCAATGTCGAATGTGAAAATGAATTGTCATGGAAATGTCCGCCAGAAGAACACATTTGTTGTCGGTAGCCTCGAAAGTATTGAAGCCACCTTAAAAGACACTCTTGTAGTCAATATTTCACATGTGTATTGAACCAATGCCGGTAAACTCAACGACTGTACACACATGCGGTTGTAACGTTACAAAATAATGAAACTACATAGACAAACGTCAACCTCTCAAACGACTGTAATTCAGAACTTCCTCTGAACTACCGCATATCAAAGAAGATGCGAGTGAATTGTGATATTCTGCATTAATACGTCACTAACTTAAGGCCAGCTTATTGCCATGCATGCCTGGGAGAAGCTGTTGCACGACTTTTCTCACCTAATTGCCATTTTAAGAATTATCCTTCCGACGAGTCACAAATGACACGTAAAACAAAAAAAAAACCAAATAAATAAACATAAAACCTCAAACTTAAGCATACGTTCTTGAGGAAAAAAACGTTCTAATGTCTACTTATCACTGGTCATAACTCACTTCATGTCACCTATTGTTAATCTGCACTGCATATGACATGAGGGAATGGCCTGAATTTAAGTTGCCAACCAGACAGGACGTTACCGTTAGTGTTTCAGCTTTACCATTACCAAAACGTCAACAGATGATAATATATTTTGTTCAAATGCCTCAGTGAAAATCAGACGTCGTAAAAATTTGTTTATATCCTTCAAAATATTCATGTCTGTTCGTTCCTCCATTATCGAAATTGTTTTAAATTTGGTCCGCTGCGAATCAAACAGTCGCTTCGCCGTGCTCGGCAGCTCGCGATTTTTCTCTTCTCCTCTGTGCTGTGCAATACTTTCCCGATACCACTTATTGAATTGTGTTCTTTGAGTACTCACCTCTTGGGTTTTACTGCACGGCGTTTGTGAGATTTCAGCGGTGACTTTGTCCATGTGATGAAAAGTGGAAGACAGCGTTGGAAGTTCAGAAAACAGTGGCTTCATCCCGTTATTCCACCCAATCCGTTGTCAAGCTATACGGGACAAGGTTCACACAATGAAGAACATAAAACTACCATTGGGCCTTTCACTTTATCAGAGATAGTCAGTTGCATATTGCATTACACTTCATATTTAAGGAGGGGGCGCTTTTGTCCCAAGTAGAGTCAAAATTGCTGTCGCCATTTCGACAACAATGCCAGATGACACCAATGACCCCCACCCTACAATGCACGTTGGACGTCCTTTGTTAAAAGTGCAATGAATTACTGTCTTGCTACACTGTTGAAACCACCCGCGTAAAGGAGACCATTGCATTTGCTAAGTCAGGTGTATCTGTGATTAATGATGAAACAGTGTTTTGATGTGACCCCTGGTGTAGAATATATTCCAGCATTGAAACAATTGTACTGAAAAATATTCGACTACCTTGCCAATTTCTTGTGATTTACTTGCGTAGAAATTAAAGGCTGCCTTCGTTCCTTTGCAGCTGAAGGAAGTACGCATAAGACAACTGTAAATGTGATTAATCATTTATTTAACCATTTATTTACGTAATCATTTACAACTAGGAGGTCAAGATACGAACAAATTACAAGTTCCCTCGAAACACCATTCTATCTTAAGTTCTATTTTACACGCAAATGATGCAATTAAAACGGTAGATTTGATGACAAGGTATTTAATGCACACGATCTTTGCATAATCGTAATCTTAATTAAGAGCATAACATTGAAATAATCTTAATTAGCTTTTAATATCACGACATTCGAATTAATTACATTTACACTAGACAATAAAATACATGAACCCATTTAACACTAAAATGACCGAAAAAAAGATGAGTGTTGAGTTTAATACTAATGTGGTTCCACTCATTCGGCTGGCCGCTCTAACACGTGATGACAGGCACGCCAACGACGAGATGCACAATTGGAAAAGCCTTGTCACCATAGTTAACGAAGGGCTCGATCTGAACTGGTATTAGATAATAAATCACATAAATAACTTCGAGTATACATAAGTAGTTTTTAAAATTGATGCATACATAATTTTTTAACACGGTCTGTTGGAAAAGAACATCGTCGGAAAACGGGCTACGTAAATATCTATGTTTTCACTGATTTGTAAGAAGACTGTGACTCTTACGACTTAATCGGTGTACTTTAACTCTTCTGGATCACGAGTGTGACGACCTAATTGGTTTATTTTGTCCGGAAGCTGAGTTTCGTCCACTTTTTACTTTTTCCCCTCTCATGATATCCTACAAAGTCAACCGAGCCTTTTGTTACTCTGCGTGCATAGTGATGTCTAAAACAGACTTGCCACGTTCCCTTTGCGAGGATATCAAGGCAAAGTACTTGAATATTATAGACATTCTGTCTGATTCTAATGACTTTTCGAAGTGGCTTTATTTGTACAAGACCATCCAATATTGAGCAGACTTGTAGCATGCAACTTTACTCAGGTACACCTCTGAAAAATTCACCACCACAAATGTAAACACTAGCATGGAGATTTCATCTGATGACCCTGACAACTCACAGTGACCATCGTCAGGCACAGAGGGAAAGACAAAAATGAAAAAGAAGATGAAAATAGAATAAAAACAAATGAAGAGATTCTGGTTTTGCGAAAGTCTCGTCCAACTCACAAAGTTTCGAACATTGAACACTGAACATTGTAAATATAATCGTGCAGATCATGGTGATACGGTTCGCTGTCTTTCCTGATTTCACATCGACTGCCTAAGAATAAACGAATTCGAAGTGAAGCAAAATGATTTTAGCCATGTCAAAATGCCGTCTGCTGCCTTCAACAGTTAGGAATCTAGCCGACTCTGTTGACGGACTTCGAGTTTGTAATGGTAAACATGTTTCTGAATTATGTCCTTGCAAGTTGGACTTCATTGCTTTGCAGTCACTAAATGAGGATTTATCTGGAAAATTTGTATAAAAATCAATGGAAAATGTCGATCTCGAACAGAAGTGTTCCAGACTTGAAGAGTGATTTCTGTAGACGCTACTGGAAAAGGTTAACAGCTGCGGTGTTTGCCAATTGATGGTTGATTAGAATAGCTTTCCACACGTGCCTCGTTTACATGGCCACCGACGTACATGATATGCCGTGTCGATCCTTGCATCATCTAGAAGTTTGCACGCCGTGGCTCGAATACAGCAGTCGGTATAGATTTTCGATAGTTCGGCCTCTTTGCTCAAGATTTTCATCATGGCCCCCAGTGCGCTCTCCCCTCTACCCTACAGGCGGGAGTCGCAGTGACTCGTTGTATTTTCCACTTGTTTTCGTAGTCGACGAATCGAGAAAAAGACGACCGTGACATTTAGTCTCAATACTAATAACCCCTATTTGGTTTGATGCAATGTGTTCTTTTCATTTCTGGCATTTTCCAGCATAATGATTTTTATTTCACCTACATCAACGAAGCGAGCAATTTTGTAAACAATGTGTAGTACTGCCAGCCACATCGGACGAGAATGCTGAGCGCGAGCGAGACAGAACAGACGTATAGAGCATCCAGGAGGACTTAAAATTAGATTAATCATAGAGGAAGGTGTGTATTGTTGATATTGTGCACCATTGTCAAGATATATCGTTTGATGTATCACATGGTTTACTCCATTTTCTCCTTTTTTAAATGTCCACTCCTATACATTCGTTTACTGACAAAAACCTTGTATGTTTTGCTCGCTGTGGGACCATAATGCTTGATAATCGGATACATTGTCAATAATAATCTTGCGAGATGATGTCATAAATTTCACTGATATTGACAAAGCCTTAATGTAATACGCCTTATACCGACCACGACTTTCTTATCTGTGGAAGAATTATTCTTGTGCATTTGTAACATTTATTTGATGCGTTTTACCACACAATATTGCATTCGAGTTGAATCTAACTTATTTTTCGGGAGACAAGATGTTGAAAAAACAATATGTAGGAGATCAGTTAAAATTGATAAATAGTAGATCTGACCTCGGAAACGAATTATCCGTATCATTTTGTACTAGTGTTCGCCGTTTTGAACTCGTTGGCAAGCACGGCCTGACTATGCCAGAGGCAACACAGAAACCGTCATATTGTTTGGCATGAGAGGAATGTATTCAGCTTTTTCTAAGATTCCCATTATGGCTGTTTTCGGGGTCTCCTTAACCCCTTTCCTGCCAAATCCATTTTTCACCATCAGGTCAAGATCGTTAAAATTAATGAAACAAAAAATATTCCATATGGTGTATTTTAACATAATACTGTACATTTGAAGGCTGTTGAAAACATAAATACTGTAAACTTGATTTTTTTGGACTAAAGATGCTATAACATACCAAGCCAAGCGGGTGAAAATACGTCATGTTTTGGCTCAATACCGCTTTTTACTGACTTGGCTGATGGGGAAGTGATACTGTCTCATGTGTCTGGCAGGAAAAGGGTTAATAGACAAAATTAAAGCTGAAGTTAGGCTGAACTCGAAATGAATGTGTGATTAAAATATTAATAGCTGAAATGTTAAGTGAAGAACTAAATTTTCAGCATACTGCATATATTAGGGAGAAATTTAAACGAATAAAAGCAAAACAGAGTATCAGTGTAGATAAGAAAACATTTCATAGATGGAGACGATTACATTGCATAATTAGATAACAATTACAGGGAAAGTATGGTATGATGATTTTAGTTCATCATACTTCGTCTCCATGGGGAAGGGGTTAGAAAGACTCTCAATGAAGATATGAAGCAAATATTTCCCAAATTTTGAGAGGATAAAAATAGTAATGAAGCATTTGAATTAAGAATTAAAGTTCAAGAATCGACAAGGAAACAATTTTGCACATCTTAATAAACCCTCCGTTTCTAAAGGGCTCCCAAAAGAATCATTTTAGGTACTTAGAAAATATGACTGCATCATTATAATTAGAAATATTTGATTGTATTATTGACTTTGCGTCATTTCAACCAGAATAGTTCTTATAATATTATCGTTTACCATCTACCTTCAGGGAATATCTAGCGAGAGGACGTCAGGATACAGAAACAGAGTAGCGGCTTCAAAGAGAACAACATTGTTTATTCCTTATAAATGGATGTTACATATTGACAGGTTTTGTTTCTTCTACCGGTCGTTTTCCTCTTATATACAGTTCGTATTTGCATGTAATGAAAATGCAAACTCATCATATTATCCCCTATACATGTGGATATCATGCGTGATCATACCCTCTCACACCACTACGTCAATATCATGATCATTTTATGGTTTTGTTTAATGATTTCTTGACTTATTGGTCCCTAGGCAAAATATAAGTAGGTATTACGCAATACTAGCAAAGTTGACGTCAAAGTAAATAACCTTTGTAACAATAATACCATTATTTAAGATTGGTTACGCAATGATAACAATAATCATATACGTATTTACTTTTGAACGTTCTCGAGAATAAATAAAATTTGATCGAAGTGGTCTGATATTCATTTCGCTTGCCATATTCTTCATGCCATTATGCAAAAATGCAACAACGTGAGGCGTGAACACATATATTTTTTTACCTTTTTGTAAACTTCTCTAAACATATACATACTACTAGTTAAAGGGCGAAGTGATTTGTTTGTGTTTTAGAGTCGATGTACAGAAATATTAAGACTATCATTTGAGCAGAAGATGTACTGTCTGAATACGCCCTTTGACCAGCAGGCGCAATACAAGGCCGTATTCTAAGTCCACACAAGTTCAGCTTCAGTGTAGAAGAATTTATACCATATTAATCGCTTCTAGACAAATTGGTATGCAATGTATACAAGAGCTATATATGACCTTTTTGACTTTGCTTTGCATGCTGTGAATGTAGCCAAAATGATAGACTTGACCTCTCAAACGCAAACTTTGATCCTTTGTGGTAAAGATGGCCAAGATACATCCAAACGACCTGTACATGAGGCATTTGAAAGGCGTGAAAAGTATGTTAAATGTGGAGGATATTAGAAAGTCTAAATGCAGATCGAAACAACGACTCCAAGTACAATCTAAAACAGCTTTTAGTCCGACCTACTTTATAGTGGGCGGCGACAGGCATGATAACAAAAGTAAGACTAACAACTGACGACACTTTTCGATCAATTTCAGGTACTTTTCCCAGCCTGTTTGGAAAACGAAACTCTATGGAATGCGTGATTGATGATAATCAAACGACTCACTCCCCCTATTTAAACATCACATCGATCACTTTATCGAGGGGGATAGCAATTGGTGCAAGACCTCCGACAAATCGTGCCACTGTTTTCATGCCTCTGATCACCTTCATATTTTTCTTCTTGAATTTGAATTCTCCTTTATTTCCTTCTTTTTTACACCATTTAAATGCGTAAACCATATTTTCGTCACCAGACTGCAACACAAACTTTTTGTTTTCAACGACGATGATAAGCTTACCATTTTCGATATCCTGTAATTGACAAAGATAATTGGTCAATTTCACAAGGGCTAGATCAAATGTATGTTAACTTGTAAATAAATCAGTCACTAGGCCAAGAAAAATAAAAGGTTTGTTTCTCATCCTAGACATATTCCAAAAATGATGAGGTGACGCGGTTTTTTATCGGCGTGTATTTCCCACAATTCCTTGCGCTGTCGCCGATAATGACTCTGCCACAGGTGTCTTGTTTATGTGGTCAATCACCACATACCGATCCGCAAACCGGAAGTCAGCTCGAAAACCGACACTGTGACGAACTAGCTGAAAATGCAAAGTCCATCCTCTATGCAAAAATTAGCGTACGCGCGATAAGAACTCTGGTTCGAGAGTGGGTCTCTGCCAGACTACCTTTGAGTCTGTGCAGTAGCTAGTTTCTGCCGGGCAAATTCTTGGTATCACGTACACCCTACTCATCGCGTTCATCCCACTAGCACACATTCCATATGAAAACAGTACACAAATCATCGCATTCCCCCACTCAAATATCTACAAATCACAGACAAGAACCTAGTCTATATGCTCAGTAAAAATAACACTCTACTGTGTAAAATTAGATAATTAAGTACATCACCTTTTCCTTTATATTTTGTTTGACAGTTACGAGACATGTATCAGTGGATGGTTCGCTTTTAGGCCACTTATCTTTACATCTTTCAAGAAGGGCTTCAACTTCGTCGACATTTATGCGATCTACAATGTCGATTATTTCTCCTGTATTGGTAAACATAAATAAATTTATAAATAATTCTCAGAATTATTATTGGCTTCTGACTTTCGGCGAGATGCAAAAGATAAAGTTTGTCTTTATGATGTTTACAATTACTCTGCAAGCTTTCTTGTCATAATTGGGTCATATAAAGCAGAGAGCTTCACTTGTAATTTAACGCTCAAATTATGATCATGACTAATCAGAATTTCATGAAGATTTCGCAAGATTCAAATCCATCGTAAATATTCAAACGGAGTGGTTGATGCATGCAAGCATAAGTGGACCTTTATTCCTTTCAATTATTGTTCGAAAAAGATCACAGTGGACGAGTATTAAATAATTAAGTCACATGTAAATGCAATGCTGTTTCCGCAAGATAGGACCACACACATCTGGCGATCTGGGATTCTCTGTTATATAGTTTGTATCATTTCGTCCTTTACCGGAGCACTTTGACATTTTCCTATTGATGAAATCGCTTTTTGACTAACCTTTATCTTACCTAGCCGGTATAATGCAGTGGGCAAAGGCTGTAGCTACAATTTGAGGCCTCACTGTGATATGGGTAGTCAACCGGGTGGTCATGTGACTATGTCGGGCGGAGTCACTCGAAGAAGTCGTCCTCCGTAAAAGTCTTTCTATTCGGCTAAAGCCGTCGTATTATTTTTAGTAAAAAACGTTGGAAGTATGGGTGTGGGAATTGAGACCTGCAGAGCTGCAATTAGCGTGTTATGGCAACCAAAATCCTGGAGAACTTTTTGAACTTGTGATAAGTACACGCCGTACACACAATGGTTCAACGGTCGATGAAGACATTTAAAGGTACGGGTGCTGTTATATAGTGTTGTGTTATGTTTTCATTACCACGTATGGCTGCTGGCTGCCCATGACACATTGCATCGTTGGATGGAATCAAGAAATTTACCCGACACGAATGCTGCAAAGTCCTGTGCTGAAGCTATTCATAGCAATACTGTTGCAACTAATTTGCACAGAAAAGTCAAAGTTACACCCTACGTCAGGGTGGGTGAAATGGCATGAACGATTCAATCCTAAGCCTCATGTCCTCTGTCTACTTGATTGGGTGGCGCCAACGACTTAATCCCTAGATAAACTTCTAGAACACAACAAGCCACTTTATCGAGACAAGGGGCAATCGTGCCTACTTCACGTTGTCCTTTGTTCAATCCCGTTTGTGCAACGTCAGGAATCGAAGGAAATCAAATGATGGCAGTACTCACAGATATATAAAAAAACGAAAGAGGTAACACATAACTAAAGATAGAATTGGCGGACGTTAAAAACACATTGAGAAAATCAATGGCTCCGTCCAAAGTCTGCAAGACGGTTATCAAAAACTTTGTAAAGACAACAGAAAGTTGTGACAAACTGTGTGGCCACAGTGAAATAATGTTATAATCCAACGGATAACTGAAGATAACTGTTAATTTCCTGTCATAAAAAGCACTGTGCCGTGTACTGCAAACCGGCCGAGCCTTTAATATTAGAAGGTTCGAATTACAAAGTCATTGAAGATTATCTATTATAGATCCTGCCAGAAGAAGAAGAACGAAATCTTATTCCGTTTCTGCGGAGAGCGAGAATTGAACACAAAAAGCCACGTTGATATATGACACTATCATCATTGAAGGTAAAAAGTTCAAATTCGACAAAACATGGCAAGAAGTCACTAAGATCAAGGTACACGGCCGGCCCACTGTGTCTTTACCCTACAAATTTGGCTATACATGATCCGCAGCGTCAACGAACTCAAACCTGTAACTAATGGCCTCAAAAAGTATCAACAAAATAAATAAGTTAAACAACTTCTTTCAAAATTCGTTGTTGTTGGTATATGTGAAACATTTGCACCATCTGATTCTGATTTTGACTCATTTTTACCGGGTTATTCATTCTTTTAAACCTCTCGAAGACGACTCTCGCAAACTGTAAAATTTCCAGATGGGGACAGTATTTTTTGTCAGATGAAATCTTTCACGTTTTGCTAAGATACTTTGCAATGTAGGCGATACAGTTTGCTCCTTATTGTAAAGACATGCTAAGTTCAGTGCATGATATTATCATTGGTATGGTTTATATTTCACCTGAAGGTTCGTCAATCTATAACATCACGGAACGAAAGGGGATAATTCGGTTGTACAGTCACATGGAGGAAATTTTCTTTAGCGGTCGACTTTAATTTAATTATGTCCGCGGATTGTAACGCTCGCACAAAAAAACCTTTACGATATCATTGTTCAACAACATGACGAAAGAGACGCGTTCTTCTCACTGAGTTAAGATGTTGATGATTTTGACATATTTGACAGGGCACGAAATTGGAAAGATGATGAGGTTAAGATCTTTAGTAGAAGTTTTTTTGAAATGTTACTGCATATTTTGAATGAATTTCACTGTTAGATATTTCTGCAAAGCTCAGCTTGTATGCCGACGATGCCAAGATCTATCGCACCATCACATCCCTCGCTGACTGTGTCATGTTACAGCAAGATCTTGACAAGTTTGCACAATGGTGTAACAACTGGAAACTGTCACCTAATATCAGTAAATGTAAATTTATCAGTTTTACACTTAAGAAAAGAATCATTTCCTCTCTTGATTACTCCATCAATGGTACCCCTCTTCAACGGGTCTCTGTTGTCAAGGATTTGGGCATTTACCTTACTTCCAACCTTAATTATTCTTTTCACATCAATAACATTGTTTCTAGAGCCTTCAAATCTCTTGGTTTTATTAAGCGTCTCTGCCAGCCATTTAATGACATTTCAGCAATTATTTCTCTGTATTTTGTTTATGTAAGATCTATTCTAGAGTATGGCTCTGTTGTGTGGTCACCCCACCAGAAGGCCGGTCAGAAAAAATCGAGAGAGTACAAATTAAATTTGTGAAATACATTTGTCGCAAACTCAATGTTCACTGCAGTAAATCCAGCTACCCATTTTATTGCAGAATTCTGAACATTCCTAAGTTACACAATAGAAGACTAACCCTTGACATGTGCTTTTTGTACAAAATAATTCATTCACATTATGATGCTCCAGATATTCTAAATCAAATCTGCTTTTATGCCCCCAGTAGAAATTTACGCAGGAAACCCCTTTTTAAACCAGACTTGTGTTCTGTTAATTGCAGAAAATTCTCGACAGTGCCCAGATGCATGTCTGTTTTTAATGATATCTCTTTTAAATGTAATATAGATATTTTTTCTACGCTGTGTAGTTTTAAAACTATTTTATCCAGTCATTTTAACAGTTCTTCTTTTTGATTTGTGTATGTTTTTTTTTTTCAATTTAATGTATCGTGCTACTTTTATGGTTGTCTTGTACATTTGTCTTGTGATTGTGTGACTTTTTTGTTTCGCAGATCTGTTAGTGGGTTTGCCCGTTGATCTGTGTATCAAATAAAATAAAATAAAAATAAAATAAAAAATAGAATGGTCACTGGGGGAAGGTGACAATAATGGCGAATATACATGTGTTACAAACCAAGGATGAGGTGTTGTGGATTATATGCTTGCCATTGGTGGTATTTTTGAATTTATTCAAAATTTTGAAATTATTCAGTTGTTATACCTTACTGTGCGGAATACTTGATTGATTCCTTCCAGGGAAAGTTGCAAGACGACAGTACAGTCAATTTACTGATATCAAGCCATACGTGTTTTAACAGCATTTTTCCAGGGCCAGTGAAAGCATGAAAACTGAAGTTGGTGGTTGTATGGGTGGAATGTCAAAACCCTGATGTGACGAGGAATGCCGTGCAAAGAGAAAGGAGAAATTCCGATTTTTATGTAAATATCGTATCTTCAACAAACCTGAGGATTTTGAGAATAACAAAAGAGCGAGATGTCTATTCAATCGTTTCTGGAAAGAAAAGTTGCCAAAATTAACAAAAAAAACAACCCAGAAAAAAAAGGATTATTCTTTTGGGGTCTTATAAAGAACTTGCGTGTAAGCGCTAGGGGAAGTTTGAATACTGAAATCTGCCCTGCTGAATCGTTTATTAAGAAAATGTGAAATACCCGTAATATCACATCCGGTGATGGTGACTTTTAAAATACAGAGAAATCAGATTTATTTGTTCATGACAACCAATAATAATTTATAACTATGCACAGAAAACAACTGCATTGGGTCAATAAAACGATATATGTTGAGGTAGTCTTTGGCGTCACCTAGAGCTCAAGTAATAAGAAAGCCTGATGGTTTTTTCCACGAAATTTGTAAATATTCCATTAATATTATGTCATCAAAGATGTAAACAACTTCAGAGGTATTTCTTTGCTTTAAGTCTGTAGTAAACTTTTTACAAATATTTTAAGGTGGAACTGCACGTTGCCAATGCAGTTATTTCAAAGGATTATTTTTCATCTACGATGACAAGGAAACTCCCTCAAAATATACTTTCAAAAGCAATGAACCCAAAGTTTAGTATAATGGAAGCAATACTTACTCGAAGGATGGAGGGGACGTATATTTGGATAAAAAACTTCAATTTCAGCACAGGGCGAAGAAATCAGTTCCCTGGGGTGGGGAGGGAGGGTTTTTGTGCAACGGTTTACCTTATTTGATTTTATTAATTTTGACTGTGATATTTCAAATAAAGATTTCGACTGCACACCGTCTGACTGCTTTATATATTACAGACAAGTCCTTATCTCCTCTCCAACTCCGTTACACACGTATAGTAAAAATAAGGATCCTTATTTTACTACGTGTGTGACGGCTGTGGTGATGACTCAATCAATTAATCCGCTGATACGGACAGCAGATTAGCAACTTGGCAATGTTTTTCGGAGTAATTATAGTGGTGTGAACACAAGTTGGAGAGGAGATAAGGAGATAAGGACTTGTCGGTAATATATAAAGCAGTCAGACTGTGTGGAGTCGATATCTTTATTTGGAGTATCAGTCAAAAATTAATAAAATTACTTGTAGAAATAAAGAAAGCAGTCAGACGGTGTGAAGTTGAACTCTTTATTTGAAATATCACAGTCAAAATAAATAAAATCAAATAAGGTAAACCGTTACACAAAAAACCTCCCTCCCCACCCCAGGGGACTGATTTCTTCGCCCTGTTATTTCAGTATTAATAATAAAAATTAATTAAAGTCAACACGTTGCTACTGTTTTTTGAAATATGAATATTTCATTGTTTATATTTTAAAAGATTTATTACTCATTCGTCAAAACTTCTTGTAATGGATAAAATGGTATCTAAAGGCATGCCTTTCATGCTGAAAAAATTAGAAGATACTGGGAGAATTACGTGCATGGGCAATTCTGTTTAAAATTTACTTCTAAGATACGGTTTTTGCATAGTATGGCTTGAACAACAAATAGGTGACCCAGAGTTTTTCTGTTGAATTAACGATTGTTATGAACAAGAATAGCACTATGGCTTGAAATTCTACAAGACTTGAGTTTCAGCCGATTTTCATTGTTCCAAACATACATTAAATCTTAAATCATTATAAAGTTCCACATCATAAAAGAGTCATATGTATTGCAAAACTGTCAGAAATGTCCGGGTTATTGAAAATGAATTTCATTTAGTATTGATTTGTCCGTTTTACGAGGATATCAGGGTTACTTAAATTTCCATATCATTTAGAGTAAATCCAGGTGAAATAACCTTCTCTCGTCACAAAATGAACATGTAATTTCTCAGTTGTCTTTATATTTGTCAAACGTATTTAAAACACGGGAGGAGTTACCGCGTTTTAAAAGGAGCTAGCATCTCCATGGTGTAAATTTGTATATTCTAAGTGTACGTTACTATTTGTATTTTTTTATCGCGGAGCATCTCACTTTTGTATGTTCTCTGTGAAAAATGAGCAATTAGCCGAAGTCTTGCACTTAATACAGATACATAGATATAGATAGGCAGCCAACAAGCCGATTTAAAGAAGTTGTCCGATCATAATGAGAGGCGTTTTTGAATGTAAAAGTTATATTCTAACATATTCTACACAATCTCGAAGTAGATATCGTAAACTTTTTGCAACCTGTTCTGCTAGATTTGTCACTTACTAATTACCCGTCTTCCCCTCTGCAATTCTGCACAAGGGGCCTCCCCGTAAGCAAAAACTCCCTATTACACTCTGTCCACGACAAAGTCTCTCTCTCTCTCTCTGAATTTTGGCCGTCTCGAGCATTGCTTTAATCTGTAGATTTCCGGGCCTCTGAGACAGAAAACTATGTGCCTTCTTAACGTTGGAACAATGCAACATGTCATTGAGTTCGAAACCCATGTTTGGAAGATATGCATAGTACTTTCCTCCAATGTGTAAGTGAATTAGCAGGAGATGATGCAAATCTGACGTTTACCTTTGCAAAATGTTGTGAATTTAGGACATATGATTATGATCAAGAAGTCTGACTCAAATCATGATCCCGGATAATGGCAGAATAGCACGAAAGTTTACCTTCTTTGCTTGGACAAATTGTAACGGCCTTTTCTTCGTATTTCCAATAATACAGACCATTGTCATTCAAGACAGGGTCATTTTTGTCATCAAGAGTCACTTCAAACAGATTAGATTTTTCCCCCGAATAAAATTCAACCTTAATATGCTCTCCATACACCATGAGGCAAGCATCTTCGAAGTCCTATATATTTACAAACAAAAAATAACCATGAGTAAAAAAAGCCATACTAACCATACCGACCTTTCAAAACAAGACGGTAGGTACGTGGTCGGAGACGTATACTCACATAGCACAACGGCATAATTCTATGGCACTGATGATATTTTAATGTGACATACACGGCAATTTAAATAAAATTAAAGCTGCAAGCAGTGTTGACTGTGCCCAAGCTTACATGCACCAGAAACCAATTTCATGAGTCCAAATGGTCAGCAGAAATTACAAATTTACATAATCAATATAAGGTGAAAGGTCATTCAAAGCCATCCAAAATCTTCCTAATTTCGGAACAAATTTTTGTCCAGTACTTAACTAGTTCATATCCCAGGACAACAAGACTTCTAGCCCTATCATTAAGCTTATAATTACATACTAACATACCTAATTAGCTTAATTACTCACTGAAGAGATATTGTCCACAATATGTCTGATCCCATCTACTCCCTGAGCTTTACCTCTCTGTTCGTCAGATATCTTAAGATGAGACTGTGCTTGAGTAGATAAAGATGGACCCATATTGGTGGATATAAAAAACAACCCCGAAGCTGTACTATTGCTATTTCCAATATTCCAATATTCTAAAATACACATGTTTTTTATAGATAATTTGTAACATTGCAACTTTCAGCTAAAGGGTGCCTAACATTTTTGATAAATTTTAACAATACAAAGTTCCGATTCTCCCAAATTAGTTCCAATCGTGTTCAATACTCTTTTAGTATTATTTCATGGTTATGGTAATTTTTTTATAAATGACAACATGGCGGCGAAACCTAGCGATCACTTAAACGCACTTAACACTAACCAGTCCGGGTCATCTCCAAAATTGGAGACTCATTATGATAATGTATTCCGGCATTCAGCCAATCATCGACCAGATTACATCATTAATAAAGTACAGGTCACGCTGGGTCACAAATTACCCACCAAGTGTGATCGGTAGTTTTGGGCCGCTTATTAAGCCCCTGTCTTGTGAATTTCGACGAATTTCGACAGTCAACATAATCCACGTGTTCTGCAGAAGGTCATGTCCAACAATGAGTCCGATAAGTGAACAAATATTCGAAATATTGACGATTCATTTCTACCCCCAGTTTATCGATTTCGCTCAAGTACCGAGAATCATTTTGTGGATGTTCGTCATCTCTATTAGAAATACTGTTATAAAGGTTATTTGTGTAGGTACGCGTATAACATTTTGCAAGAAAGAAGAGCTATGTCAGAGCTTTAAAACGATACCTGTTTTGTAGTTTTCAAACGCAGACTAAAAATGGTACGCGATTTTGAAAATGTGTTGACAGAGTGGCCACACAACTGTTCCCCATACGGTAGAATTTGTATCGCTGCCATCTCCGATACAAATGGGGTATTCTGAACGATCCGTGTAGGTACACGATTTATATTTCGCAGGACTTCAAGCCAGAGTCTAGGAATCAGAGCGATGTATGGGGTTTGGTTGTCTTAGCCAGAATAAAACTGGTACGCGATTTTGAAATTGTGTTTTGACAGAGTGGCCACACAACTGTTCGACATTATGACAGAATACGGCGCGGGAGTTCGACACAGTATGGCGTACGTAACGAAGGACGCATGTGGAGCTTGCCAGGAAATACAATTTTTACTGATGGCGCGCTGGCCTCTGATTGGCTAATGAGAGAGGGAAAATATTATGGTAATAGCGTCTCCAATTTTGGAGATGACCCGGACTGCTAACGCAAGTGTTGAAAGTGCAAATACAGCAAGTACTAAAAGTATCGATGATATGGTCTAAATGTAAGCTTGAAAGGTGCATTCTTTCTTGAGAAAAAAGGGGTGTTACATATTATTTCCTGATGAATGTATAGATTTTTTTATAAATAGCTGTATGGCGCCAAACCACGAGACAAATTGCAACACCTTTCTCAAAGTTGCGAGTACACATAGCAATGGTGACATTGGAAAAATTTCAGCTCAAATGACTTGCCGGTTCTGAAGATAATTTTGTAGATTAAATGTTGATTTTCCAAAAGTAAAAAATGGTAGCTAAAGTCGGATGACCGCTTGCGACTTTTATGCACAAACTTTAAAGCCCAAGTAATGTAAACTTTTCTCAATTTTACCTTCTAAATTACCTGTATTTTCCTATTCATCGGTATTTGAACGTTTTGTAATGAAGAAATGAGCATCAATTTGCTGCTTTAGCGACATCCAAGCAATAAATATTACCTCTTCGCACGGGTTTGTTGAGAAAAGTTAATGTTGCGCCAATGACAGAGAAGATTGAGCCGCGCTATCAAAACGTATGCAAGCAGTGCCTGTATGAACTGCAACACAATGGAGGAAAAAATATTGATATCGAAAACAGAGTAAATTACAAGAATACACTTCAGCAGACTGTCGCATTAGTGGTCAGGTGATTGCGAAATTGAAGAAATATACTCCGTCATGCGGTTGCGAAGATCGTGGTGTGTATGCGATTGAGGCTACATTAACTGCTGTCGTGAAAAGCCAAGCGACTTGGACTAGTGTAGAAAAATACGTACAATCGACGATGCAGATTATTGGCAATTGGGCTAGCATTCTATTTTATAGTAATCTGTACGATACATGATGCTCATAAAGTAAGTGGGACTTGGCGGATCGATCTGGTCGTTCGAAAGCGTAAAGTCCGATACCGATGTAAAATAATGTAGGAAAACAAAGTACGGTTGATATTTTGACGGAAATGTAGGTACGAAACTGAAGGTCCGAAATGAAATTTACAGATCCTTTAGCTCAATGCATCAATTTTATAGATTATATGTAAAACATTTAGAAAACAGTTGAAAATTTACCATTCACACTTTAACGGGAAGAAGAAGAAGAAGAAGAAGAAGGAGAAGAAAACCAAAACCATTAAGGTAGCACTCCCACATGGGCTCCTAATAGCAACACGATTAATACTAATTTAGGGTAATTGAATCTTCATGTTTTTCAAATTTGTCAATTTTAGGTGCCCTATAGCTGAATATCTCAATATTACAAATTACTCATAAAAACAAGTGTATAGCGGAAAAGGCATAGCAGATGAGCTTACACTTTTAGATTTAAAAGACGTTACTTCACCATCAAATTATCCCAAATTAGTTCCAATCGTGTTTTTAAACTTACTTCGCTTGGATAGGACTTTAATACGTTGTAGCAGTACTGAAGACATCTCAAATCATTTCCAATTGCGGCTGCTTTTAATTGCCCTATTACTTCATGAACATCCTTGTAAGATATTTTCGGAATACATTTCTTTTCAAATGTCGTGAACTTCCCGGATGTTTCTGGTAAGTGGACATAAAAGGCAAGGCAGGATAATTCATTACGCTTTCAATCGACGAAAGCGTCCCATTAGCTAGTACTTCTTGATTATTTGTCATATAAATTTTGTCTGTTAACATATTTGTATGACCAAAACATTGAGTGACGATCCTCAAACAAGCTCAGTGACAGTGATCAAAAAAGTTACAGAAGAGTAAGTTAAAGACAGGATTCGCAAAGCTAGCGTATGCAACATCGATGGCATGGGAGTCTCCCTCCTGCTCTTGTTTGACAGCATTTAAATAGGTGATGGTAACTGGTAAGGTTTCAATCCCATATATACTTCTATAAATCTGTTCTATTCGCATGATGTGTGTTTTGGAAGATTGGACGATATTTGCAAAGCGTCTTTCAAACACTTTGTCTGGTGGGCCGTAGAATTTTTTAATGATAATTCAATGTGAATTACACAATGGATTTCATATATTTTTGTTAATTTTGAAAAATGATTTTGAAGTTAAGTCTATGAATTCCGCGAAAATACTACGTCATAGTCATATCTCGTCTTTAAAATAATCCTGTCCCCGTCGTCGGCTGGTGATCGACAGCGCAGTTCTTGAGCATGTAAATGTTAGGTGACAGCGTTAGACTTTGACTAGAACTAATATAACCAGATATGAACTGAAAATGCTCACGTGTTTCATACAGTTATGTGTAAATTTGAACCTTTGCCACATGTTTGCAACTTCATTGAAAGTATTATGATCAACATAATGAACAATAATCACCACTGATTAATTCTCAAAGGTCATGAAGTATACAAATATGTAATTAGCTGAAATAAAAATATTAAAGTTCTTTGACTGCTGTCATTTATATAGCAAGTGTAATTACCGTTGGCCAAGTCCTTCAAGCCATATATGCCGAGCTGTGAAAGCTCATTAGATATGCAAATTGTAAATTAGCTGACATGAAAATGTGAAATGACTTTCGATATTGTTTTAACCAGGTATAATCATCAATGTTGTCATGTTTTGCCAACTTTGATCAAGTAAATCCCAGTATATATCCCTAATAAGCAAAGTTCATTAAATATGTAAATTAGGAATTGACTTAAGTAAAAATGCTTCAATGATTGTCAATAATGTTGTATCATGGTATCTGCAATATATGTAGCAAGTTTTGTCAACTTTGGTCAAGTCAATTCAGATATATATCTCTAATTAGGAAAGTTCATTAAACATGCAAATTAGGAATTTGCTGAAGAGAAAATGATTAATGACTTTCAATAATATTGTATTACAGTGTCTGAAATGTACATAGCAAGTTACATCAATTTTGATCAAGTCAATTCAGATGAATATCCCTAAGTATGAAAATTCATTTAATATGCAAATTAGGAATTGGCTGAAGTAAAAATAGCGTCAATGACACTGTAGCTCCCATCCTGGACTATTTAGTGTTTGTTCTCTGGTCAGATATTTGAACATGTGTGAAAGGGATAAAGTGCATGAAGTGAAAATACTTAAATGAAATGTACTGGAGACAGTGAAATATGTTTAATGTAATTATTCAGAATATAAAATGGAAAAAATACAGAATTAGATATATCGAATACTGTGATACAACCATTAACTCAACAAGTCATTTACAATGACATAGTCCCCACTTGTAATAGGAGTACTAGTCTTGATGGGGCAGGAAAATGTGGTCATTAAGAAGTATCATTGGAGTGTATATGTTGAGATCTATGGGCACATAGGTCTATGTCGTTGTTCCCAATTTGAAACACATGAGGCATGTCTAAGTTACGGTTCTAAATCGGGAAAAAAGATCAGACCTCTAGCAGTATTGGCCAGCCAAGAAATACATATGCGCATTATAAATGAGGTACAAGATGTGACATCTTAAGGTCTAATATCCTATCAAAATTGGAGGGTATAGAACTTGTGGTTACTGAAATATGCATATATATGTATAATCAAGGTCAAAGGTCATCAAGGTCACATGACATTTCAAAAAAAAAAATTATATTCCTAATTAATCCCTATATGCCAAAAAATCAGATCTCTAGCTCTATTCGCTTGCCCAGAATTAGATGTGTACATAATTAATGAGGTAAAGCGTGTGTTGTCATAAGGTCTCCCATCCTACTAAATACAAAGGACATAGCACTTGTGGTTACTTATTTATTGACATAAACATATATTTTTTAAGTAAAAGGTCATCGAGGTCACATGACATTTGGTCAAAAAATTTCTCTCCTATAGTTATCCCTATATACCAAAAATCAGACATCCAGCTCTATTGGCTCGCTCAGAATGAGATATGCGCATAATTATTGAGGTACAGTATGTGGCGTCATAACGTGTCCCATCATACCAAACATGAAGGGTGTAGCACTTGTGGTTACCGAGTTATGGAAAAATATGTATATTGGAGATCAAAGGTCACCGAGGTCACGTGACATTTTGCCAAAAAAATTGTATTGCTAAGTTATCCCTATATACCAAAAATCAGACCTCTAGCTCTATTGGCTCGCTCAAAATTAGATATGCGCATAATTAATGAGGTACAATATGTGGCGTCATAAGGTGTTTCATCATACCATACATGAAGGCTGTAGCACTTGTGGTTACTGAGTTATGGACAAATATGTATATTTGAGGTCAAAGGTCACCGAGGTCACGTGACATTTTGTCAAAAAAATTGTATTGCTAAGTTATCCCTATATACCAAAAATCAGACCTCTAGCTCTATTGGCTCGCTCAGAATGAGATATGCGCATAATTAATGAGGTGCAATATGTGGCGTCATAAGCTGTTCCATCATACCATACATGAAGGCTGTAGCACTTGTGGTTACTGAGTTATGGACAAATATGTATATTTGAGGTCAAAGGTCACCGAGGTCACGTGACATTTTGTCAAAAAATTGTATTGCTAAGTTATCCCTATATACCAAAAATCAGACCTCTAGCTCTATTGGCTCGCTCAAAATTTGATATGCGCATAATTAATGAGGTACAATATGTGGCGTCATAAGGTGTTTCATCATACCATACATGAAGGCTGTAGCACTTGTGGTTACTGAGTTATGGACAAATATGTATATTTGAGGTCAAAGGTCACCGAGGTCACGTGACATTTTGTCAAAAAAATTGTATTGCTAAGTTATCCCTATATACCAAAAATCAGACCTCTAGCTCTATAGGCTCTCTCAGAATGAGATATGCGCATAATTAATGAGGTACAATATGTGGCGTCATAAGCTGTCCCATCATACCAAACATGAAGGCTGTAGCACTTGTGGTTACTGAGTTATGGACAAATATGTATATTTGAGGTCAAAGGTCACCGAGGTCACGTGACATTTTGTCAAAAAAATTGTATTGCTAAATTATCCCTATATACCAAAAATCAGACCTCTAGCTCTATTGGCTGGCTCAAAATTAGATATGCGCATAATTAATGAGGTACAGGATGTGGTGTCATAAGGTCTCCCATCATACCAAATATGAAGGGTGTAGCACTTGGGGTTACTTAGTTATGGCCATATATGTATATTTGAGGTCAAAGGTCATTGGGGTCACATGACATTTTGTCAAAAAAATTGTATTGCTAAGTTATACCTATATACCAACCAGATATGAACTGAAAATGCTCACGTGTTTCATACAGTTATGTGTAAATTTCAACCTTTGCCACATGTTTGCAACTTCATTGAAAGTATTATGATCAACATAATGAACAATAATCACCGCTGATTAATTCTCAAAGGTCATGAAGTATACAAATATGTAATTAGCTGAAATAAAAATATTAAAGTTCTTTGACTGCTGTCATTTATATAGCAAGTGTAATTACCGTTGGCCAAGTCCTTCAAGCCATATATGCCGAGCTGTGAAAGCTCATTAGATATGCAAATTGTAAATTAGCTGACATGAAAATGTGAAATGACTTTCGATATTGTTTTAACCAGGTATAATCATCAATGTTGTCATGTTTTGCCAACTTTGATCAAGTAAATCCCAGTATATATCCCTAATAAGCAAAGTTCATTAAATATGTAAATTAGGAATTGACTTAAGTAAAAATGCTCAATGATTGTCAATAATGTTGTATCATGGTATCTGCAATATATGTAGCAAGTTTTGTCAACTTTGGTCAAGTCAATTCAGATATATATCTCTAATTAGGAAAGTTCATTAAACATGCAAATTAGGAATTGCTGAAGAGAAAATGATTAATGACTTTCAATAATATTGTATTACAGTGTCTGAAATGTACATAGCAAGTTACATCAATTTTGATCAAGTCAATTCAGATGAATACCCTAAGTATGAAAATTCATTTAATATGCAAATTAGGAATTGGCTGAAGTAAAAATAGCGTCAATGACACTGTAGCTCCCATCCTGGACTATTAAGTGTTTGTTCTCTGGTCAGATATTTGAACATGTGTGAAAGGGATAAAGTGCATGAAGTGAAAATACTTAAATGAAATGTACTGGAGACAGTGAAATATGTTTAATGTAATTATTCAGAATATAAAATGGAAAAATACAGAATTAGATATATCGAATACTGTGATACAACCATTAACTCAACAAGTCATTTACAATGACATAGTCCCCACTTGTAATAGGAGTACTAGTCTTGATGGGGCAGGAAAATGTGGTCATTAAGAAGTATCATTGGAGTGTATATGTTGAGATCTATGGGCACATAGGTCTATGTCGTTGTTCCCAATTTGAAACACTGAGGCATGTCTAAGTTACGGTTCTAAATCGGGAAAAAAGATCAGACCTCTAGCAGTATTGGCCAGCCAAGAAATACATATGCGCATTATAAATGAGGTACAAGATGTGACATCTTAAGGTCTAATATCCTATCAAAATTGGAGGGTATAGAACTTGTGGTTACTGAAATATGCATATATATGTATAATCAAGGTCAAAGGTCATCAAGGTCACATGACATTTTCAAAAAAAAAAATTATATTCCTAATTAATCCCTATATGCCAAAAAATCAGATCTCTAGCTCTATTCGCTTGCCCAGAATTAGATGTGTACATAATTAATGAGGTAAAGCGTGTGCTGTCATAAGGTCTCCCATCCTACTAAATACAAAGGACATAGCACTTGTGGTTACTTATTTATTGACATAAACATATATTTTAGGTAAAAGGTCATCGGGGTCACATGACATTTGGTCAAAAAATTTCTCTCCTATAGTTATCCCTATATACCAAAAATCAGACATCCAGCTCTATTGGCTCGCTCAGAATGAGATATGCGCATAATTATTGAGGTACAGTATGTGGCGTCATAACGTGTCCCATCATACCAAACATGAAGGGTGTAGCACTTGTGGTTACCGAGTTATGGAAAAATATGTATATTTGAGGTCAAAGGTCAAAGAGGTCACGTGACATTTTGTCAAAAAAATTGCATTGCTAAGTTATCCCTATATACCAAAAATCAGACCTCTAGCTCTATTGGCTCGCTCAGAATGAGATATGCGCATAATTAATGAGGTACAATATGTGGCGTCATAAGCTGTCCCATCATACCATACATGAAGGCTGTAGCACTTGTGGTTACTGAGTTATGGACAAATATGTATATTTGAGGTCAAAGGTCACCGAGGTCACGTGACATTTTGTCAAAAAAATTGTATTGCTAAGTTATCCCTATATACCAAAAATCAGACCTCTAGCTCTATTGGCTCGCTTAAAATTAGATATGCGCATAATTAATGAGGTACAATATGTGGCGTCATAAGGTGTTTCATCATACCATACATGAAGGCTGTAGCACTTGTGGTTACTGAGTTATGGACAAATATGTATATTTGAGGTCAAAGGTCACCGAGGTCACGTGACATTTTGTCAAAAAAATTGTATTGCTAAGTTATCCCTATATACCAAAAATCAGACCTCTAGCTCTATTGGCGCGCTCAAAATTAGATATGCGCATAATTAATGAGGTGCAATATGTGGCGTCATAAGCTGTCCCATCATACCATACATGAAGGCTGTAGCACTTGTGGTTACTGAGTTATGGACAAATATGTATATTTGAGGTCAAAGGTCACCGAGGTCACGTGACATTTTGTCAAAAAAATTGTATTGCTAAATTATCCCTATATACCAAAAATCAGACCTCTAGCTCTATTGGCTGGCTCAGAATTAGATATGCGCATAATTAATGAGGTACAGGATGTGGTGTCATAAGGTCTCCTATCATACCAAATATGAAGGGTGTAGCACTTGGGGTTACTTAGTTATGGCCATATATGTATATTTGAGGTCAAAGGTCATTGGGGTCACATGACATTTTGTCAAAAAAATTGTATTGCTAAGTTATACCTATATACCAAAAATCAGACCTCTAGCTCTATTTGCTGGCTCAAAATTAGATATGCACATAATTAATAAGGTACAGGATGTGATGTCATAAGGTCTCCCATCATACCAAATATGAAGGGTGTAGCACTTGTGGTTACTGAGTTATGGACATATACTCATATTTAAGGTCAAAGGTCATCGAGATCACATGACATTTTGTCAAAAAATTTGTATTGCTAAGTTATCCCTATATACTGATTTTCACTTTGTTTAGTGTGATTAGATATTATTTTAGCTGAAAAAAGGGTCCAGGGAAAGTAAGGAAATCCAGTATTCCACAGTGTAACAATTGGCTGAAAATATAAAATTTCTTTCAGTCTCTAGAATCCGAAACCGAATCCGAAACCGAATCCGAAACCGAGTCTAATTTCAGCATCGTCTAGCCAGAGTGTAACGTGGGGATAGCGCCCTCAAACCACAGATACCGGCTTCCCATAGACTACCATGTATCAGAAAAATTAAAACTGTGATAACTTCATTAATATGCAAGCCACGCCCACCAAAACCTTTTCAGTTCTAGCCATTTGAATTCTGAAGATGTCTACCAAATTTGACTGAAATATGTTCAGCCGTTTTTGAGAAAATGGACCAACAGACAGACAGACAGACAGACAGACAGACACACAGACAGACAGACAGACAGACATCCATCGCTGCGACATATGCCCACGTGTGTGAACACGTGAGCAAAAAATCAGACCTCTAGCTCTATTTGCTGGCTCACAATTAGATATGCACATAATTAATAAGGTACAGGATGTGATGTCATAAGGTCTCCCATCATACCAAATATGAAGGGTGTAGCACTTGTGGTTACTGAGTTATGGACATATACTCATATTTAAGGTCAAAGGTCATCGAGATCACATGACATTTTGTCAAAAAATTTGTATTGCTAAGTTATCCCTATATACTGATTTTCACTTTGTTTAGTGTGATTAGATATTATTTTAGCTGAAAAAAGGGTCCAGGGAAAGTAAGGAAAATCCAGTATTCCACAGTGTAACAATTGGCTGAAAATATAAAATTTCTTTCAGTCTCTAGAATCCGAAACCGAATCCGAAACCGAATCCGAAACCGAGTCTAATTTCAGCATCGTCTAGCCAGAGTGTAACGTGGGGATAGCGCCCTCAAACCACAGATACCGGCTTCCCATAGACTACCATGTATCAGAAAAATTAAAACTGTGATAACTTCATTAATATGCAAGCCACGCCCACCAAAACCTTTTCAGTTCTAGCCATTTGAATTCTAAAGATGTCTACCAAATTTGACTGAAATACGTTCAGCCGTTTTTGAGAAAATGGACCAACAGACAGACAGACAGACAGACAGACGGACAGACAGACAGACAGACAGACAGACAGACAGACATCGCTACGACATATGCTCACGTGTGTGAACACGTGAGCAAAAAATGTGCAAAGGTTTCAAGATCCCCTGGTCGTAAGCGTATACTCTGTTACTGGTGCGCTTTGTATTATGGTAGATACGATACACTAAAACACTAACATGCTGTCAACTTTCCAAATGAACAATTCGAGCGGTCGCGGGAAGCTGGCTGATTAAAAGATTTTATATTGATTGCATACACAGCCAGAAAAATGACCGAAAACGGCAACTGATGTGAAAAAAATAGGAAATATGAAAACCACCGAAGGGACAACAAGGCAGTCGAACAACGGCCCGGACCGCGGTCGAGCGAAGTGCAGCAATTTTTTGTCTGTCAATGAAGGTTGAAGCGAGAATCCTCGGTAAAGATTGAAATTAGCCGGGAATCTTGGTTGGTTGAACGTTGAGCTGTCATTTGATGAGCTTCGATTTAATTTTTTGGTAAATTTGCCCTAAATCGTTTTACAAGAAACACTTTCAGCAAAAGCTATGTATACTGATAGTTTATTATATTACTTGGTATGGACATTGCTGTACACAGTCACATAGCAAAAGTTTATCCACACCACAAAAAGATGATCATCTGCATCGTTTTAAAAATTAATATCAATGTCTCTCACAAGAAAACATTAGCAGAACCAACAGCTTCATTTTCTTATACTTGCATATTTAAATTCTCAGTAACTTTTGAGAGTGGGTAACTACGAGCAAAAGACTTTTAATCTGAACATAGAAACAAATGAGCTATTAAACTTAAGTGGTAGGTCACAGAATCTATATTTTTGAGGGCATCTGTAAGATAAAATATCACGTTTCCATAAGAATTGACACAAATATCAGCTACGTAATGCAATAATAACAAGGTGATATATATATATATATATATATATATATATATATATATATATATATATATATATATATATATATATATATACATACCTTTATACCAATTCCACTGAAACTGTGCTGTTTCCTGCGTGAGAGCACGAATTTCTTCAATGGTCCTTCGTATCTTACGACATGTTGGTTCATTTTTATCAGTCAGGGTAATCTCGAACATGTTGACTTCAGCACCACACTTCAAAACGACGGTGACACTAATTCCGTATATAATAATTTTTGCGTTTTCCAAATCCTGGTGAAATCAAGAGAAAGATAAAATCATAAAGTACACAGTTTGTAACATTGGAATCAATTTAAATAATCGGCAAACCGAGCACAATGTAATAGTTTAACCAATGTAAGTCCTTCAGTTTTAGAGATATAATTGTTGTTGCATTGCTTAAGAGCTGTTTCGGAGATCTTTTGCGATATGTTTAACGTGTTATATGTTTACTGTTGTATATGATAATGATACATGAATGCTGACACCCGAAATGTACTTCTTTGTCTCAATTACTGATGCAACAGACCTGCTTTTCGTGTTGCTTTATCATTGTGTAGCAGTACTTCAGGCAGCGCATGTCTCCATCATGTAGTCGCTCTTTCGACGTTTCTAACTGCCGTATAATGTCGTGGATATGTTCGTAGCTGATGCATGGTTGACAATCCTTCTTGATTTCTAAGGAGAAATACATTGAAAGACAATGTGCATTGATCTTACAGCAATAAAGCGTAACCATAAACAATCGCATGCCTTGTTGCAAAAGATAAGTTATTGCTATTTGTCGAAGTCAGATTTAAGAATCAGACATGTGATATGTAGTGTCATCCACTCAGTCTTCGCTCTCTTTCCTAAGAACTTGGAATCCTTGATTTTAATACGGTGAGAGCCAGAAAGTTGACGGAAATCGGTCAGACTTTTATCGACTTCCGTTTACTTATAAAATCAAGTGAAACTTAAAGTTGTCGGACATTGTTTTCCTATCATATAAAAGTCGATTAACAAAATGTAGTGACAATTTAAATGTACAATTAATTCACACCCCAAGTGTAAAATTCGCATCTATTAGTAAATATCTTTCATAAATTTAGATTGGCCTTAATTTTTTTAAAATAAAACTGTTGCTTTAATCTGAAGATTTGCGGGCCTCTGCGACAGGAAACCATTTGCTTTCGTAACATTAGCACAATGCCACTGTGTGAGTTCGAAACCCATGTTTGGAAGACATGCATTGTACTTTCCGCCAATGTGTAAGTGCATTAGCAGGAGATGATGCAAATCTGACGTTTACCTTTGCCAAATGTTAAGAATTTAGGTCATGTGATTATTATGCTCAAGAAGTCTGACTCTAACCATGAATGGCAGAATAGCATAGGAGTTTACCTCTTTTGCTTTGACAAACTGCAACGGCCTTTCCTTCGTATTTCCAATAATACAGACCATTGTCATTCAAGACAGGGTCATTCTTGTCATTCAGAGTCACTTCAAACAGATTAGATTTTTCCCCCGAATAAAATTCAACCTTAATATTCTCTCCATACACCATGAGACGAGCATCTTCGAAATCCTATCCATTTACAAACAAAAAATAACCATGAGTGAAAATGCCATACTAACCATACCGACCTTTCAAAACAAGACGGTAAGTACGTGGTCGGAGACATAGTACAACATTACAATTCTATGGCACTGATGATATTTTAATGTGACATACACGGCAATTTAAATAAAATTAAAGCTGCAAGCAGTGTTAACTGTGCCAAAGCTTACATGCACCTGTAACCAATTTCATGAGTCCAAATGGTCAGCCGAAATTACAGATTTACATAGTCAATATCAGGTTAAAGGTCATTCAAGGCCATCCTAAATCTTCCTAATTTCGGAACAAATTTTTGTCTAGTACTAATTCATACCCGCGGAAAACAAGACTTCTAGCCCCATCATTAAGCTTATAATGACATACCAAAATACCTAATGAGCTTAATTACTTATTAAGAGGCAATGTCCACAAAATGTCTGATTCCATCTACTACCTGAGCTTTAACTCTCTATCTGTTCGTGGGATATCGGAAGATGAGATTGCGCTTAAGTTGATTAAGATTGTGCCATATTGATGGATATAAAAGTAGCCCCGAAGCTGTACTATTGCTATTTCGTATATTCCCATGTACGTGAAATTGGGTCGAAGTTAACCAGGGTCATTCAAAACTTGAGATAGTTTGTAATACTTTTCAATATGTTACATAAACCATACGTCTAAGACTGGCAATTTTACTTGCTGAGATACATAAAAGTAGGTCAAGGTCATCCAAACTTTTGGAGGGAAGGTTTGGTGCCATCCTGGTCAATATTCACAAAACGAAAATCTCTAGCCCTTCCACTAAACATAGACCCTTGAGAAAAATGGGGCAGGCAACAGCTGTTGTTTCTTTGTACGATCTAGCTTGGAATATATTAAGTTTATTTGCCAAGCGGTCCCCGACAACAACACTTCGTACGTACATTTAATCTCATTAACGATCAAACTGACGTTGTGCATATGTACACTTTGCTCTTGAATGGCACGTTCCGAGCAATGGCACAGAGATTTTTTTTTATACCAGTCATGTGAATGTTCTGGTAACGATAAAGATCACGGTTTGGATTCTAGCCGAAGCCAACCGGAAAACACCAGACAATAAAAACAGTGTACATTTAGCCATAGACGCAACAAAAAACTCTTGCCAGGTATCGACATCTAAAGTTTACATTCCCTACCAGAAAAATCTCCGATAACAACAAACTTTTACAAGTTAGACAAGTCTACACTTCCTCAGTCCTAAGAAACGAAGATCTGACCTTTGTTTCATCTGTCACGCAAAATTTGACGATAGTCGGGGTATACAAAAATAACTTCTCCATCGGAGCTCAAGTACACGACCTCTAACGTTTTGGTACTGTTTTAGCCTCAAGAAACACCAAAATTTGGATATGCTACACATGTTTACACTCGCAAAGTACTAGAAAAAATATTTTTAACACTTTCTTTCGCTGTCAGGAAGTGAAACCTTGCGATAAATCGGGACTCAACAACGCTTGGTGGAGTCAGAAGCGATAAGATAGACAAGCATTTATACAAAGCTAAACGCTGTCCTTGCAAATTTGGCCGTTTACAGTTTTCAAGCAACAACATTTCAGTAGTTAACGTAGATACTTTACCGAATCATGGAACGCTCCTCAGACAGAAAATATTCCGACGGTTAAAAAATTGAAGAAACGAGGGAAAATTGGGAGATACACGGATGATTGCGGACTGAAAACAACTCTGTGATGTCAACTGCTGCTAAGTCTGGAACTGCAGTGATATGTTTTTCGGATTTGTATTCGACACTTTGTCACTTTACAGCTGCATACTGACTCCCTGCTGACTTCTATACGCATCGAACCTCGCTACGAATATGTAAAAATACTTTAAAACCATTTTGACGATTTTTTCTCAAAATACTTGTAACACTTTTCTTTCTGAAAATGAACGCACGGGTGATCCGAAATAACTTGTAATCCGAAAACATTATTACTGTATACCCGCATGCAGTGTCTATGAACCGGACGTCATGCAGTCAATCACGCCCAGCACCATTCCGTCCCTCACCCATTACACATCATAATTATTCAAAGTAGGATCGTACTTTGCTAATCAAAAGTCCCTTTGATCTTTACAGCATTTGCTTGTCCTTTTTTTCTCGAGGGTCTATGAAAAGTAGGTCAAAGGTCATTCAAGGTTATCCTAGAAATTTGGCAAACCAAACACATCATTTGAATAATAACGCATTTGGAACTAATTTGGGATAATTTGATAGTGTTGTAACGTTGGTTTCATCTGGAAAAGTAAGCTCATCTGCTTTTTTTGCAATACACATGTTTTTAGATAATTTGGAACATTGCAACTTTCAGCTAAAGGGTACCTAACATTTTTGATAAATGTTAACAATACAAAGTTCCGATTCTCGAAAATTAGTTCCAATCGTGTTTCATATTCTTTAAATATCATTTCATGGTTCTGGTAAGTTTTTTTATAAATGACAACATGGCGATGAAACCTTGCGATCACTTACAACGCACTTAACAGTAACGTAAGTGCTGAAAATACAAATACAGCAAGTACTAAAAGTATCGATTGTCATAATGTAAGCTCGAATGGTGCATTATTTCTTGAGAAAGGGGTGTTACATATTATTTCCTGATGAATGTATAGATTTTTTTTAATAAATAGCTGTATGGCGCCAAACCAGGCGACAAATTGCAACACCTTTCTCAAAGTTGCGAGTACACATAGCAACGGTGACATTGGAAACATTTCAGCTCAAATGGCTTGCCGGTTCTGAAAAAGACAATTTTGTAGATTAAATGTTGATTTTCTAAAAGTCAAAATATGTTGGCTAAAGTCGGGTGACCGCTTGCGACATTTATGCACAAACTTTAAAGCCCAAATAGTGCTAACTTTTCACAATTTTACCTTTGAATTTACCTGTTCTCCCTGTTTATCGGTATTTGAACGTTTTTCAATGAAGAAATAAGCATCAATTTGCTGCTTTCGAAGCACTAAATATTACCTCTTCGCACGGGTTTGTTGACAAAATTTATGTTGCGCAAATGACAGAGAACACTGAGCCGTGTGAACTGTGAACTGCAAAACAATGGAGGGAGACTAAACTTACACCAGGTCTGTAGGCAAATTTTTGTAATCTGAAAACAGAGTAAATTGCAAGAATACACTTCAGCAGACTGTGGCGTAAGTGGTCAGGTGATCGCGAAATTGAAGAAATATACTCTATTATGCGGTGTATGCGATTGAGGCTACATTAACTGCTTCCGAATAAAGCCAAGCGACTCGGGTTTTTGTGGAAGGACTGTGGGAAGACGTACAATGAACGATGCAGATATTAGGCAAAAAGTGGGCTAGCATTCTATTTTATGGCAATCTGTACAATACATGATGCTCATAAAGTAAGTTGGACGTGGCGGATCGATCTGGTTGTTCAAAAGCGTAATTTCCGATACCGATGAAAGATGGTGTACGAAAACAAAGTACGGTCGATATTTTGACGGAAATGTAGGTACGAAACTGAAGGTCCGAAATGAAATTTACAGATCCTTTAGCTCAATGCATCAATTTTATAGATTATATGTAAAATATTTAGAATACAGTTCAAAACTTCCCGTTATCGCTTGAAGAAGAAGAAGAAGAAGAAGAAGAAGAAGAAGCAGAAGAAGAAGAAGTAGACCAAAACCATTAAGGTCGCACTCCCACATGGGCTCCTAATAGCAACACGATTAATACTAATTTAGGGTAATTGAATCTTCATATTTTTCAAATTTGTCAATTTTTAGGTGCCCTATAGCTGAATATCTCAATATTACAAATTACTCATAAAAACAAGTGTATAGCGGAAAAGGCATAGCAGATGAGCTTACACTTTTAGATTTAAAAGACGTTACTTCACCATCAAATTATCCCAAATTAGTTCCAATCGTGTTTTTAAACTTACTTCGCTTGGATAGGACTTTAATACGTTGTAGCAATACTGAAGACATATCAAATCGTTTCCGATTGCGGCTGCTTTTAATTGCCCCATTACTTCATGAACATCCTTGAAAGATATTTTCGGAATACATTCCTTTTCAAATTCCATGAACTTCCCGGATGTTCCTGGTAAATCAACATAAAAGGCAAAGCAGGATATTTCATTACGCTTTCAATCAACGAAAGCTTCCCCTTAGCTAGTACTTCTTAATTATTTGTCATTTGTATTTTGTGTCTGTAAACACATTTGTTTGACCAAACATTGTGTGACGATCCTCAAACAAGCTCAGTGACAGTGATCAAAAAGGTTATAAACGAAGAGTAAGTTAAAGACAGAATTCGCAAAGCTACCCTGTGCAACATCGATGGCATGGGAGTCTCCCTCCTGCTCTGGTTTAACAGCATTTGAACAGGTGATGGTAACTGGTAAGGTTTCAATCCCATACGTACTTCGATTTATCTGAGGATTGCAGGATGCATGAAACTTAAGTAATATATTTCATTATTTGGTACTTGAAGTAATTTGGTTGTTTATTTAAAACGCTCTGCTTAGCATCGAGCACTGTAATTTCCCGCGAGGTCATCTGTATACTTCGATATTAGGGGCTCCTAATTTTATCGGTTGAGCACTCTTGTTTACCTGGGATCTACATCACGTATGGAGCGAATTAGCTGTGACTACTCTACGAAGAGCATACCAATGCCATCGATTAAAGCCTGCATGATAGGATGACAGCTTATTGCGATGTTGACAGCTTTTTTGACGTATTAGGTGGGCTTATATGTACAAGAACTAGAGGGATGAAAATCGTGATGGCAAATATGGATTTAGATCAAGAAGGCAACCACCACAGGTCGAGGAATTGAGATCCTTTGAGGAGGCTGTGTTAAATATGGTGGAAAATATTGAATTCAGGAAGGTGAATGACAACTTCCAAAGAAAACTCAAATCCGACATCCGTGAAATCAAGAAATCGGGGAAGATTTGTGTCCCTGCTGACAAGACAAGTAACTTCTACAAGGTTAGTGCTGATTGTTATCAGAAGCTGTTACGGGAGAACATAACACAGTCATACAAGTTAGCGAACGACAGCGTTTACAACGTAAGTAATAGTGAGGCGAAAGAAATAGCAAGTGAACTCAATATGGCGGAAAGGATGGACACACTTGCTAAGCGTCAGCTCTTCATTACATTGACATATCACAAAGAAAACTTCACAAACAACCCATCATGTAGACTTATTAACCTGACCAAGAGCGAGATGGGCAAAGTAAGCAAACAGTTACTTGACACAATCAACAATGATATTAGATCACGTACATATGTGAACCAATGGAGGAACTCTTCAGTTGTCATTGACTGGTTTAAGAGAATACGGGATAAATCAAAATGTGGCTTCATTACATTTGGCATTGTCAGCTTCTATTCATCTATCTCAGAAGATCTCTTACATAGATCGCTTGATTTTGCCAGAAATACACTTCGATTTCTGATGAAGTGGTAGATATCATAATGCACTCGAGAAAGACCCTTTCTTTGATGACTTAAACCCTGAATTGAAAGAGAGAATAAGGATTTATTCGATATGGCAATGGGAAGCTTAGATGGTGCTGTCATATGCGAACTGGTGGGTCTATATATACTTAGCACGCTCGCCAAGAAGTATGATAAAGATCAGATCGAGATGACGGGCTTGGTGTACTAAAAATATCATGGCCAGCAGGGCGGAAAAGATAAAAAAGGAAACCACAAAGAGATTTCGTGAATTTGGCCTGAGAATCACGATTTAGACAAACCTGAAGATAACGTTCTTGGATGTGACATTTAATCTGAACGACGGCAAGTTATATCCGTACCGTAAACCAAACGACCGAACAATATGTCCATAAGCAGTCTAATCACCCGGCAACTATTATTAAAGACATATCTGACGCAATAAGCAAACGAATCTCAACAATCTCAGGCACCATCGAGAGGTCAATACAATACAGCGCTGAATACAAGCAGATACACCGTGCAAATTAAATATGTCAAGACCAACCAATCAGCAAGCAGAAACAATAACAAGAAACTTAACATCACGAGGTTCAATCCCCCTTTCAGCAAGAACATTGAAAAAAATATTAGCAAGAAATTTCTTCAACTTGTTGACAAACACTTTCCGAAGGGGTCTAAGCTTCACAAGATCTTCAACAGGAACACAATTACAGTGAGTTACAGCTGTATGAAGAATATGGGAAGTATAATCAAATCGCATAATAAGAGGGTAATCACCAGAGATCAGCGTAAGGATCAACCGGATGATTGTAATTACAGGGTCAAGTCGGCATGCCCCCTGAAGGGTAAATGTCAGGTCAAAGGCGTGGTTTACAAGGCCAAAGTATCACTGGAGGACAACGCAAAGAAGGTTTACATCGGCCTCACTGATAACACCTTCACGACGCGCAACACCATCCACATGCAATCGTTCCGTAACAAGAGATACAGGAACAATACCAAGTTGTCAGAGTATGTATGAACTTGAAAAGTAAGGACCAAGTCTTCGACTTTTCGTGGTCAATCATTGACAAAGCACCGAGCCACTCTAGCATAACCAAGCGATGTAATCTTTGTATATCAAAAAAGCTGCACATTGTCAATGCTGACAAATCTACACTGTTAAACTACGCTCTGAGTTGGTTTCAAAATATTCACAGCTTAATGCTCCCATTGTCAGGTAAGAGCTCCTGTAATTACACCATACTGTCACTTAGTAATTTTCTCTGACACGTAACGTTTCGTACGAAAAATACCACTGTAACTCACTCTGTGTTGAAACTTTTTGTACTGTATCACCTGAGGAAGTCCTACTTTTAGGACGAAACGTTGTATATATATTATATATATATATATATATATATATATATATATATATATATATATATATATATATATATATATATATATATATAAAGTACATTTGTAGTGCGCCTAATCTCTGAACAGAGCTCTAGGCGCAATAGTGACTATACAATATAACAGAGGAAATGTTGAACCACCGGGACTGGAGACTACGTAAACGAAAAAGGATAAACTACTGTTTAAAGAGAAAAGTCTTGAGGGAACGGCGGAAGGAAAGGGTAGAGTTGGAGTGGCGAAGGTCAGAAGGAAGTTTGTTCCATAATGCAGGGCCAATGTAAGAGAAAGATCTCTCGCCAAAAGTCTTTGTGGAAACTCTTGGAATACTGAGAAGTCGAGAATCTGAGGAAGAGCGGAGTTGTCTTTTTGGAGTGTATTGATGTAGAAGTTCAGAGAGATATTGCGGTCCTGTGCCCGCAAGTGAATTGAAGCAAGTAGATACAACTTTGTAGTGGATACGAGAACTAATAGGCAGCCAGTGTAATTTTTGCAAAAGGGGTTGAACATGATCATACTTTTTAGCATTACAGACGAGACGAGCGGCAGCATTTTGCACTCTTTGCAACTTGTCTATAAGCTGTTTAGGGCAACCAGAAAGGAGACAATTGCAATAATCTAAACGAGACAGAACAAGTGCAGAGACCAACGTTTGAGTAGCCTGTACGGAGAGAAGGTGACGAATAGAGCTAATTTGTCTAATTTGAATGTATGCAGCTTTACAAATATTCTGCACATGTTCACACATATTCATGTTAGAGTCAAGTGTGACTCCTAAGTTTTTGACACTGGGGGCGAAAATTATATCAAAATCGCCAAGAATTATGGATGAAGGGAGAGATGATTTGGCAGCTTGTCTGGGTGAAGATATAAGTATTGCCTCTGTTTTACTGTCATTCAACTGGAGTTTATACGGTATATATATATATATATATATATATATATATATATATATATATATATATATATATATATATATATATATATATATATATATATATACAGAGAATCTAGGAACTTGTAGTTGTCACTCTACAGGCTGTTTCATGCGCTAAGCAATCATCAGGAGTGAGGATATAGCGGGAATGGGACTGTTTATATTGTGTTGCAGGTGAGTATGCATATTCAAATAAGCGGATGCGGCCAATGGCAGGTCAGTTATTAATGAGGAGGAATTTGCTGCGGTGTCTGCATTTTGAGATTAATTCTGCTCGTTTGTTGAGGGTTGATTTGCTGTCTGAATAAATTATATGGAGTTTTTCTGTTATGCAAAGGTTGCAGCGTTTGGTTTTATTTGAATAGGGGGAGCTCTGTCAATAATTGACCATTTGATATCGTAGTTTCTGTTGTTGTCTTTGAGTTTCCATATGAATTTTGAGAGTTCTGTGCTATTTTTGTGCTTGGGTGTCTTGAATGTATACTTGTGATACGTGTATCTTTGTTTGAAGGTTGAGTCCGTGAGTCCAATGTAGTGTTTCTGATCGTTGTTTGTGGTGACAGTGGCTTTGTATATTACTGAAGAGGTGAGGCAGTTTCCTGAAAGTGGACAATCGTCTTTTTTGCGGCAGTTGCACAGCTTCTCTTGTTCCCTGTCTTTATGTAGTATTTGGTTGTTGTGGGCTTTGATTATGCTGCCCATATTTCTGGAGCAACTGTAGCTTACTTTTACGTTGTTTTTGTTGAAGAGCTTGTGTAGACGGTGGCCTTCTGGAAAGTGGATCTTAATCAAGTTCAGGAACGTTCTGCCGATGTTAGTTTTCACTGCCTTGTTGAACGGGGGTTGTACCAAATGATTCGTCTGCTTCGTTTTCTTTTGTTTTCGTTGCTTGGTGACGGGGGCTCGTACTTCATTTTGTATGTGTGTCCACTTTGTTTCAGCGCCTTTTCGAAGTCGGGGGCTGCTTTCTTGAATGTTGCTTCACAATCTGAGATGCTTGATATTCTGCTGTTGACTGAGGTGGGTATTTGTTCCAGGATTGGCGGGGGGTGGTTGGATCGCCTGTCGACGTAGAGAAGCTGGTTGCTTGGTTTGCTGTATGGCTGGTAAGAGGCATTTTCCAGGTTGAATGTTACGTCAAGAAAGTTGGTGATCTTGATGTTCGCTTGGATAGTTATGCGGAGATCAAATGCGTGGAAAATGGAGGCGAGTTCCTTTTTCAGTTTTTCGCACTGTCAAGCTGATTTGCTGCGAACATCAAGATCACCAACTTTCTTGAGCATTGAGCACTATACTTTGCCTGCATTGACAAGCAAACCTTTTTCGTATATATATTATATATATATATATATATATATATATATATATATATATATATATATATATATATATATATATATATATATATACAAAATGTATACAAAAAGCTTTATGCAACCTCTGAAATTGGGCACGTGATTGGGGTATATATATATATATATATATAATATATATATATATATATATATATATATATATAATATATATATATATATATATATATATATATATATATATAAAAATCGGAAGTGAGGATGGTCTCAACAAGACACAACAAAAAGGCTTTCACGGTGACTAGCTTTCGCCCTGCTTACAGGGCATCATCAGGTCCAACTGGAGAACTCAAGTACATGTGTCACTGTTAGGGTTTGAAAGTGCAAAGTATGCAAAATCAATTATGCAAATTGATTTCAGAACAGTCGACGCAAAAACAGGTGTAAATGCAACAATGGAAAGGAACTTGTGAATGAAGGATGACAGTTAAAAGGACAGAGGGGTTTCGGTGTTCAAGCCATCTGGATACATTGTTTTCAACTTTTTTATCCAAAATGTCTCTTTAGAATCCAACATGACGGGGTCTTTGTTTGTGATTTGTTCGATGACGACAACCGCGAGATCACTGTCCGAATGTCCAGATTCATTGAAGTGTGGTGCTACAAGTGGGCTAGTGTTATACTGTCGTCTACGGATACAGCTTCGGTGGCCGGAAAGTCTTTGTTTGACCATATTCCGTGTTTGTCCAATGTACATTAGTTGACATTTTCTGCAGACGATCGAGTAAATTACCCATGATGACGTACACGATAGGTTGCCTCTCACTTTGAATCGTTCTCCCGTTACTTTGCTAGTAAAGGTATCAGTGGTTATCATATATTTACAATTAACGCAACGGTTAGCATTGCAAGGGTGAGATAAAGTTTGGTGCACGAAGTTCTGTGATTTATTGTGGACAAGGATGTCTCCCAAATTCCTGCAGCGACGATATGCTAATAGCGGAGGTGAAGGCATAACTCGTTTCATTGTAGCCGATTTCATTAATATCTTGTGATGTTGTGTCACCATTTTTTTCACATCGGGGCCCAATGGGTTGTAGTCAGTGACGTATGTCAATCGGGATTCAGCTATTATATATTATATATATAGTAACGCTAGATCTAGTTTATGACTTTGTTTTATATATGAATATATATATATATATATATATATATATATATATATATATATATATATATATATATTATATATATATATATATATATACCTTTACCTTTATAACAATCCCACTGAAATTGTGCACTTTCCGGCGCGAGAGCACGAATTTCCTCTATAGTCCTTCGCATCTTACGACATGTTGGTTCATTTTTATCAGTCAGGGTAATCTCGAATATGTTGACTTCAGCACCACACTTCAAAACGACGGTGACACAAATTCCGTATATTATAATTTTTGCGTTCTCCAAATCCTGATGAAATCAACAGAAAGATAAAATCATATATGCGATTTAAATTACAGAGTTTCTCTGTTACATTTGAATCAATTTGAATTATTGGCAAACTGCACACATTATTAGTTGAACCAATTCATGTCCTTCAGTCATAGAGAAATCGTTAACTGTTGTTGCATTGCTTCCAAGGTGTGTCGGGGATCTTTTGGAGATGTTTAATGTGTTATGTGTTTATTGTATAAATGCAATATAAATGCATGATAACACTCATGAATGTATTCCTCTTATCAATTGCTGATGCTACAAACCTGTTTTTCTTGTTCCTTTATGATAGTGTAGCAGTACTTCAGGCACCGCAAATCTCCATCAAGTAATTCCTCTTCCGACGATTCTAAGTTCTGTATAATGCCGTGGATATGTTTGTAGCCGATGCATGGGTGACAATCCACCACGATTGCCAAGGAAGGATAAACTGAAAGACAATGTAAATTGCTGTTAAAGCAATAAGGCTGAACCAAAGGCAAAGGATACCCAGATGCGAAAGGTAAGTTTAAGCTATCAGTCGAAGTCGGATTTAATCATCACACCTGTGTGGTGTAGTCAACTCAGTTTTCACTCTCATTCATAAGAAAATGGAATCTTTATTTTTCATACGGTCAGAGCCAGAAAGCTGACGGGAAACGATCAGAATTTTATCGACTTCGGTTGACGTATGAAATCATGCTAAACTTAAAGTTGCCGGAAATTGATTTTTATCTTATAAAAGTTGGTTAAAGAAATTAAGTGACAATTTTAAAAGTACAACTAATTTAGACGCTTACTTTCAAACTGGTGGATTAAAATCTTCAAAATATATTGACTTTACATGTTATTTATGACATTGTCACAATGTGTCGAGTTGCCACTTACCAGTTTGACAGTGTGAATTAAAGTGACTTCGTTCTCTTCATAATATTTTATACGTTCTTTTTTAATACAAACTGTCAATATTTGACCTTAAAATAATGATAGTATCGCGCAAAATTGAGGAAAATTGTGGTAACAGGACACGACCCCTTGGCTGAATTATTTTCCCGGCCAAATCCGATTTTTCCGCAGACATGCTTAAAGTGTGTTATAATATGCTATTCTGATTAGCACCTTCCTTTAGAATTGGTAAGCGGTCTGGCAGTACCTGCAGGCGTATTGACATATCCATTCGCTGTGCGCGTACTGGATACAGAAATTTTCAGCGTGTGTGAGAAAGAGGGAAGATTAAATGGACGCACTCTTGCTACGCTAAAGGATTACCGATGAAAAACTTAGATCTGGGGAACGTGCAAAAGTGCTTCATTCATTTCGCAAGACCCTTGCACTATTGCAAGACCGAACACTGATCGTTTGTATGATATTGACATGTGTTATAATTTTTGAGATTTAAAGACGATGCAACTAACCAAATGAAGACAGCATTTTGATTATGCATGCTATTGTCACGATCTTTACAAAGTGTTGTTGGTGGTTTTATGCTACTTTATGGGAAAGTGGCTTTTTGATCATGCTTTCCTTGTTAATGCTATAATATGTTTCTAAACGTCGACAGCTAGGATAGGTTTGTAGTTAACGTCTTTTGATACATTGCATTCAACTTGCATTAACATTTTTTTTACTCATTGCATGAAGAGGCATACAAGATTTTTACCTAATTACCGACAGCTGATATTACAAAACTGACGGTATCAGTTTTAGCAGAGAACTCAAATGTTGTCAAGAACAATAAGATAGTCTTCTGACAAAATTCACACATAGGCAGAAGATATATGTCTAACTTGAGATTTTAATCACTAGAGTACATCAAAACTGCTGAAGTTGAGCAGATACATTTTGCGAGCTTGATCACCTCTAGCTCTGTTTTTGTGTGTAAAATTCTTTACATTGATGATAGTTATCACTATAGTTATCATATTATATATTGTTAAGAGTGCCGCAGAATGCTACTATACGTCCTATTTATGAATATGCAAAAGTCGTCGACAAACGTTTTAAGATATCAATCAGCAAAGAAATGTTACCAAAACTCTATTTCATGATATCTCAATTCCATGTAAAGCAAACAAGACAGTCTACTTAAACAGCGAATATTTGAACGAACTCGAAGATTTTACAATCAAACACTCTTACAGTCATTCTTAAGGTAACTATTAGTACTAGGTGGAGGTTGTTTTATCAAGATGGCTCTAACAGTTCATTCATATCGGAAATCCAAAGTTGTTGCCATATCAATAATCACTGATATCTTATTCATGTAATATTTTTAGGTAGGAAATGGTAAAACACCGGATGTACTTCAAGAGTTCATTATGGCGATGTTTTTAAATGTCTTTTTGAACATTTTTACTCAAAATGCAACAACAACGTACGCGGTTTTTGTGCCCGACGAAGGTTATGATGGCCTACGTCATCTTCATCTGTTTTGTCTCGTTTGTTTGGTTGGTGACAAATTGGATTACCATGGTCATTCAGTATGATCTCAAACTTGTTTTCTTCCAAACCAGACTTGAATATTACCGTTACCGTCATTCCTAGTACAGCAATGATGGCGCTACTCAAGACCTTGTTGTAACAGAAAAAAGAATAAAAACATCGTTACATTTAAAACTAAAATTTTATGTGTAGTAAACACATGCGTCTTTCTCACATAGTTCGACAAAGTGATTTTATTCGAAGTTCGGGTTATTTAACGTTTTCAATTAAGAATTCCAAAGTTCACCCACCCCAGCTTCCTTCTCTTCCACAAAGGTGTAACAATACTTCAGGCATCTCACATCACCCTCTGGAATTTCTATTCCAGATGATTCCAACTGCAATATGACATCATGAATGTCCTTCAGACTTATATGCTGAGAACAATTCCGGACGATTTCTGTGTCAGAATAAAATGTGAAATTACTTTGGAACATGTCAAGGTCACCTTGTATATTCACAACCGTGAAAATTCTTCACTCTTACATAGTCAATGCATTTGAATTCTGTGTTATAAATTATGTCTTAGAAGGGGTTTTATTCAGAAACAACACATTCTTCTTTTGATATCTTAAGCGTGGTGTATCATGTTAGCATCACCTGTAAGTTTACATTTGATATTCAAACAAGATAATCAATTCAGCTTGCAGTACATCAACGATTCTGCCCATATCACTACTGAACTTGTGATAAAACAATTACACATTCAAGAGTAAATACTTTTATGCTTTGATTCTTCGCTCTCTTCTGGAATACTGGATATTTTGCGACAAATGGGAGTGTAATTTTCATCCAATGTAATCTCAAATCGGTGTTCAGTACCAGCAGTAAAGACCACCTTTATACGGGTTCCAAATACAGATATCATGGCACTGCTTAGGGTCTGAGAGAGAGAGAGAGGGAGAGAGAGAGAGAGAGAGAGAGAGAGAGAGAGAGAGAGAGAGAGAGAGAGAGAGAGAGAGAGAGAGAGAGAGAGAGAGAGAGAGAGAGAGAGAGAGAGAGAGAGGGAGGGAGGGAGGGAGGGAGAGAGAGAGAGAGAGAGAGGGAGGGAGAGAGAGAGAGAGGGGGGAGAGAGAGACAGACAGAGAGACAGACAGACAGAGAGACAGAGAGACAGACAGACAGACAGACAGACAGATAGACAGACAGAGACAGACAGAAAGATCAAAACTTTTTGAAGAGTGAGAAGCAGATAATTGAAATATATCGCCCATATTTTGTTCTTCTGTCTCGCAAGCAATGACTTCTATCAGAACGTGTTCCTCTTATAGCTTTGTATATAAATCAATCACTGCTCGAACCATACACACAAAAGGCGTGGTCCAGTATGTCTTCTGTCTGTCCATATCTCAATAGAAGCCATAAGGAATATACTCACTTTAATATCATACTTTTCTATCACTTTAAAACAATGCCTCAGGCAGATACGGTCGATAGGTTCAAGGCCTTCAGGCGATTCCTGGAATAACTTAATAACGTCACTTATATTTTTAGCCGAGATGTAGGGATGACACTCTTCGATATGTGGCCTCTTACTAGGAACTACTTCTGGAAAAGAGAAAAGATTTCCCAAAATCGAACGAAACGTGTGAAAAACTGATTCCATATATATATATATGTTATTACTTGAGGAACACTGATATGTATAAAACTATTCTAATATATACATATATATATATATATATATATATATATATATATATATATATATATATATATATATATATATATATATATATATATATATATATATATATATATTAGAATAATTTTATACATATCAGTGTTCCTCAAGTATTAAACATGAAAATTTTCCTTAGGCTGATACACGATCATCAGAGAACTAGTGATTCTGAAACACTGTTTTTTCCAAGCAAAGATACGACTTCTGTCAGTCTATCTATCAGACATTTTCTGTCAATTTTCTGTATTTTCATTTACGAAGCATTTCATAAGAGAAACAGAGAGAGAGAATGAGAGAGAGAGAGGAGAAAGGCAGACAGACAGACAGACAGAGACAGAGACAGACAGACATAGAGGAGAGATATATATTTCGGAAACATTTTAGCCCCAGGTATTCATAAAAGAACTTAAACACTCTCATGATCGGGTAACAGTTTTCGGGTATGATACGCCAAGAGTTGCCACAATCCGCAATTATAGGTAATGGGACGAGGTAATATATTAGGTGAAAAGTAATAGAATGAGCGACGAGTCATAATCAAGAAAAAATTCAAATTTCATGAGTGAAGAGAGTTGATAGCTTATCGACAATAATGATTAAACTGCAGCCAAAGTGCTTATTTGATATGCTAAGGTTGTTTGGGAGAACTCGTCTGGTGAACTTTCAAGGACGTCTTTGTCTTATGTGATTACATTAAAGCACTCTGAAGTGGAAACCATGACAGCATGAACTGTATTGCTATCGTATCAGGGTGAAGCCTAGAAATGATTACTGACTCAGTATAGCGTCTGTATAAAGTTTTTCATGACATTCACCTCATACTACACTATGAGTAAGTTCAAGTAATATTTTCCATTCTCAAATCAAAGAAAGACAAACAATTTTACCTTTATCGGTATCCCAGTCAAATAAAGCGCTTTTCTGTGCAAGACCATGGATTTCCCCAATGGTTTTTCGCATCTCGCGGCATATTGGTTCATTTTGATCATTCAAGGTAATCTCGAATACGTTGACTTCAATACCACACTTCAGAACGACGGTAACACTTCTTCCGTAGACTGTGATTTTTGCGTTTTCCAAAACCTATAAAATCCATGGACATCTAATTAAATTTTAACATCTTTTACGGGAAAACTTTCCAAAAATTAACACCAAAGAAAAAAATCGTCCTTTCTTGTGAACTGACCCTATTGTTCTGCATAAAGGGGAGGATTGCATGCACTAAACGATACTTTCTGTGTGGCCAAATACATGCATTGTGTGCCTTTGATGACAATAACAACGTATCATATATAAGAGCTGCCTATGATACATACCCCCTTTTTATATTTGTTCACCAAAGTGTAACAATACTTCAGGCACTTCATGTCTCCATCATGCAGTAACTGTTCCTCTTCCAACGGTTTTAGCCGCTGTACAATTTTATGGATATGTTCGAAGCTGATGCATGGGTGGCAATCCTCAATTATGTCTACGAATGAATAAGATTAATCGAAAGACAATTCTGACGGTTTTTGAAAAAAAATATCTCAGGTGGAACGCACGATATCATCCGCCAAGAACCGAACACATGTCCAAAGGTAAGCGAATGAGCACGTGATATTTACGATAAGGCAACGAATAGTGATGTATATTATCATATCAGATTGCACGCATGTCTTGCACGAAGACCACACATTCCTCTGAGCAAGTAATTTACAGGTGATATGGACGAAAGGTTCCAATCTCTATAAATTTAAATGTCAAAATTCCCTACTAACATTTGAGGCATGACTAACTTAGATGAAAATGTAAATTTGGCAAGGTAAGCCCACCAAGAGTTTGATTCCGACATTTGTTGTATGAGTTTTTATCACATGTTTGGCCCCCAATTTTCGCATATTGGTCGATACAACTTTACGAATGGATGAAAGTAATTTTTTCGGTTTTTAACAAACTATTATTCATGCCAACTCTGTAACACAGACACTTGTGAAATTACCAGACAGAAATTCACACGGGCACATATATACTTCTTACTAAATAGTTTAATCACTTCACTGTTAATCACTTCTGTACACCAAGTCTGCGGAAAAGAGTAATCTCTTTAAGGTTTGATACATCATTCTCTACTTCTAGCAGAGCAAAAAAAAGTGCTTTACATCTATTAATATCGTCATAGAAACCTTGCTACAGTCTAGTCAATAACAATGAGTTCGAATTTGTTATCACAATTTAAAATTCTAATCATATTCAACTGGGATATAAATCCTGTTATCATTATATTTAAATGAAATTAATTTCCTGCTAAATGCGAAAATCAGTGACAAACTTTTTACAAATTATTCTTACTGTCAGGTTTTGGCGACAATAACTTGGTTTTAACAAACTGATGTCCAAATCATGGCAATATGAAAAGGCCAAAGTTATATCGTTGTTTATCTCATGTCATGATTCAGAAGGGAAAATGCCATTTACTTCCACGGTTCATTACCACTACTTTGGAATTATATTTATACCTCCAAACTGCAAAAATTGTCGAGATTTCTGTCGAATGCGATCGTCCGTGCTACTTTCCTGGCCTGGTTTCTTTGTCTGGTGACAAATCGGATTGCCGTGGTCGTTAAGTGTGATCTCAAACTGGTTCAGTTCCATACCAGACTTGAAAATTACAGTTATAATCATCCCAAGTACCGTGATAATGGCATTATCCAACACCTTGTTGTGAAAAACAAAGAAACAATTACGATTTTTAAAACTTTCTTACACCCAAAACATAACTGTAAAGAAGCAAGACTGATGTGAATAATGTGCACACTTCTTGTAAGCCTTCGACTTACCCCTTCTTCTTGCTGTTCCACGATTGTAAGACAATACTTTAAGCATCGGATGTCCTCCTCTGGAATCGGTCTTCGAGACGATTCCAACTGAAGTATGACGTTATGAATATGCTGGAAGCTTATATGTGGAGAACAATTCTTTACAATTTCTGTGACAGAAAAAAATTAAAATATCCATTGCATATATTACATTTCTGTATCGCTACACACACACACACACACACACACACACATATATATATATATATATATATATATATATATATATATATATATATATATATATATATATATATATATATTTATTTATATTATAATAATTATAATAACACTTGGGTTCGCTATTTATTCAAGTGCCTTATTGCATAAGTTAAACTATAAGTTAAATACCTTCATGTTTCGGCTTTTCACAGTCTTCTAGTGATTCGTCTACAGTGGCTATCTTGCGAGAAATTGGTGTGAAATTTTCATCTAAAGTTATCTCAAATTGATTGCGTTCACTTCCTGCAGTGAAGACTACCTTCACAAACTTTCCAAAAACAGACAATAGGGCACTGCATAGGGTCTGCATGGGTAAGACATTATGATAGAGAGAGCATGAGTAGAGAATCAGACAGACAGACAGACAGACAGACAGACAGACAGACAGACAGGCAGAAAATGAGACAGAAGCAAACAGAGAGGAGAAAGATAGAACGAGTGTATATATATATATATATATATATATATATATATATATATATATATATATATATATATATATATATATATATATATATATATATATATATATATATATATATATATATATATATATATATATATATATATATATATATATATATATATATATATATAACCGGGAGGGTCCTTTAAGCATTGTTGATCAGGTCAGTACATATATTTTGTTCTTCGAATTTTGGTACTGGACAGAAAACTATGTTTCAATGAATATTTAAACAAATTTTAGCTAATAACTTTTATCGACGGAAAGTTTACAATAAGCTACATTATAATTGTTGTTTCATCTTAGTTTGCTTATATATAGTATTTGGCAATCACAGAATAATTCAAAATATTCACGATAACGTCTGCTCGTTTTAATTTTTCGTCTATAAATCTTGATTACTGCAATTAGCCTTTGCCTAAATCATGAAAACCTAGAATGTATCGTCAGCTCTATATCTTTTGTCTTGTCGGAGACAAGATTCGCACCATGAATACTTACTTTGCTGTCATACTTTTCAAGAACCGTGAAGCAATGTTTTAGACAGATACGGTCGACCGGGTCAAGCCCTTCCTGAGATTCCTCGAAGAGCTTGATGACATCACTGATATTTTTGGCAGAGATAGAGGGGTGACACTGTTTAACGTATGGTCGTCTTGTTGATATGAAGTCTAGTGCATGAAAAAAAGATCTACAATTGTAAATCCCAGTGTTCACAATACGTTGATGAAAGGAGTTTAAATGCAAAGTGAAATATAAGAGCCTTTGACATAACACATTCCACATTTCACCGCAGTGACTATCTCTCGTATAACAAATGCCCATACGAATATGTATTAGTTATGAGGGCTGGGACCAGAAAAGGCTATGTCATCCTTTGTTTGTTATTTGACATTCCTTTCTATCCGTTCATCACTTTTCTTGCCATATTTCAAAGAAAATCTAATTGCCTACAATCTCAAACTGGTACATTACCTTCAAATACGCGTCGAGAAGGAATGGCGTCCCGGTTGCTGTAGGGAACAAGGGAATACCGTTCACCCTGCCTGTTGTATGTCTCAACGTGCATTGGCTCGTGATGGTCGTTGAGGGTTACCTCGAATTGGTGGCTTTCCATACCCGACTTGAATATGATTGTCAAATTAACACCATACACGGAAATCCTTGCATTCTTCCATATCTAAAAACAGAAATCTTCTCGTTATAATTTATAAATGGCAGCAAGGACAGCTTTGGTGACATTTAGTTATGCATTGAGTACTTTATGAACAGGAAAAGTCTCTTCCTGTTGAAGTATATAAATTAAAGAGGTTGTTGAGAGAGCGGGAGGAAACGACAGACTAACAAAGTCAAAGAGGGAGAACTGACTTACTGAAGCATCCTTCTCTCTTAGCAATGTAAAGCAGTAACGCAAACAAGCCTCATCTTTCAGTGTCTTTGTCTCAGACGGTGACGTCAGTTCCGTTATAGCATCATTTATATGTTTAGCAGTTATAAATGGTTGACAGGAGACTTCTTTGGTCGTTTCTGCGGACACAGAATACATTAAGGCTGTAAATAATGTTAAATTCTATCACAGGAAAGTGAATACTACCGCAAGTGATGTGGGTTCGGGTATGAATTTCAAATTGACTAAATTCGAATCATATTAACATAATTTACTAAAGAATAACAGATAAATTAAAAGTTGATGAAATTTTGAAAACTTTACAGATAAAAATAATTACATTTTATTGGATATTCTCATCTACTCTCATCGTAACAAACAATAATTTATTGATTCCTACACTTAATAAACAGGAAAGAAAATATGTTCACCGCAATGTTGATAAGTCTTACCTTCATTGTCAATTGAACTTGACACTGTCTTCGTCTTTGCGCGACCTCGACTTCTTTCAATAACTTTTCGAATTTCACGACATATTGGCTCATTTTGGTCATTCAGAGTAATCTCAAACACATTTAATTCGATTCCACTCTTGAAGATAATGGTACAGTAAATCCCGTACACGACGAGTTTTGCGTTCTCTAGAACCTAGTTATATCGACAGAAATATAACAGATTACTATAAAGTTCTGGAAAATCTTAGACAGATTTAACATATTACTTACCCCGGAAGAGGGATCCTTTTCGTGAAACTATGGGTCTAATATTGCACATTTGCATAAGTTTCCAAATGAGGCGGCACATCGTAGAGAATAGCAACAAAATTATGAGAATGTCAGAATTTTAAAAATCGGTCATGCTTCCTACCCTAATTCAAGGACACTATGCAGCCAACGCATTCTGTTTGAACTTTGACCTGTCAGTTACCTCTGACTTCATTTTGGGATCTACATCGGAAAAAAAATCACAGGGCTTGCATTGCTCCAAAGCTATATTATATACATAATATTGGGTACTTCCTGTTAACACAGGTAACTTCTCACCTCCCTTCTTGACACAACACCTTCAAAAACATACCTCTTGCTCCTGTTCCTTCATCAATGTGTAGCAGTACTTCAGGCATCGCATGTCTCCATCATGCACTTCCTTCCCCGACGATTCTAAGCGCTGTACAATGCTATGGATATGATTGAAGCTGATGCATGGGCTACAGTCCTCAACGATTTCTATAATGATAGACAGGTCAATGAAATAAGGCTGGAGGAGATTACAAATCATATTCAAAAAGTTGGCAAAATGCGATACGGCGCTCGCGAATGATTGTGCTGCGCAGCGTCAGTTAACTATGATGACATTGATACCCGCGGTAGCGTATTTCTAAAAATGAAATATTCATGCAAAGAATTGTCTAGTGGCATACATTGGCACGGCATGGGGGACTAGCTAATGTTTATGCTATTAAACATATGCTAAGACGTGCTTGTTTGGTTAAATTACACTACACTTGTTTAATAGTATTTAAAAGTGTCGAAAGTTCCTAAAATATTGATAATAATTAACTCTTGAATGGGATATTATCGTTTCAGATTGTCCCTTCATTTTTTATGGGTAATGTAGGAAACGGTGAAGTTAATTGTGTAAAATTCGCGATTTTATTCTTCTCTCACGACTAGAAATTGAGAAAAATATTTAGAGTAATTATACCGTTCAGCTTACCTCCGAAGTTCTCGAATTGGTGAGATGTGAGTTCTTCATCTGCGACACTTTCATCTGTTTGGCGAGAATTCACAGTGTGGTGACAGATAGGTCTGCCATGGTCGTCAAGCGTGATCTCAAACTCATTCACTTCGATTCCAGACTTGAAAATTACAGTAATTATCATTCCAAGCACCGTAATGACGGCATTATCCAGTACCTAGATCAAAGAAGTAAACGTTAATGTACGGCAATGGTAACTGCTAACAACAATTCGTGAATACAAATGAATTCCATTATTAACAAATCGGTAGGGACATTCCTGCATTTGTACATGGAAGACTTCGTGTTTGATAAAATTGGACGAAATATAATAAAACTGCGCAAAAGATGTATTCCGAACATTATAATAGTTTGTACCTGTGACATTATTAAAATGTATGAAAATCTGTGACTTGGTCTTGTAAGAGTCTTGCTATTGTGAACGTTGCCTCGTACGTTGAACACAACTAATAATCCTACAATTATGGGGCCAACGTCCAACTTGCAGTATGTTTCTTCGCATAGATAATTGCATTTTTAAGTCATAAATTCACTCAGTATATCCTTTATCGCTATTGAAATCCGCTAGAACAAATTCCCATTGGCGACATCGCTTTCCTTCCAATTTTAAATGTTCGATTTAACTATAATTGTTTTGTTATGGTAATTTGTTACCTGCCAAAAGACAGGTACTTATGCCAGTAATATTAATAATGCCCTAGCCAAAGGCGAAGATATCATCAATATTACTAGCATGAACACCTGCCCGAAATCAAGTGAAAAATAGTGATTTTAAATACAACTGCTTCGTCTAAACCTACAAAATATTTGCGTAGGAATAATATTCACAGCACGTGAGGATTAGTAGCAGATTATAATTTTTGGATCGGCATCTGTTATAGCAGATAAAAATAAGAGTGTCGTCTTTTATTTCAAAATAGTTCAATGTTATGAGCTTCGGAAGCGAAAACAAAACTTGAAAAAAATACTAATGAAGGGCATAGCGCTGTTTTCAATAAATTACGCGTTACGATACAAGTGACCGATAACTAAGAAAGTTTTACGTTACAATTGCAATTCACTATGCCTTCTTTAGCAACCATGTAGACCTAAATATCGACTTCACACCCAGGGAGTCACACTGACATTACCCACCCCATGCTCTTGTTCTTCTACTATCTTATAGCAATGCTTCAGGCATCGCATATCGCCGACTGGAATTTCCCTCGGAGACGCTTCCAGTCGTAAAACGACATCATGGATATGCTTGAAGCTTATGCGTGGAGAGCATTCCTCAAGGATTTCTACAAAACAAAGTAAAGAGCATTCACAAATGCACGAAGACACCTTTTCATGTATCAGAAAAGATGGATGTACTGGTATATTAGTTCTTCTCTGTATAATGCTACGATGTACATGGAGTATACTGTCAAGTCCTCTCGTTGACGACAAAAGGGCACTTTATAGAAAACACCAACATTGCTGACTAAATTTAGTCCATTTCTCAAGATGCCTTCCTGCCGTCAAGTTAAGTTAAAAATTAACACTGCCACAACGACCGAAACACGAACAAAGCTATTTACCTTCGTGTTTTCTGTCCTCCAAATCGTCTGATATTTCGTTAGGAACAAGTATCTTACGACAAATTGGTGTGTAATTTTCATCTAAAGTGACCTCAAATTTATTCCGTTCACCACCAGCAGTGAAGATTACCTTCATACGCTTTCCGAAAACAGATAGCAGGGCACTGCTAAGGGTCTGTAAATGTGTGTGCAAATAGCGATCTTTCACTAAACGAACGTGGAAAACGGACGAGAACGTCGTGTTTCCAAGCATGCGATTGGTCCGCTTTCGTCACATTTACATGTCTCGTCGCAAATTCTGCAACCCGGTTGGACAGTAGCCTAATTAATTAGTAGCCGACGAGGACTTGTCCGTTCCTTTCGTCGTCTCTCGTCTCATTATAATATTCAGACGCTGCTATGTGTTGCCGCCACGGTAGCGCTTGATTCATGCCTTCCAATCAGAGAATAGCTTCGCGTATGACAGATGGATGGCAGGACTGTGAGTGAGTGTCGATATAAATGCACACCGGTCCATCGTGTTCCTGTAATTCTAGAGATTTGTCACTATGAAAGCATGTGGGTGTTACAAGTATTGTAGGCTGCGCAACCTGTTTAACTCGAGTCGTCCCTTGATACATTCACGGCGCCTTTAATCTCGGAAAATTACGTTGCATATCTATCAATTGTTTTAAATGAAATTTAAAAAAATAAGATGCATTTCTTCATTGCTACAATCTATGTACGTTCCATGATACGCGTTATGCTGATGTTATTGAAGACAGCTCTCCCGCTGTTAACTGTAACCACACTGCCGCTGCCTCAGCCAAACCCGACATTTCAGGTATTGTAGGGCTTGTGATTCCTACACTGATTTTCAACTGAGACACAGCTCATTGGCATCAAAATTACTGAAACAAGGATACACAACAAAAAGACTCGTTAGGACTTTCAAAAAGTTCTACGGTCGATATGACGACATTGTGGCCAAATATGGCACCTCGGTCACTCAAATGATTAACGACAGCATTCCCGGCTTTGACTTATTACAGTGATTCATACCCTGTATCTTTTCATACAATATTTAGACAATTTTGGGACCAATCCTGACGGGTGTAGCATGCTAGCAGGGTACGCTTACCCATTCCGGACACCTGGTACCACCACTAATTATCAGTGGTTCAGGATGGTCCTATTTAAATTTGTAAATCACAATTGTCCCATGGACCTGGTAATATATTACCTTGAATGGAAATGACTATTGGACCAGTTTAATGTCATATTTACATCCCATCAAGTGTAATCAGTGAGCATCGGGGAAGCCGCGATGTATAGGGTGACTTGGTACGGTACCCGACCTTGTTCTGGATGCAAACTGGCGAAACTGAGGAGTCGATGGAACAGATTGTCACCGATCTGTATCAAAGGTTAAACTGTTCTGAGCGTCGAGCGATGACACCAAGAAATCGAATCTTGCATGTACTTATCTGGTTAACAAAGTACCTAAATGAAGATACACTGGCATCATGGTTTCAAGTTAGCATATCAACCATTTCCAGAGAAATTACCCATTCGGTACCCTTGTTGTGGCGCTATTTCAGAGGAATGGTGAGATGGCCTTCAAGGGAGGATATTGAAAATCTCCTAGGACACTGGGAGTGTTTTCCAAACGCAGTACGCACTATTGACGGTACGTTGCACGAAATATATCGTCCAACAACGGAACCACTACACAACTTTTACAGCGGACATTCTCGATATCATGCGATGAGCACCCAATTAATTTGTGACAACAGGGGGAATATAATATATCTACAGTCTGGATTTTGAGACCATTTGAATGACAACGGACAATTTCAGTTGCTGCCAGGCATCGGCTCTGGACTGGAATTGGATATTCCGAATGATACATATTTATTAGCTGATCATGGATACATGAACAAGTATCCGCTTCTGACAAAGTTTCCAGCGAGTCAGCTGGTTGGCGAGAATCGAATGGATCGCCTAATATTCAATCGTGAATTTAATCGGTGTCGCATTAACGTGGAGCACGTACTATCATATTTCAAGACCTATAAAGCCACAAAAGAACCGTACCGCCAACCTCATTGGTTCTGGCCTGTAGTTGCCAATGTGTGTGCCTTTCTCGCCCAGCGCCACATTAACTTAGTGCGAAGACTTCGACAGGGAAAATCCCGCAACATTGTCTATTTGGTTCTTTTTCGCCTCCAGAGTTACTAATATATAAGTGAATTAAAACCATCGCAACTATCAACGTATATTGTACGTGTAATAGGTATTTTTATCTTAGCAAATTTGAATGGTTTACCTCCTGGCCTGTGGAAGTCGTGCTACTCACGATGTGAACCCATAATCTAAAAATCTCACCGCCAGTCCAAGGTTCCAAATATATAACCCTAACATGAAAATTTATTCCCTCCGTCGACCGCATCAATGAACGGTCCCTTTTTGCAACTATTTCTGTCAATTGTCTTGTCCGTGACTCAAAGGAGTGCCCGAATATTATAATGAGACGAGAGACGACGAAAGGAACGGACGAGTCCTCGTCGGCTTCTGATTAATTAGGCTACTGTCCAAGCGGGTTGCAGAATTTGCGACGAGACATGCAAATGTGACGAATGCGGACCAATCGCATGCTTGGAAACACGACGTTCTCGTCCGTTTTCCACGTTCGTTTAGTGAAAGATCGCTAGTCAGACGGAAATACGGACAGACATAAACACACAGAAAAAGACGCGGGGAGACATGTAGAGACATAGAAGCAAACACGTAGAGGCAGAGAAAGAGACATCCATGAGAGCGGAATAAGAAAGGAGACAGTAAGAGACAAAGGCAAGACATGACACATTCACAGAAAGAGTAAGATATTTGAAACTGTTTTGTGAAGCTGTAATTTAATATTTTGGGGGTCCTAGGTCGTGGTCATTTCAAAGCCACCAAACAGCGTTATCGTATTATGCTGTATCGTTATGTGCGCGCTGCACATCTGTATTTTTGTATTTTCTGCGAACTTTCTGATATACGTGTAAAGTGATCCGTTCAATTAGCAGTAATGTGTAAATAAAAATGATGTATGAATAATTATATAGACAACTCGGTTCCTTGTATACAATTAAACGTTTGGAATTTTGGCATAATTAGTGGTCACTCTATGAATAGAAACGAACAGGTATCGGTTACGTGAACGATGATGCTCGTTTCTATTCATACTTAACTATAATCTACCTTTATGTCATACTTTTCCACCAGTGTAAAACATTTGCCGAGACAGATACGATCGACGGGGTCAAGTCCTTCTACAGTTTCTTCGAAAAAGGTGATCATATCACTGATATTTTTAGCAGAGATGAACGGGTGACACTGTTTTATGTATGGCCTCTCAGTAGAAACGAAATCTAAGTTGTAATAAAGAATTAGTGATGATAAGCCTTTCTATGTATTTTGTAAAGCCGTATAAAACAGGCATTTAGTGCATTTAAATGCATTTTAAAGCCGTTACATACCTTCGAGGTTTACAGTGCTTTCTGACATCGCATCATCCACTAAACTCTTGATTTCCTTATCAGCATCATCGGCAAAAACGTCTTGACAGATTGGTTTGTAATTTTCATCCAGGCTGATTTCAATTTGTCGTTTTTGAGTGCCTGCTAGGAACACCACTCTTATATACCTTCCGAAGACAGATATACGTGCATTCTTGAGGGTCTAATTGCGAAAGAGACAAACGACAATGACTGTACTGAAAAGTACGTAAAACGTGTTTTCCATCCAAGGCTGTATCCTTTTATCTGAGTCAAAATGTTCATTCCAAAATGATAAAAACCATACGTTCGTTTCTTACTCATTTTTGCCCACTGATTACAGCAACATTCAGCACACAAGAACTGGAATGCTTTATCGTCAACACAATGGGCAATTCTATCAGAAAAACTGTACGCAGGCAACAAGTTTGTGTAGTACAGCATTTTGCAAAGTTAATTACATGTCAATTACTCGACAGTGCGTTATTGGTATCAACACCACTTACTTTAGCATCATTCTTTCCAACAACTGATAAGCAATAGCGCAGACACGATGCGTCGACTGAGTCCAAGCCGTTTGGCGACTTCTCGAAATGAGTAATCACGTCATGAATATTCTTGAACGTGATGAACGGATAGCAAGCTTTGATGTATGGTCTCTCTGCTACAATATTACCTGAATGTTAGATATCAAAATATGCGTATGAGACACTTTTCATTACCAAATGATCTGGGTTGTTTCAAATCGAAAATCTGTAGTTGACTTGTACTTGCAACTTAGGGCACACTATTGCTTGACGTCGTGCAATTGACGTATATTTGGTGACAAGAACAATAATTTTCAAAAGGATATGGAAACTTGATATTGTTATAACTTAAAGTCAAAACACCACTAATATGCAAGTAACTGACTCTTCGATATTACCTAACAAAATCATGCTTGGCATTGAACATGAAACGACATTTTGCATATTTTTGAGGTCACATAAATCTTTAAAAGCAATTCCCGTCCATATGCGTATCACGTGAGCTTAAATTGTTTTTGCTTTACTGTAATTCAAAAAGCCATCGATACGGAAAAGTCTGGATAATGGCCACTAAGCCATATTGAATCGTAAAGACGTACATTCAGAACTAGTAGGACTACGTAAATCTACGCAATCGTCATGATCCATACTTCCATAACCAATACTCATATAGCGTCTTCTGGTGTGTGTGGTTTCAATATATGTAGGCTTCCCTTGGTCATCAAGAGTTACCTCAAACCGGTTTGTTTCATATCCAGACGTGAAGAACACATTCACATTGGTACCGTACACTGAAATCGATGCATTGTGCCATATCTGGTGAGATAATAAGTAAATATAAATTTACTAGAGATTGTGGATTCAAATGACATTTGTGCATCTTGTGATCGTGTTTTGCTGACTCAAACCTGTATTTTAAATCAATGCGTTACTAAACCAGTGATTGTTCCAGAGGTTCTGTTAGAACAATGCGATTTGTGTGATTCCATTTCTTTGGTTACTCCGAATCAGGCGCAAAGGACTATACCCTGAAGATAATTACACAAGTCTACATTGTACTGAGAAGTTGATTGAGGATACTCACGGTCATGTCGCGCTCTCTCAACAGTGAAATGCAGTATCGCAAGAGAGACTCATCCTTCAGTCGCAGGTAGGACTTGTAAGAAATTGCAGTGATTGCATCGTTGATGTCCTTAAATGTTATACTCGGCTGACACCGAAACTTGAAACATTGTGTAACGTCCGTTTGAATGTTTGCCGCTGAAAATAAACAGAAAATGAAACGGTTTTCATTTAAGATTACAATTGATTCCACAAACCAAGATATAAAGACAGGACGACAGATAGACGGATAAGAAGACATGCTGAAAGGTAGACAGACACAGACATATAGATAGGTAGACAGACAGACATATAGATAGATAGATAGATAGATAGATAGATAGATAGATAGATAGATATATGTAGGTATAAGAATATAGGCAGATACGAACAGACAGAAAGATGTATGTATGTATGCATACATACATACATACATACATACATACATACATACATACATACATACATACATACATACATACATACATACATACATACGTGCGTGCGTGCGTGCGTGCGTGCTTGCGTACGTACGTAAGTCCATACATACATACAGACAGACAGACAGACAGACAGACAGACAGACAGACAGACAGACAGACAGCCATCTTACTTAATGATGATTTCACATCATCAATGCTGTCGTATCTTGGGTAGGTTAACCTGTAGGTCTTCGATTCTTGGCGTGGCTGGTTAGTAGTTCTTGCCAAACCATACACCTCGTTATACTTCTTTGGAATGTTTCTTTTCCAATCAAATACTTGGCGATATTTCGGGGTTCCGAACCTGTCAAGACTGACTTCGAATCTACTAAACCCGTCTCCAGCCGTGAGTATAACCTTAAATAACGCTAACCGCACGACAATGGAGGCATTTTTAAGTACCTACAATACATGAATACATAATAATTTCATTCGGGAGTAATTTGTCGCCAAAATTGGCAACTGGGGCAACTGGAGATATCAAATGAGAAAGGCAGATGGTAATGAACTCGCTGAGATTTGACTGAAGCAAGATACCAGGCGTTTAATGACGCCATAAGATGAAAAGATGAGAGGTGTAGAAAGGAGTGTCTTAGCAGGATAATTTTCGTCTAGCTATTGTGAAAAAAATTGTGGCTTGTTCTGCGTTTGAAACGCATTTACAAATTTCAATGGTAATGTGTAATAACTTGCAATTCACCTCTCTGGAAAGTCGCACCAATAACCTTCGACAAAATTCCAGGCATTCTCTTTCATGTCTCACCAATGGTCTCTTCCAATACTCCAGATGTCGTATTGTCTGGCTGACATCTGATTGCGTTATTCCATTCACTACACTACATTTTCGCTCGTATTCGATATATGAAGCCATTGATCACGTGCTGAAATTATTTAGTGAAAGAAAATTGGCATGGTTGATTAAGGGTCTGATAGTGGCAAAGTGGATCCGAACGGAAAGACAGCTCAGAGTTACAGGAGGAGTTTCATTACCTAGAATACCGTTTCCTAATTTTAAAACTCTTAAAATGACTTGACTTTATCAGCTGTGACAGTGGCACAGTATTCTTCTAATTGACTTTTAACGTCCGAGTGAAGAGAATGCCGTGTGAAAATGTGAATGCAATTTGTTTTTGTATTTTAATCTGGGTGTGTTTAGATATGATAAGGTTACATCTTTAACTTGATAGATAAAAATGTCGTTGTGTATTTCGTCCTGCTTAAAATGCAGCCATTGTCTGATTATGGTCTATGACAGTATTGCGCGAAACAAGTCCAGTCCTGGATTGAAGGATGGATTTTTATGGTATCTCTTCGCCACGTGTACATTGGAAACAAGTCGCCTGTAGATTACTTGAATCACAAATAATTTGAAATATATTTAAGAAACAAACCACACTCAGTGGAGTATATATAAGACGAGTTTTTGATCAGTTCACGGCTGATTTCTTTCCCCTGTGCTGACATGTCCGTCAATAACAATATTCGAACAAATTTAACGCTCATCTAACATTATCACATATATTCACTTCTATGCAGGCACTGGAGTAGTCGTCCTGCATAAAATACAGGCATTGTATAATTAAAGTCTATGAGAGTTTGGCGCGAAACAAGTCGAGGGAGTACAGACTGGATTGAAGAATGGATTTTATTTCATTGTATCTCTTCGCCACATGTGCATTGGAAACAAGTTGTTGCCTATGGATAACTTGAATCACAAATTATTTGGAATCTATTTAAGAAACAAACCGCACCCAGCGACGGTATACGACGAGATTTTGACTAGTTCGCGACATATATGCACGAGCGATAGTGAGTGCACATATGAATTGAACTGGTAAAAACCTTCTCTGGATGTGGTTTATTGCTATTATATCATGACAATATATTCAAATTCTGGCATAGAATGTCAAAAAGTTATTTTTGTTTACACCGAGAGCTCGCGCGTGTGCAAACGGTGCCATACCGCACTTATTTTCACGTTTCGATCAATCAGATCGCTGTATTTGCGCCATCAATATACTGGTATGATATTATATTGAATTTACATTTGAAAATAATGCTGTAAAGTTATATGTATACAACATTAGACATGTAAGAGAATTGTGCCATAAACGTGTTCAGTCAATCTAAAACCACGAAATGTACTGAATATAATATGTGTCAATTTACCATGGAATTATTAACGATGGATTTAGTTCGATGTACTGAAGATGATGAAATGCTCATAAAATGACATGTGATTTATTAAATATCGCGCATGAACACTTTTGATCGAATTCTGTCTGCAATGTTTGACATGAAAAGAGTCATAACAGAAATCGCTGCCTTATGAAAATTGGCAACATATAGTCCTCGTGATAAATTGGATAAAAACCCGTGACTTGAACACATTTAAACTTTTTCTGTGAGTCAACTTCAATGTCCATTGATTATTCTATATTCGATTTCGATGTTTGCAGATTGTCAGGTATTTTTTTACAGTCTTACTTTTGATATACGCTTTTACGCCTAGTATTTTGAAATGTTACAGAAACCAAATACATATTTTTACAATATTTAGCAGCTTGTGACTGAAATGACCACTGAATGACGCTTATCAGTGTGACATGAGATATCGTTTTGTCCCGCATGAAAGAAACAGCTGTTAGAACGGCAACCTTTGTGTTAAATGACACCGAATTATTCTGTCCAAAGGCGTTAAAACACACAGATATCAATTTTATCGCATGATAATGTATTAAATCACACAGATCTCAATACTGTGATAATTTGTTATTCCATTACTATGTTCACGAGTTATATATTCGTAATAGGCTAATTAATTGCCTTCCAACAACTTAGGGTTCACTCTTAGCACGAATCTACTGCATGAAAGGAATCAGAAATTTTTAACGCTGCGAATGACAATGCAAGCATCCAGAACAAACTTTAAAAGGACAAGATGGTATATTTGACTTCATTGAGTAACGCATGTCTATGCTTGTTTGTCTTCCTGGAAAATCTATTTTCGAGTGCGGCAAACACTGATTAGTGCGGGTGAGACAAGATAACAGCTGTTAATGATTGATATGTACAGACTGATACATCGACCCGAACTTTACCATGGATATGATCCATCCCGGAGATTTGCGACAAACAAAACCGGGGGCGTTTTTGATTTGCACGATCATGCTTAGACGATCATAATCATGATTTTGTTAGATTACGCCCACTGACAATCATGACCGCCAGCAACACTTATCATGGATTTGTCGGTCATAAATGGAATTCGGTACATTTTCAATCGGATTCGAACTCACAACATACGGCAGCCAGTCACCCAGCGAAGACGCCACAGTCAAAACCGCAGGATAAAATCCCCACCCTTAAAAAGTGGTTTAATAACCGCGCTAAGTTGTTACAATTATTCTGAATGCGACCCCTCCACACGCTGTAGAGTTCATGAAACACTCGCACTAACACCTCGCTATCACACAACGCACACAAACTTTATCAAAGCAATGAGTACATCATACCAGCAGAAAATATTGCGAGAAAATAGCAAGAAATGGACATTTCTCGCTTTTTGCGATAATGCTGCGAGAGTCATTTTTCTTGGACTGAATGAGCGAGAATTCATTTTTTCGCCATGAAGATGTGGGAAAAAGTATTCTCGCAATGAATCAGCAAGAATTTGTTTTTTGCTAAATTTGTTTCTCACTAATGAAAGGCGAGAAAAACAAATTCTCGCTGTTTGATTGCCAGGATTTTGCGAGATTGTTTTTCTCTCGCAGATTCTAAGCGAGGAAATAAAGTTTAGCCCATTGAGTGCAAGAAAAAAAAGAAATCTCGAAGCATTTTCGCAGAAAAGGTGAAAAGTGTCCATTTTTCGCTATTTTCTCGCAACATTTTCTACTATTGTCACTTAATCGGGCAAACGACAGCTTCGGGGACACGCCTTTCAAAAGTACAATGTTTATCAGAACCACAAGTTTTCTGCATTCCCTTTAGCCTTCGGATAAATTTAACCACGGATATTTTAAAACGGCAATCGTATCATCTTCAGTTTTAAAGGTAAGCACGTTTATCATCAACATGTAACACTATTTGCACAATACCGATAAAGGTTGATATTCCCTGTATTTAGACTGTCGTAGATTCATTTACAGCTTCAATGTGGATTGCGTCAAGCAAATCATGTAAATGGTCGTGCAAATCAAAGGCCCACTTAATACATATTACGGTCAGGAAACCATATCTTTACATTTTGACTCTATTACATACATGCCTTTTCAATTTCAATTAAAACGACTGCAGGATAATTATGTGCTAGAGAATATAGATATTGGTGTGATGTAGACAATGGAAAAACTTTCAAAGTTATCAACATTTATCGAGCACCAACGGAAACAGCTAGCGAGTATTCACAATTAAAGGGACAAAATCAATTGAAGTTGCTTTCATGGGAAGTACACTGTCTTAATCAAAGTAAAATTAATGGAAAAAACCAATAAAGTAAATCATGGACATTCAATTAACAAGGCTTTTGAAAAATCAGTCAACTATTGACTTTATTTAAACGTTTGATGAGGAAAAAGTCAATCAAAGTATCTTGTAATAAGGCATCTAATTGATATTTTCTAAGAGTTTCATCTTTGAAATAAAATGCCAGTTTTGCGTCTTAATCAATGTTATAGTAAGTTCACTTGCTGACTGTCCTCCATGAACTCTTGTTGCTTAAGACTTGATAACACCTAAAAGGTCCTTTAATACAAATTGACCTTATACACGCCATGTTTACGCACATGAAGAAATCGAGGTAACAGCTCATAAATCTCAGCTTTCACAGAAAGGTGCGCATGAGTTTGATAAAGGCCCAGCGTGATGTCTCCTGATAGTCGTAGCGATTTTCTTGAAGACTAAGATTCGTTATGGGACTTATCGGAAACGAAGTTGATTAAGTTGAAACATTTGATTTTCAATAAGGAGTAGTAGAAGACTGATAAAGTGCTGTCCAGCTATCATGCGCGAGCCAGGAATTGAGAAGGGCGCCATTGATTGCTTGCGTATTTTTGTGTTGTACAGGCCAGACAGCCCCTCTTGATATATTTTGAGGCTACAATACGTGGCTTTAATTGTTTCAACCTTTTACATTACCAAAGTTGAGCAATCATACCAATCCATAATCCAATAACACTAGGTCAAAATTTGTACGACAATAGTTGTAAACATAGACACAAAACAGCACATAACAGACAGTAAATAGACGGTACACAAACAAAGTCAAATTCATGAAAGAAAGATATATGGACCTCTGGCCAAAAGACCAAGAAGTGATGTCAGTGAAATCTATAGGATAAAACAGACAGGCCTCTTGGAACGAAAATCATTGCCTGTGAGGCATATTTTGAAAGGAAAAACTTCATATACCATGCAGCATCTGATTGCAAGATTTGTAGATCTATTTCTGCGAAACTTAAAGACTTGCACTGGTAGAGAGTTTCTAGAACATTGACCATGTCCTTTGGAAGTTTCTCAAATTGTAAAATAGAATCGTTATTTGCGCGTTTTAAAACGATTATATCACGCCTAGAAACAGTAACTCGGAAGCATACATTATTGTTTGCATTGAAGTACAAGCAGGGTAAACGAGATAATATTTCGTACCAGCATTTTTAAACATTCATTCCTACGCTGAAATTGAAAAGCACCTTACCTTAGGTCTGTCCAACTGTTTTAGTCTGGAGACTTGTGAACTTTAAACATGGTATCACGCCTGCGAAAATCAGGATCCCATTTGATTCGTCGGTCATTCATCGTATGGTTTTATTCAAGTCAGTGGCCAGGTATTTATGGGCAGTGTAGACTTTAAGAGGGGTGAGATTTTTTTGACATCCAGAATCATCTGCATAGCAGGATTAGTACAGAGGTCGCGCTAGGTAAATTGGGTCATTATCGAGGTTTAGGATAACAAGATTTCAAATATGCAAGCATCAACATCATGACAGGTTACATGATACTTTCCCCATCCAATAACATACTTTCTCTTAAAGTAAATAGGAACATGCTCATATTAGGTATGTGAATACATGCGCAGCTACTGATTGAGCCCAGGGTCATCGGTACGGCTGAGGGTTCTGCTGACAGACTACTCCTATATCTACTAGTAGTTCATATACATGTTCAAAATAGTGAAGCACGGTCAGTTTTGGCATTTTGTTTTCTAAAGCCTACGGTGTAATATAGAGGTAGTCTAGAAAATTTAACACGTTGCCTGGGATCCAAAATATGGCATTCGACGTATTTTCTTTGCTCATCAATTGGGAGTCGATTTGATAGCATATGTCATGAGTGATGTCTGAACCAAAGTGCAACACACGTCCGAACAGGTTCCCGATAACAGCGATCACAGAAAACCTCTATAGTATATTCAATGACGAGGGTAAATGTCACGGAATGGCGGTTATCAGTAACAAATGATTGTAGGAATACTGTTCTAGGTCAACAACTGTTGAATGTATACGGTATGACAACGGTATGTATACGGTATGACAACATTACACCATTTGTGGAAGCCAAGTCCTTATTGAGCAAAGACGGTGACATTGTAAGGACTCACTTTGCGAGAATTTTAAGGGGAAGATATAAGATACCAACCACATCGTGACGTCACGGTTTTAGGTGGTTAGCAGAGTTGGAAGGAACGTGGTGCCCAAGCGTTACACCATTCTCTTAAATGAATAATACGGAAGTCAGCGATTTCCTTCGGAATGAATTTTTTGGTTACTTGAGTAATCATCAAATTTACTTGACCAGGTATTAAAATGCAAAATAGTTATTGCTTTCTGTGATAACGTTTAGAAACATATAAGGTCATGATGTTTTGACCACAAAAAATAAAAACCCGGTTTTCCCCGGGGCACTCAGAACGATCAGTCTACATTCTTACATTTTGAAAAAACTTTAAGATTTTCACAGTCCAAAAATCTGTAGACCTATTTCATGTTCTTGAAAGCGTTTTGGAGTTCGTCAAACATGAAAAAAAAACCATTGTAGGTTTGCAGAACATCTGTAGTAAAAGCGTCGTCAACTGGCCAGCAAGTACTACATGTAATGACCAGAGGACGAGTACGAGTAAGCGTTTGACAATTCACGTGTCTACATGATATTAACTGCTGTTTATCGTGTGTATCTTAGGGCCGTGGATAATTAAAACACGCGCATGGTAAATGTAACTTCTGTGTTTTTTTGGAGGGGTGGCTATATTTCGATAACCGTGCGCAAAAATCGCACTACAAGTTTTCCTATCGCAATATCTCGCTGCACGTTTTTCTGTATCGCAAAATATCGCGCTACATTTTTTGACGTGTACCTGGCCAGTACGGCACCGGCGCTGTGACCAGCATTCAGTGCACGAGTAAAATAACCTAACAATCATTTTGGAAACACTGTTTCATTTCATTCCATAAGTTGCGTCATTGTTGAGTTGGCAATGAACAGAGAATGATTTAGAAGGGGTATGCGGGGGGGGGGGGCGGTCGGTAGCGTATGCGTGATTCACAGCGACTTAATCACCGATTGTTGGATGCAGATACAGAATGAGGCTTGGTTGGATTTTTGCACTTCCAAACTTTCGTTTAGGGGAGGGGGTTGAGGACAAACGCACTTAGTTTCGGTAACAGTGCGCATTTTTTTATTATCCACGGCCCTTACTGAATGACTAAGAGGTCACACTTGTCTTTCTTTGGGTAGATTTAACCGTCTTTAAGTCACTCTATAGGGCAGCCAACTGTTGGCCCCGTTGTGTTTCGTTTTTTAAGCCTTTGCGGAAATATAATACTCTTTTTTATTGTAAAGAGAGAAAACTGTATCGGCTTGGCATCACCTAGAAAACGAACATCTATACGACAACTCGATGGCCCAGTGCAAGAAAGGCGTATCTCTATGCTTTAACACAGACGATACGCCCCTCTTGCTCTGGGTCATCGAACTTAAATTGAGATATAATTTCTTCTTGAAATCTTTGAAATATTTATTCACCTCCATTGCGTTAATGAATAAAAGAAGAGTAACTACGTAGCGTTGACTACCCATAGACAAGGATTTTACCCTAAGAAGAATTTCCGTCGTAATTTAATAAAACACCGACATTTAAAAGTTTCATTCAGTGATGCCAAGGACAACGTTTAAATAATACGCATTTGCGTTCATTATAGAAAGTAAGCAATAGGGTCAAGCAGAAATAGGGTCAATGCCGATGATTGCTTAATCTCGTCTATGAAATCTTCATACCGTAACCTTTTTTCTGTCAACGATAACATCATTTCGATTTTAACATACCGAATTGTTAATTTGATAATACCGGCAGGTTTACATGCTGTTCTGTGCTGTTTTGTGTCTATGTTTACAACTATTGTCTTACGAATTCTGACCTAGTGTTATTGGATTATGGACTGGTATGATTGCGATTATTTTACACTATTCACTTGCGTGCATTGACTTTTAAAGCCCCACTAGCTGTATCTTTTATGAATTTACTTTCAAGCTGAAATAAGTTTATGAGAATGTACTAATTTAGGTGTGTATATCCACTTATTATTACTACCCGCTAGGACTATATTTACAATTTTGAACAAGATAAAGATTACACTGCGATTAAATGTTTGCCCAAACATTAAATCGCGGCCTCACACGGAAAAGCAAAAACCGTGGTTACTGTGCATATCAGGTCTGAAATCTTCACATAAACTGCACAGAGTTGTCTAATGTAATGCACAGGAGTGAATGCTTTTTATAACTGTGACATTGTATGTTCTATTTCCTTTGTAATATTATAAATTTTTGAAAATTGCGAGAAATCGAAATGGCCGTTAAAATTTGAATTTTCTTGTCAAATGTTTCACAAAGGAATGGTTTAATAATGCAGTAAAAGCCAATATCCCGTCAGCGGGTAGAATTCAGAGAAAACCAGGAGAGAACAGGAAGATAATTTTGAGGTCAACAAATGTCAAAAGTTACAGCTAGTGGGGCATTGAGTACGCAGACCTCTACCAGCACCCTAACCTTAATAAATCGCTGATGGGAGATGAAGCTCGAACAAAGCGCTTTCGGCATGTCGCACAGGTGATCTACACTTGTCTTTCAGAATTCGTTGTTTGATCGTTATTTCTTAGTCAAATGTACACTCGGCATTTGACATAATTGTGCGTGGTATTCTCACTATAAGCCCGTATGAAATACAGAGCAAACGATTATTTCCTCAATATTTTTAATAGGATGTCGCGCTGGTTGTTTTAAGGCTACCCTTTGACTCAACTACCTTTTCGCGTAGCAACAAGCTAGAAGCACACGTCCACAAGTTATGAACACAGATCTCGTAATTGCATTGATCGATTCTCAAGCCTCACTCACACGTACGTACCTTTATGGATGACAAACGTCTTACAGTTTGAGACGAAAAGAGGCATGCCCCCTGCCGTTGCTGCCACTTTTGCCATCTTGCAGGTATCGTTAGGAAATCATCAGTTCGGTATCTAAGTTGCAACCATGGCTTTGTATACCTGTTGACAATGCCATAAATGGGTTTAAAGCAAACAATCTACAATTAATATCAAATTATCAGAAGTGTTTTACATTATTTTTGTTATTAATGTTTCAGACTTTACTCATAATTGACAATGAAACCACAAGGAGAGAGATTATCGTGTCGTCACGTAAAGGACCAAACCTTTATTTTCAAACTTAATGTTTCCCTTCACTTACAATATAAAATGCAACGAGTTTGTAAGTTTTAATGTCAGAAAACAATCAAAAATTAGTTTACAAACAGACCTTTGACTATCTGCTAGGAATGACAGTTTCTGGCTTATGACTGGTGGAGAATCCGCTAGTCATAAAATGTGTTTAGTACACATGTACTAAGCGCATCGACAAATACTTATACGTTAATTAAGCTTGAATTATTACCTATTTGAAAGATTTTAATTATTAAACGTGATTTGACAGTTAATATTAAATGTGCGAAAATAGATAAGTCTTATTCGTTTTCTGTAGAAATAGTTTGACGTTATTGCCTGATGTTATCACAGCATTCTTCAGCGTCGTCATAGGCGGTAGTGTAATGTTAAAATGCCTGAATCAGTTACGTTTGCAGTGAACCTAAGTTTCACAGTAACTTGTTCAATCGTCTCATTGTTTAGGGCGCAAATTGATGTACTGTAATCTACAGACCTTTGCCTGTCTGCTAGGAATGACCACCAACTGTGGCTGATATCTAAAATCAGCGCATGCACTAACATGATTCCGATATCTGTGACAGACGACACTTATCGCTTGTTCCATGAAGAAGGTAAAGGTCGGGGAATGGAGGTAATTATTAATACGAATGACTATTCCAACACTGATTTTTCAGGGCATCCAATTGTTAACATGACATTTATTATACTGCACAAATATTATAAAAACACTTTGCAGCCAACAAGATACAGGAATCTGTCTCCTAAAGAAGGTCAATCTGAAAGGGCGTTTTTTGCGAGTGTGTCAAGGGGAAAAGATAAGATTCCAATCATTAATTTTGTGAATTAGTTCATCGAGTTGATGGATACTAGTTGTACAGATGGGGTTAAGTAGCGTCTCTTGATAATCATGCGTATAACTTCAGCCAGTTTCCTAAGTGATTGTGACTGGTTTTAAAAATCTAACTACCGATTAATCGTCATCTGCCGAAGATTATCATTTTCGCGTAGGTCATCACTCGATCCGAATGAATAGTCTATAGCAATACAGTTATTTCTTTGATAACATAGCACATAGTAGAAAATCACAAGGGTTACAGCTTAAATTAGAATTATGTCAGAGTCAACTTTTTATCGCAGTACAGATAGAGGGAGCATGCACATACATGTGCTTATTTTGCAGCTAATGGTGCGCTGTAACAGGCGCATTGAGCTGTGTCTTGTTTATGAACAACGGAAAACAATTTCACAACTGGACGTGCAAAAGTGATTTCATGTATTGAAAATGAAGTACAAACCTGCATTGAAATCTAATTTGTGTCTAATGTAACACTATCATTTGTTCTATCACTTCCAAAATCAATGCTATCTCCTCGAGTGGCTTGTACATAGGGCATACTGGTGCTTAGTATAATTTTCGATGAGAAATACCGCTCCTATATTTATGTTCCCGACAAAAGAAGGGACAGTTTACAAAATACAAAAAAAAAATATTTTAACATGGAGAAGATGGGCATTCGGCAATAATGTTAACGCCATATTTAGTATATCATCGCCATATCTTTGGAAGACCCGATGTATTTCAGGTGACTCAACCACACTTGAAAGCATACTTCGTGGTTTTCACATAGTAAAATGACTATTCACATAATGATCTCGACAATGATAACTTGAGTATGAACGGATGAGGTTATCAAATGTCTTTAAGACTTTCCCTTGTAAATGAACGCACTGTATACTCAATACTTAGCCTTTGGGCCGTAGATGTTATAAACGACAGGTCCAGAGCAAATTGCAATGTTACGACCACATTGGTCGATGAGGATAAATCTGTAACTTACCATGCTTATTTGCTCGACGAAAATTTACATCATTATCGGTTACAGAACGCAAGATATTTTTTATTAGACGAGCAAAGTCGAAGCTATTGGAATCCAACAGCAAAACTTTCATCGCTATTATTAAAAATCTGGAGGAAAATAAGATTATAATAGAATATAGAAAACAGAAGTCTCTTCAACTATTTGAATGATCTGCTTACGCTCAAATCATGAAAGAAAATTTTGATATTTTGATAACATATCCTCGAGGCGAATGTTCCCTGAGCACCTTAGTCGTATTGATTTGACCCAGCAAAATATTTGATGAAAACTTTATCTTTAGACTTGTTTCCTTTTCTCGCGAAGACATTTTCAGTTTGTGCAACAAAAACTGTACAGGGCTGCAGAAAATAGTCACACCGTTGTAAACTGATGGCTCAGCCAGTACTGACATCTAGATTATAGGGATGAGTACGATCAATTTACGATTTCCAGATGGACGAGACAGTATCAATCAGCCGGATCGTACTAGTTAACTCGCTCAGAATCCTCCATCGCACATTAGATTTGATAAAACTTGAGGTACCTTTGAAGGCCAGATTACCAACTAAAATGTGAAAATACTATAACCAGTGGTTACAGCTAACTCGATTAAAGTCAAGAATTTAATGATTTTGTCTGTTTTTAGATTCGCTTAAAGACCAGATGCGAGGGTCGGGTGATTGGAAATCACAGAGTTCAAGCATTTATTCAAAAACAGCTATTGTCGAGTCGCTTTACATACTTTTTCAAGCACACGTCTATCTTGTCAAATACTGGTCTCTTAATATACTACAACTCGGAATGATATCAGCTGTGATTTTGGCATGTGTTCAGTACTGAACGAACAAATTGTCATCGTTGCTTATTTTTGTTAGATAAACAGCCTTTCAATCGGTCACAAGTCAACTGACCATTGACCCTGTTCTTCAGGTTTTGTGCATTCATCATGATCTGCGATAAGACAGTTGTTATGAATACTCTGAAGAGAGAAAGCTGTGAGGTGATTAAAGCAATGTTGAGTATTTACCTGAAAGATATTTGATAGCATTTGTTTTGTGTGTTTGGAAAAAAGCCCATGTAACAACAGGGTAGCGGGCGATGGGAACTGGGAACACAAGTATGATCTTTCTGAAAGTATGATTGTTTGCAATTTTATGAATTTGCAACGATACGTAAAGAGAATATAAATATATACATATTTACCTTGCAAGTCCTTGTGGCTGTAAGCCGTTTCTTTCATGAAGCTTTGCATCGTTGTGATTTACTTAAAAAACAGTAATAAAATTGTAACTCGAAAATGTCAGAATAGTCAATTATTTAAACTATACGTAACATCAGTAATTCCTCAATGGGATTCTCCTTCATAATGGTACCTCTCAACCTAGTGAAGACGTCAGCAATCAGAACCGCTTGGCTGATTAACCCTCCTCGCATGCAAACAACAGAAAAAAGGAGAATGGACGTGACTTTTATTGGTTATTTATACCCTCAAAAAGGGGGAGGGGGATGGGTTGGATAATAATGAGTGACGATGATACTTTCTTCACTCAGTCTGTTTTAGCACAACACACAACATCTCTGATATTATCCGCGACATCTTTATGCCACAAGCTCATTTCTCACAGAGATAAGACTAACTTCAAATTTGACAGGCTAAATTGTTTATGTGTTAATACTGGGAGCTTTGCATGTGTCGTTATCAAACAGCGTCTGTAGGGAAAAGGTTACACAATGTTACACGTCAGCACCGACTTTATAGTAAACACATCGTACTGAAAAATGGAGTTTGCACAACTGGACAACTGGTTTGCACATCAGTAATTTTTGTTGGATAGATCAAATATTGTCTCAGAGTGATTCTGAAATTAATTCTGCTTCATAGCATTTACGTATATTTCTATATTACAGTATCATACCTATTACATTGATTAACTAAATAATTACTGTCGTCAAGATTTCAATTCGATGCTAAGATCTGTTAAAGAAAGTTTTGTAGGTGAGATGACGAGTATATTGATTAGTCATTGACGCTTATTGTGGTTCGGCTAAATGAAATACAGAATTAGAATAGAGAAAGAACAACTCTGAAGAGGCTTTATAAGAGCTATTGCCGAAATAGCCCTTTGGCCTCCGTAATCGATGTCTGTGACCCTGCAACAGTTGAATGATCAACTTCTCGCTTAGAGATAAAAGGTTGAAGGTACAAGGTTGAAGGTACTAGGTTGAAGGTACAAGCCTTAGTCAGAAAACTTTCTACGTGCGATTTGAAAAGAATGTTTGAAATTATAGAGACGAAGAAAAGAAAGCTGAATTTTGGCATCATCAAAAATTCATGGATTAAATACGGCACTTACTAGTTCCTACGTTCATGATTTTCACACTAGCTGACGACTAATTTCATATCAAACGAACGCTCATAATTAGGTATTTATATCTAGAGAGGTTGCTATGTACATTGAAGACACTATGACATCAGAATAATGAAAATCATTCAGTTTATTTTATTTCAGCCAATTACCGATTTGAATATTTAATGACCTTTGCCAATTAGGGACTCTGATCTCTAAGGACGTAATCAAAGTTGATGAAATTTGAAATGTAAATTGATGATATAATAATACAACAGAACTGAAAGACTTTTACCACTTTTATGTCAGCTACTTGGTCACTCATATATTTAATGGCCTTTGCCAATTAGTGAAATTAAAAGGATGGAGTTGGCAACAGTCGCGTGAATTTACTATATATATTTATAAGACAATGTTACTGTAGTAGTGAAAGAAGTGTTGCATTAGCTAATTTATAAGTTGCATATTTTTATAAGCTTTCACAATTTAGCATGTAGAAGGTGAAGGACTTGACCAAAGGCAATTAAACTAAACAGTGATGGCGCACTATTATGACAGCAATCAAAGGAATGTGGTGTTTACATTTCATCAGATTACTTATTTTTACACAAACGATTTTGCTCAATTGAAGCCATACGCATACGTTAAAAAGTTAAATACTGTTGCACTGATGTCAGAGAACAGTGTCAATTTAGAGGCAACCTCTGGGCCGTTTCCGTTTCGTATCTTGTTGATATGAGTAGTATGAGTGTCACATCTTAAAGGGGAAGTTCACCAAGGATGATTTTTACATATGTGCTAAATTTGTGGTCACTTACCCCGGAAAAGCTATTTTCGCCATTTATAACTCGCAAGATTTTTTACAAGAACCGAAAGAAATAGTACAGGAAGTTGCCTATATAATTTGAATCATGGGAAAAAGCGCCAAACTTGGAGCTTGCATCATGTGATATGGAAGGGACCATTTTCCCATGGGTATGGCATTGTCCACTCACTCATGCTTAAACCAGGCTGTGCGTATGTACATAACTTTTGTTTATACTGAGTATCCTTGCATAAACGACGATTCACTTATAATAAACTGTCCATCGTCAGATTTTGTGTCGCTGTTTATTACTGTGTTACTGTGAGTGGACAATGTGGGGGCCATACCTTTCCCGAGATGGTCCCTTCCATATCATATTATGCAAGCTCCAAGCTTGGAGCTTTTTTCCCATGATTCAAATTACATGGACAACTTCCTGTACTATTTTTATCGCTTTTGTAAAAAATCTTGCGAGTTATAAATGTTGAAAATAGTTTTTCCTGGGTAAATGACCACAGAGCTACCACATATGTAAAAATCATCCTTGGTGAACTTCCCCTTTAATGTGATATTGAGCAGTCCAAGAAACGGTGTCACAGCGTGTACTTGTTGTACGAAAATAGTGAAAAGTCTGTCAAGTTTCAAAAACATAATATTGACTTCATCAGATAACACCTATGGTATTTACATTTAGACGGTAGTTTATGCAACACTTAGTATGCCCACCATACTAAAGAGTGGTTCAATCACCGAGCCAAATTATTAAAAAAATTCTGACTGGAACCTCTCCACATGCTGCACAGTTCATGAAGCACCCACACATACTCTCTATCGCACATAGCACATACAAACTTTTTCAAAACAATAAACCGCTTAAAAATTTGAAACTCTGAAAGAATCATGACAGCTAAATAATAACACTCGATATCGAAGACAAGATCATGATTTGTTGCCCGCCCAAGGTATAGTACCGTTTACAGTAATATTCATGATGCCCAAGTCGAAGGCGGCGGTGTCATAAAATCCTTCAATATTACTGTCAGATGTAAAAGGTCATTCAAAGTATTTAGTGTCTCAAGTTGAGTGATAGGTATGGTGTGGCAAACGTTTACAGATGTCTCTTGAAGGCAGATTATTTATTTTAATACGGTCACTTTCATCGGCTTTGCGTATCCAGTATTTCAGTGACACTTTCACGACTTCCTTACTTGCCTTAAATTCAAAGTGTCATTCAGAAAAAAATGTTGTTGAAGTAGGGATCCATTTTACGTCAGTCCATTACTCAAAATAGTTTCACTCTTTAGTGGTCAACGAGACTCATACAGAACACACTGCATTTTAGAAGGCGACAGTCGTACAGATTATTATTTACAAAATACATCATGTACTTTTCTCATACACTGATATTATCTTTTCACTTGTCGTTCAATATTTGATAAATCACAGCAAACATTGTGACACATCCTGCGAAAAGAAAATCCCCTGTCCAAATCAATGACACATGTAAATGTTTAAATCATTTATCCAACATTCAGGCTCGCCATCATTTCGGACTCTACACTTTCCTGATTACGAGTTTTCAGATGCGGCAGACCTAAGTATAGGCGAAAAATGTAAACACAATGGCAAATAACATCAAATCAGATCCTAAATGAGCAAGGTTCATCAGCATACGAGGGTTAAAAAGGTTCGTAAAGACTTCCTCACTGAAACTGAGACAACGTACCGGTAAAAGTAAAACTTCCCACACCGGGAATTGAACCCGGGCCTTGGCGGTGAGAGCACCAAATCCTAACCACTGTACCATATTGGACTTCTGCTCATACTTTTTCTAAACATTAACTTTTAAAAGATCATTTATAACCTTTGTACCAGAAAACAAACGTTTTACGGTCTTTTTTTTAATTTATTACAATTTATGCAAAATGTCTGGTAAAGGAAAGTAAAGTGCTTGGCTACAAAAATGTAGGCAGCATTATTCACAACACTGAGTGATGCAAATTAAAGTAATACTCTTTTTAATTCACGAACTTAAGTATGTCCATATATTGACCGATCGAGGGGCAAAATAAATATCAAAACTTAGCGAGAGTTCTTGAGGGGTTGAAGATAAAATATTAATATTTTCGTTACACAGACAAAATTTAACCATTAAACGTGACAAAATCAAAATGATTGGCATCGTCATGTACATGCACACAACATTGTGTTGCTTTTAGCTATAACATAACCGGTTTTATAAGCCTTCTTTACAAGGCTGTAGAAATGAATTATTATATTAAAGTATAAGAAATAATAACTCATGATAAAATTAAATGACAAATTTTTGTCGATCGTTAGCAGGCTCATTTCTATATTAAAAACGGGTTTTGCAAGCTGGCATTGTTAGCATTATTTGACACTCAGCAATCATAAAATACTTGTAAAATTCCCATGGTAAACACGGTGTCTGTCGAACGGTGCAGTTTATTATTATCGTAAGTATAAGGTTGTGAGCATGTGCATATGCAGGGCAACACTTCGCTAGTTAATTTTCCCCAATAGCTCAGCTGAAACGATTCTGAAATTCAACATGTACAGTTATACATTTAATGTTATTTCGTTCTTTCAGTAATATTTCTTTTGAAAATAAACAATGCCATACCGTGGCTGCATTACTGTAATAAGACTTGTAAAAGCTAAGGCTGCATTCACGACCATCTCTTGAGAGGGATCCTAAAACATTCTCACATATTTTCCAATGCCCGCCCTAACAAACTCACAATGCGTTCGAACCCTCTTCTTACTTGCTATAATTTAGAAATCCCCCTCGAAGGGATTAGACAGAAATTACAGGTGGGTCGCATTTCTTTTAGGCCCGAGCGTTTTTAAAGGGTCATGAAATTCACACATCCCTATTGGCGAGGGTCATCATGTTCGCGCAACTTTTTGAAGAAAAATGGGGCTGATATAATCCTTCGTCCAAAAATATCAAATCATAATATATACCAAGGTTCTAACTTTGTATAGACTCCTTTGTCGTTACGTATCGGACTGCAGTGAGAGGAGCGAAGCCTGGGCAAGGAAGCGTAATTACAGCGAAATATATCAATGCACAACGTGTTTGAACATGGGTAATATACATTTACGTTTGTTGTCTTCACGTCTAGGAACCCGTTTCCTAGTCTGGTTAAGATTTTTAGCATTGAAATATATTATTTGCGCTCTTGTTAGCATTCATCAATTGATGAATGTAGCGATGGATTAAATAAGTATCGGTTTTCTTATTGTAGATACGTAAGAGTTAGTAACGTCATTTAGATGTGTAGTGGACTTTAACGTAATTAAAAAGTTGAAATTCTTTTTAATTATTGTAGAGGAAAGATTAGCGAAAGGAGCAATGTGTTCACTGCTCCTCTGTGTACGTATCAATAATTTTACTCGTCTGCGACAGTCAGGAATGTTGTAGAATGATAGAACACGATTGGAACTAATTTGGGATAATTGGATGGTGAAGTAATGTGAATTTAATATGCCAATGTAATCTCATCTGCTTTTCTTTTTACATTAAACAATAGTTTTATGAGTAATTTGCAATATTGCAACATTCAGTTATAGAGCACCTCACACTTTTGAGAAATTTGGAAAATAGGAAAATCAAATTATCCCAAATTAGTTCCAATCGTGTTATAGATGGGAGGGTATGGAAATTAATGATTGAATTTCTCTGCAAATTGGGAATAGGTGTAGTGGACTGGTGTTAACGAGCTGTAAGATGGTCATATTTTACTTGCCAGAGAGACAGCAATGTTCTAGCGTAGGTGACAACGTGTAGCGAAGTGTAACAAAGTCTAGAGGTTAAATGTTGTGAAAATTACAGAAATGGGTGTTCGCTACACTTCGATACACTTGTTCGCATTTGCATACAACTTTCCACCTCGCTTCTTGAATTAGATGCTTCAAATTAGCAAAAGGAAAGTCAGGGGTTATGCACATTTATTTTTTCCAAATGACAAGTGAAAGTCGAATTTACTAGTTACCAAATTGAAAGTGGTCGTCACTATCCGTGGTAAAAAACTAGGACACCTTAGTTGAATTTCCATGGGCTTGCAAACATTTGATGAACAGTAATTTCATATTGATACTGGTTTCCTTTTCACGGAAGAAACTATTTTGGAATTTATCTAGGAATACCTATTTACGGGGTTGCAGAATATCGAATCGCAGCATTGTCAGTTTAGTCAATAAGTATTAATATAGACTAATTAATGAGTATTGTTTCAAGATAGGCGACTCTGTATCGATCAGGTTGACAGAATTAGCTAATAACTCGCTCAGCATTCGCAGTCAGAAATTTGGTTGAATAGAGGCTGCAGACATCTTTCAATGACAAAAATATCAACTAAAAGTGTCGAAATGGATATCCGGTGTATACGATTGTTTTCATTAATAGTAATGTCTGTTTCCTTTACGGAGCTCTGAGTTCGTCATGATTACTTCGTTCGTAATGATTTAGACTATAATACGGAACATCAGGAATATCTCAACAAGATGCGAGCTCACAACAAACGGTAATTATCCACTTAGGAAAGAAGTCAGCAATCAGATCCCCACCTCGCAACAGGAAAAGGAGAGTGGTTGTGATGTTTCTTAACTAATAATACCCCTTACAAGGGAGGGTAGTGGGTTGGGTAATAATGAGTCTATTCACACTGTCCTCACTCAGTCTGGTTTAACGCACCACCAATCATCGCTTAGTGATTTATGTTAGAAATCTTCATACCATAAACTCCATTCTCAAAGCCGATGCTTTTATTTCAAATTTTGACGAACTTGCTAACTTGTTCGTGTGATGATACGTGCAGGCTTACATTGCTTCGCCTGCTACGCAGTGTCCGTCTAGGACAAAAGTTACACTATAATACACGTCAGCACAGACTTTAAAGTATACACATCTGTGTCAGTACGCAAACCTTGATAAACTCTCTACGTAATGTCAAAGGCCCTGAACAATGTACAGAGTTTCAAAAGTTCATAGACTCATTCATGAAGAAACTTAAGTTTTTCACGATTTGATTATATAGACACTTCCCATGTTTTGTCATGTTTTGCAACCGATAAAGTTGCGTCATCATTTCAGGGATTAAAATCCTTCTGCGCCAAATATCTTACTAGTGTACAACGGGAAAATACGCGAACGTGGAAATGTGAGGGCGCTATCCGATTCATGAACAGCGGCCGGATATGGGTCTGGGTATACCTGGGTCATAAAACTTTTTAAACACATCCATCGGAGGTCTGAACTCGTCGACTAGTGAATACAATATCCAACAAGGTATAATTCATTAATTTCATGAATGACTGTTTCCTCGTTCTCGATATACAATTTTGGGTGTCACATTTTAATGTTATTTTGAGCGTTTTGAGAGAAAACTCCCAAGACTAAAATATGGAAATTTTCTATCCATTTTCAATAACGCGATGTTCACATCATTAGATAAATAGTATTCGTATCATTTGCATTAAGAGTGTAAGCTCAAAACGACAAATTTAGAGACATCCAATATGCTTTCCGACGTTGTTCCGGACACTTTTATCGGTATTTCATTTCACGTCAAGTTCTCACAAGGCTTGATGAGACCCTGGTCGTCTTTGCACAAGCAAGTGTTTGTGGAGAGAAATTCTTTCGGGACCGTGACCGTCAAAAAAGCAGTCCCAATCATCAATAAAATGCAACTTCGCAGTAATTTGTCTAGCCTTGAATTATGAGACTATATATCTCTCTAATCTGTCTTGAGGGTTGTCGTAACTTCTCTTTGGTCCATGGGGTTTCGGAATAATTGTAAGACAAACGTTTGACTCATTTTTTCCAACACAACTCGATTTTGAAGGGAATATTTAATTTGCATGCCTAATGCTGTGCATACAGAGATTGTAGGTTATGCTAGTGCAAAAAGTGATGAGTCCGCTCAACATAGGGGGTGCTGTTTTGTTGCCCGATATGCCCATCCTTCATCCATCAATATTTTCTTCCAGACATACACCAAGTATATATAAATGTATCTTCCTCCTTGGGTTTTCCTTGGCTCTGGCTGAGTTCTCATTTTCCCGAATGTTCGAGGTGAGTTTGGTAGACGAAGTAGCATAGCAAAAGTCATATGTTTGCGTTCCTAGAACCACTTATGATAGTCTTGACGCACTGGTATGTGATGAAAACCATCTTGATATCCCGTGTTAGCATGTGGTCGTTTGGATCACGTTGACTCTACCCTACCGTTAGGAAACTGGCCTGTTCCTTTGTTTTAGTCCTTGTCTCGATAAATATGGTCAAAGGGTGTTGACGAGTAGTTCACACATCGGCCTACTGGTACGGTATCCAGTGTCGGTACGCGTTATTGTAATGGCACGGTATAGAGTCAGGACCTTGGAAGTAAACAACCTGACCCGGATAGCGAGAAAAAAGATGGCAGCCGTCTCTAACCGAAATAAAAAAAGGTCTGAAATCTCAAGAAAAACAACATGAAAGGCCAAATGAAATAGCCGTTGCAAGTAAGTGAGCCTTCAAATATTTGCCGAGACTCGTAATTAACAGACTTGTTGAATATGCACTTATATTTCGAAAGACCAGCTACAATGCATGATTACGGTCTCGGAATCGATCGCCTTTTTTCTTCACAGCAAAATAATGTTAACTCATAAAATGTGGCATCCAGTAAGTTTCAAACATCCATCAGGCGATCAGTGGTACCTGTACGTCAATTAAAGGGCCATTATTTGTAACTTTTGACCATTTTTTACCTCGCAAAATTCCATATTGGAGGCTCATATTTGTTGCAAAATTTTGTTTTACGAAGAAACAAACTTGATTAGTGATGTTATAGCCACATAAAACTGCTAAGTTTGTTCAAACGTGTTGCCCTTCCGAGTCCTTTGTTGACGTCTGGCATGCTCAGCGTGCTGGGGAGAACGCAGATATGGTGACGCCGCGATCACGCGAGATGTACAAGTTCACGTTTATTGCGATCAAAACAACATTGCGTCGTGCATTGCCAGACATCTGGCTACGCAACGTGCTCGGACAATGGACTATGACGTAAGTACCGGGCATAAGTAATGAATATTTATTTTGAAATTGCTGTAAATGGCTCGCGCAGGTGCAGAAGAATGCCTACGTTGCAATTCGCGTGTCAACAGAGTTTGTATTTCTGTCCGGACAAAAATTGAAATTTTCGTTGTAAAATGACATGTTACTCAGTTGTAGGGCACGCAATGTTTCCGAATAATGTGCGATTCTCTGTTATTTGACAGGCTATTCAACATGAGCCAGTGATCATTTCAATCAAAACTAACGGAAAAATCGCCAGAAGATACAGCTAATGGAACTTTAAGATGATCCGTTCACTAATTGCCATGCGTTTGAAAAAAGTCAGACACGAAAGAACAAAATGGCGGGGTTCGACATCGTCGGCAATAACATACATGACAGTCGGAAACAGGGTCGAAAATCATTTAATTTGCAAACAAAGCTATAAAAAAGACATAAACTAAATGTTCAATTCTGAGATATACAGTTTCAAAACTACGCACCGAGATTTGAAAGGTCGGAAGACATAGTACCTGTGCTGGCGATTCAATAGTAACATGATTGGAACTAATTTGGGATAATTTGATTTTCATATTTTTCAAATTTCTCAAAAGAGTTATGTGCCCTATAGCTGAATGTTGCGATATTACAAATTACTCATACAATCGTGTTTAGTGAACATGTCTGCCGTCATACAAGATACAACTGTCAACATTAATGATAGAAACTACCTACTTTTCTGTTATGTGTACATATTCATCCGTCGACAGGGATTTTACAATGTTGAGCTCTCTGTAGAATGGGAAGAATTTGCGATTTTCTCGGTGCTGAGGTCAGGGCGAAGTACAACGACGCGACGCCAGAACACACGCAATGACGTTATAGGCTTTGGGTGCGCATCCTGGAGGTAAACTCCTCATCCACACCTTTGAACAATACAAGTTTCCAAACCGTGTTTGAATGTATTATTTCCCACCTGCCGGGGGTACGATGTTCAAACAATTTCCGCTGTTACCCCACACTTCCCTCCCGTTAAAAAACATTGATAAGTGCATTACAAGGAATTCTAACAAAAAACGCGGTAAAACCTCGCTTTCATTTCCCATAGTTTCCTCATAGACTGCAATGTGTAGTGAATCAACATTTCGGTGAAATTCCAAAATCAAATTTCTTGCACAAGATATTGTAACCTCCCTCGTCTAATCAAGTACATTAATATCAATAATCAAGAGTCTATTAATACTAAGTTAATTTTTTCCCATAACTCCATACAAACCTTAGTAAAATTTGACCCCCTCCTATTATTGATTGCAAAATTTGATCCGCTCTAAAAACGGTTTTATCAAAGTCAACCTCCTGATTTCCACCGACCCCCTCCCTCCCTGTAAAAAACGAATGCTCCCGAAATTGAACTACAACCACAGTTCCCACGTGCACCTGTCTTTGAAATCCCGCCCTCTGTGACATGCTTGGTACAATCTTGAAACCTTTGTGGCAGTGCTAAGTAGGTACGAAATTGAAACCGGATAAATACTTTTTCGAATAACAAGAAAAATTCACATCCATTTATGCATTGTTGATATAAGAAAGACAGAAGAGCCACTTCCCAGTGAGCTTAGGAAGCCGTCATTATTTACAGCCGGAGGGCGGCGTCGAAGGAATTTCATCGGAAACTCTGAAATTTCGAGTAATCCACTTTGCCAACCATGATGAATTTGAGTAACCCCCTCTCTAACTCAGAAATTTTGACTGCCCCCCCCCCACTTAGAAAAGTTAACATTGATACATGTATTTGTAAAATTGACATAAATGCTAAAATAGTAAAGACCTTTCAAATGCTGATGTATCCTGCTAGGTCGTCATCGATTATCTAATGACAGTTGAAAAAAGTGAAACAAACAAAATGAAATTCAAAGTGACAACAAAATACAATTATAAAAGCTCAGGCTATAACCAGTATCCAACCATATAGCATTGTTTAACTTGGATGGATATCATGACAGGGTTTTCACTACAATATCTGACTGGGTAGACTGTAAAGCACAGTCGTGTGCTTGCGCTCTGTACCTCCGCCAACGGGGGGGGGGGGCGGAGGTACAGAGCACCGCACACGACTGTGCCTTACAGTCTACTAACTGGAGAGAGTTTGAAAGTACAGGGGAAGAACACGCGAGAGGTTTAGGGGAAAATGTCAGAGGTGGCTGCGTCCTATCTTGCATGGAAAGTTCTGAGAAATTAATGTGTACAATGGTGCCGTCTGGTGCAATCTGAGAGGTGTTTCTATTTGTCCGGAGTAAAACTGTCAGAACACCCAAGGGGAGAGCACGAGAGGGGTCCCCTCTCGTATCGAAAATTTGGAGAAATTTATAAAGGTGCAATATGAGAGGTGTTTCAATTGTTTGAAAATTACATTGAACACTGATATTTTTATTACATTTTTTGCATGATCAGTGTTTGACATACAATATTCAAAAAACAATCAATGACAATATATTTTGTAAAGTCATCGGCGCTATCTATACTTACTTTATTTGCAGTCCTGTGATCAGACATGACACCTCACACTCTGAAAAAGCCATAAAATAGCTTACCTGCTGTATGTCCACAACATATCACTGTATGGCCCTCAAAGAAAGCTACGTTATGTAAATACCTTTACTCTGTAACAACTATACCAATCACGTTACTCTCGCAGGTAACCCTGTCAGCCTTGGGATCAACTATCTTCGCGACGACGTTGACTATATGCGTTTGCGCACTTGATGTTTCATGTGATCTAGGGCTGGATCACAATCACAAGACTAGTGTCATTAAATGACAATATTTTTATCCATCATCAGATTCGTCAAACTGTCAAATTTTAATTAAGTCCCGTGTGCTGCTCAACATCATAGGGTAACGGATGACTGAATGTAAATTATTGCAACACGCAGAATGGCAACACCCATTTTTCTGGTCATATTTTTAATCCTCACTCTTCAAGCCTAAAGATATGTGATTTCTAGAAAAATAATAATATTCTTGGTATTGGGTAGTCGCCTTAAATCCATAATAAACAAAAGAGTTTTTATGTCATTATGTGCTGTTTTCTTACCTTCAGACAATTTCTCCTTTTATGCTTGTGCGTCTGTAAATTGAAGGTTTGCTGTCACAAAATAGACATAAACAAGCTGGTATGAGCACTATAAGACACTAACACTATAAAGATTGCTAAATTTTGTGAAGGTTTTAGCCTTGGTGGGACTTTGCCTGAGATGTTCAAGGTATGGTATTTATGGTACTCGCACTAGATATGAAATATAAATGCTCCCGTGGTTTTGTATATATTGCTGTTGTCTGTAAATTGACACCTGTCTCCAAGGTTATGCAATTAGTTTTTAACTTCATTGAAATGCTTTCATTTAAATGCAAGATAGTCACTTATTAGAGTCATATGAAAGAATCATCATTGTATATGGCACTTTATCAACTTTGGTCAGTCTATACAGATCTATATTCCTAATTAGGAGTGTAAAACGTAAAGGGAACCAAAGAATTTTTAAGTCCTCCCTACAGGCAGAGCGAAATTTCAAGTACCCCCTCTACTACAACTAAGGTTAATTCTCTTGTTGTTAACCGACGAGCACGTCAGCGTATCAACTGAGTACATAAAAGGAGGACAATGCCAGCACTATCTATAGGCCGTGGGCTAGAGGGGGTCTACGTGCACCCCCCACAGGATAACAAACCTGTATTTTTCAGAAGCCTTGTGATCCCTAGAATACGAAATGGAATTTCAACAGAAAAAAAATATAGGGACGCAATAGCTGTTATGGTCATGTTTTGAAGGGTACCGCAAAATCACCATTTTCCAACCCAAATGCATTTTCGTCAAATCTGTCTTCTTGTAAGTCATGTGCTGAGCGTATTTTTGAACATAACCTTCACTTGTTTTGTATCATTAGAAAAAAAAATTATTCCTCTTTAAGATGAGTTATTGTACTATGCAATATATCTTCTACAGTTTTTGTGAAATATGACCAAAACTTACCCCATACCCCGAAATTTAACATTGCAAATTACGGTAAATCTCAAATTCTACCAATTTTTTAGCTTGGCATAATAAAAAATGCAATGCTTTGTATGAAATCTTTTTTTTGATACAGGGACATGTCAGAAACATGAAATAGACTTTTAACAGAAAAAATATTGGGACTCTACAGTTGTAATAGTCATATTTTGAAGGATACCGCAAATCACTGTGTTGCAGATTTGTATGCATTTTTGTTAAACCTGTCTTCCTATAAGTAATCTGCTGAGCTTGTTTTTGAATATAACCTCACTTGTTAGGTATCATTATAAGGATACTTTGCTAATCTTTAAAATGACATATTGTAACATGCAATATCTTGTATAGTATTCATGAAATATGACCAAAACTACCACATTCCCCAAAGTTTACATTGAATATTGCAGTCATAGCTAAAATAAAATTCTACAAATGTTTTACCTAGACACAAAATATCTGGCCATTTTTGCGATTAAATCTGTTTTATTTGGTACAGGGACATGTCAGAAATATCAAATAGACCTTTAACAGAAAAAATATTGGGACTCTACAGCTGTAACATTCATATTTTGAAGGGTATCGCAAAATCACAGTGTTGCAGATTTGCATGCATTTTTGTTAAACCTGTCTTCCTATAGGTCATCTACTGAGCTTGTTTTTGTAACAGTCATATTTTGAAAGGTATTGCAAAATCACACTATTGCCAACACGCAGCCGTTTTGTTAAATGTGTCTTCTTATACGTCATCGGCTGAGCTTGATTTTGGACAAAACCTAGCTTGTTAGGTATCAATAAAAAGGTAATTTATTAGTTTTTAAAATGACATATTGTAATATGCAATATCTTGTTTAGGTTTCATGAAATAGGACCAAAGCTTACCGCATACCCCAAGGTTTACACAGCAAATTACTGCAAATCTGAAAATCTACCATTTTTACAATTTATTAAATTTGTATACCAAAGGCAATGCTTGTATGCAATCTATGAAATCTGTGTTTTTGTTAAAAAAGTATGTCACAAATACAGGGATCGCATACATATATGCCCAGTTCGATTCTGACCCGAGTAGCGACATAGGACTAAGGTTGACGTCATCGGACACTACTTAGCACGCGCAGAACTGTAACCCGGGAGAATTTACACAAATGACAAAATCAAGAAACCCTTGTAAGCAAACATGGCGACAGAGTTTTTAAATAAAAATATTTTGACGGAGATTTAGACCATAATACATTCTTTCGACTTTTGATAAAAACTGCCATTTTTTAATTGATTATTTCATAAGCAAGTCAAATCAGCATATTATTTTGCATTCATCAGAACAACATTTTGAAAACTGTCCGATCCATCAATTTACTACACGTTTTGTACATTCTACTTTGTTACACGGTGGCTGCACACGTAAACGGTATGCATTTAAAAGCATAGAAATGAGGTAGCTGTCACTATAAAAACAAGGTACATTGCTGACAGCTCAATGCAGCTAATGATATTACTACTTTATATGCTGAAACAAACGTAAACGCGTTAAATATACTTATTTACTTCATCTGCTTAACGCGGACGGTGGTCAGTTTGCCGAGTTGTCACTCTAAGAACCCAGCTACCGACGCAGGTAAGCCTGAGTTAGGTTGAAAGGTCAAATCACGTAATTTTGCGTCACCAGAGTAGCTATATACGCCGACTCATTCGATTGCTAGTACAAACGACCTCAAAAGAGGGATAATACTTGTTAAAAGGCAGAGGATAAAAACTGCAATAGTTAAAACAAATACTGTAAAATATACAGTATTTTACTGTATTTGTTTCAACTATTGCAGTTTTTATCCTCACACTGCCTTTCATTCGATTGCAACTCGCGTGAATCGGGTCGCTACTCGGATTAAAATAGAACCAAGCAATAGAGTCAGTCAACTGTGATTGACTCTGTCAGCAACAAATCTTGCTTCTTCTTTGGATAATTAAAACATGCGCACGGTAAACGAAACTAAGTGCGTTTGTCCTCAACCCCCCCCCCCTTCCCCTGAACGAAAGTTTGGAAGGGCGAAAATCCAACCAAGCCTCTGCGTCTTCTGCATCTGCTTCCATCAATCGGTGAAATCACGCATACGCTACCGACCGCCCCTATACCCCCTCTTAAATCAATCCCTGTTCAGTGCAAACTGAACAATGACGCAACCAATAGAATTAAATGAAACAGTGTATCCAAAATATTGTTACGTTATTTTACTCGTGCACTGATTCACTTGTATCTCAAAAGAATGCTGGTGTAGCGCCGGTGCTGTACTGGCCTGGTACACGCAAAACAATGTAGCGATATTTTCCGATACAGAAAAACATGTAGCGAGATGTTGCGATAGGAAAACTTGTAGTGCGATTTTTGCGCACCGTAATCGAAATAGGGCTACACCCCCTCCCCCTAAACACAGAACTTGCGTTACCGTGCGCGTGTTTTAATTATCCACGGCCCCTTAGAGGGAACATGACTATCATCAAACCAAACGGAAGGGAGATAAAACAATAGGGTGACTAATAAAGGGACTCCACTTTGGTCCAAAAATACCGTTAGGAGGAATCATAAACATAAAACTGTTTTCGGGGACCAAAAAACGTGACCAAAGTCAGAGGACTATAGATTCACCAGTGTCTCACCTTTATTCCACACAAAATGCCTACACTCATTCACTAAATCGTAGCACTAACAACGGCAGATCCGACGTGTGAAGTTGCCTTTATTTATTTATTTATTTATTTATTTATTTATTTATTTATCAGGAAATCGAAAGGGATAAAGTCCCCTTTACAGGTTCCTTAAAATCTCAAGAAAAGTTAGAAGAAACGCAACTTTAAGGTGAACAAGACAAAACCAAAGCAAAGAACATATATTACTTAAATCGAGTATAGAATACACACTAGAAGGAAAAAGATAACAAATCAATAAGAGTAGATATCTACATATGACATGCCTAATGTCAGTCTTAAATGAATCATTAAAATATCGATATTATCGTTGTTTACCAATTGAGGTGGAGCTGCATGTTGCCAACACAGGTTTTCAAAGAAATTATTTCTCATCTAAGATGAAAAGGAAACCCCCTCATGCTATATATTTTCAAAAAGCAGAGAATTTAAAATTAACTATGGTAGCAGTAGTTAACTCGAAGGATGAAGGGAGATGTATTTTGGGTTAAAAACCCTCAATTTTGGTATTAATGATAAAAGTTAATTTAAGTCAAAAACTTGATGTTATTTTCTGAAATGCAATATACAGTTGAAACAAGAGTATATGTAGAAAAAACCGATTATGTATTTTCCATTATCTATCCTCATTCTAAAAAATGGCATGGGTTGGAAGACTGACACTAAAAAAATGATAAGCCAAATTAACATAGCTCTTATTCTAAGTCTAAGAACTTTATTGCCAAACAAAATAATTGTTTTGTTGTATAGCATTTAAGGTAATATGCACCTCGAAAGTGAAAGACTTAAACTTTTGCTCACACTTTCCTCAGCGAAACTTTCAACCATAATCTTACCAAAGCAAGAATAAAAATCAGGGGTCACCGTGCAAACTTTGGTGCTAGATAGACAAATAACTTTTGGAATCCAAAATGGCCGCCATCCCTGTGTTAACTCTATGGGAAAAAATGACATTTTCGATTTTCGAGATGAAGACCATAAAAACTTTTCTTTCGCCGAGTGCTTCAAAATGAGCCCCCACATGTGGTAGGTCAGAAGAAATTTAATAAAGTTTGAAGGCCCGAATTTCTGTCCCTGAGGTGCGTTCTACCTTAAAGTACATAGTGTGAAAATTTCAAAAATTTTTACCAAGCCTGAGTAGAAATAAATTCTTTGAAAATCTTAAACTTGGGAGAAAGGAGAAGCCAGGAAATCAGATGATTTGCATACATTTTGCATAAATTAACAGTTCTTTATCACGCAACTTACGACTGCTTGGCAAGTTAAAAGGTGAACCCTACCAATATTTTAACGTTGGATTAACAAATTAATTAAAGTTGAATGAATATAATATTTGCAAAAAAGTGATTTTTGAGCAAAATACTCTGTGTTGGGTGCAGCGCCCCCTTGATTAAAATTGTGTATACATCTATGATTAGCGAAAAGTCAAAAACATTGGTTCAGACAGATGCACATCAAAGTAGAGTTTTGATAAAATATCCGGTAACTTATAAAACCCAGTAGTATATCTGTGTACATATATCCTCCCATGTCGGTTAAAGTTTACATAGCAAGCTTGGTATTGGTCAGCATGATATGAAATTTATTTATTTATTTATTTATTTTAATCAGGTATTAAAACGAACGGGCATACATCCCATTTATAGGCACCTCATAAGAAAAAAAATAAAACACACGAAAGATAAAAACTAAAGAAAGGCAAAACAGATACAAAGTGACATCACAATCAATACAAATACATGAATGAAAATGAGAATGCCAAAAAACTAATTCAAGAACGCACTCTGCAGCGCACCCTGAAAGGTGGAAGTAGAACTAGATAAATCAATGTTTGGATGAGCTTTAAAATGTCATTTACACTCGTTACACATCTTAAAATGAGGCTTAATGTTTTGTAAGATTAATTCTAGAGGCGCCGACTCGAAAAATATAGTTATTACGTAGCTGTCTGCTTGGTATACTAAAATGGACGGACAATTATAGTGTGCATTGACCAGTTTATAAACAAAAGTAAACCTCGTTCATAGAGAATTGTTATCTGCTAAAACATAATGCACATTTGATTTCAAGTCAAATAAATTCAATAAATTTTTGCTGCACACATTAGATTTTAGCAAGATATGGAATACGAGTTTTTCATAACACAGTATTTGCGTTGAATAATTCCTAATCATCAATATCTGACATAATTACTGGAGTCCGGTTCTCGAAATTACAAATTTTATTATCTGAACCAACGCCAAGCGTACGACGTAGTATGGCATATTGTAATATTTGCTATTTTGGAGTAAGAGACGTTGTGTACTCAACATCTATATCCCTTTTGTCAAAATTTGAAAGTTTGCTCATGGCGAGGTATTTTCTGATACGTCAACACATGCAAAGTTAAAATCTTATCGAGCGATATTTTGATAGAGAGTAACACGGGCATTTCAACATTTTATTAAACAAGGAAATGACGCTTAACAGATATGGTTAAAATATTAGAAAATTGCAAGATTCATTGAATAGCTTGAAATGTTGATGTCATAATGCAAAGATATATTTGATTACTGACGTGACATTTTGTATAGAGGGTGGATATTACTTATCAGCCTTGTACGTTCCTTCCAGTATTTTTTCGTATTTAAATCAGGTGCAGCATCTTCTATTCCTTTGCATTACTCAGTTTTTCAAATTGACGTATATATATTTTTAATTTCAACCTTAATTTCTTTTACAGCACTTCACATCACAATTTCATCTCGCACCATAAATAACAACATTCAAAATGGACTTTAAGGTTAGTTACATTAGTGCTGAGTGTCATTTTCATATCTTACAATAGGCTGACAGCTAAAGAATTAAGAGCATTCCAATCTCTTCATTCTACAAGATAATGCAATGAACATCATTTTCAAATAAAACAATTCCTGAACAAGAAGCAACTTAATACACTTAAATAGAGTGGTTGGCAGACCTATTAGCACCAATAACGGATAGAATCGTGAATATTTAGTTACATATGAGTAGTATGCATCTCGATTGATGATAAATGACCACAATTGCCCATAACAGATAATATGTTAATAAAATCCATTTATTTGATTTCCAAAAGTCAGTAAATTAAACAGCTGTATAAGACAGTCATCCCCATATGTATGTATGTATGTATGTATGTATGTATGTATGTATGTATGTATGTATGTATGTATGTATGTATGTATGTATGTATTGTCTGCCTGTCTGCCTGTCTGTCTGTCTGTCTGTTTGTCTGTCTGCCTGTCTTTATCTATCTATCTTTCTATCTATCTATCTATCTATCTATCTATCTCTCTCTCTATCTATCTATCTATCTATCTATCTATCTATATATCTATCTATCTCTCTCTCTATCTATATGTATCTATCTATCTATATATCTATCTATCTCTCAAGCTATCTATCAAGCTATCTATCTTTTTATCTAAACTTGAGCAATCACAAGACTATGAAATATTGAAATCGTCTATATGTCTGTTCCTTCATCGTACCAATTTTTCCACCGATGTTTGATTCACAAAAATTAAATATCTTCATACCTCTATATAGTAACAAAACGAAATTGAACTGATGTCATTTAGAAATGTTTAGAATTATCTAAGTTGTTTAAATTATTGTCTATATAAAAATCTTGTTAATCTCATAATAACGAGACAGAAGACTTCCGATAATCAGTTTCGGGATTTTTATTATTCTAAGGAGCTTTACGTGTTGTCGTTTCTGCCTGAAAAAGGTAAGCTTGTCGCATCAAACCTTGCAGTTCGTTTTTCGCAAGAAAATAGAAGTGTAGCAGACTTTCAGGAGCTGAATCAGTCTGTTTGTTACTTTGAGCGTGTGTATATTGTGTTTGTCTGTTTGTTTTTGTATGCTATTATTTTTCGGAGAAAATCACTGGTTGCCTGTTTTAAACTCGTTGTTAATATGCACCTCGAAAGTGAAAGACTTAAACTTTTGCTCAAACTTTCGTCAGTGAAACTTTCAACCATTCTCTTACCAAAGCAAGATAAAAATCAGGGGTCACCGTGCAAACTCTGGTACTAGAGAGACAAATAACTTGCGATTTCTCGATATTTGAAATCCAAAATGGCCGCCATCCCTGTGTTAACTCTATGGGAAAAAATAAAATTTTCGATTTTCGAAAAACTAAGACGGTGAAAACTTTTCTTTCACCGAGAGCTTCAAAATGAGCCCCAACAAGTGGTAGGTCAGAAGAAAATTGATAAAATTTGAAGGCCCGAATTTCTGTACCCGAGGTGCGTTCTACCTTAAACTCGTTGTTAAGAGGCTTTATATTTATTTACTGATTTCAAAAAGGAAATACTTTCCAATTCCAGAGAATGAGCAAATAGCACTGTAACATAGTGGTTCACTGTATCAGTTTGAACTGTTAATGTTTGCTTATAATGATTTACTTTACAGCACCTTTATTTGCGAAAGCAAATCGCGGAGTGGTGTCTGTTGAATATGAATTGTGTAATTTCCTTATTGTTCCAACACTGCCTCCACTAACTTGTTGATTGGAATGGGTGCAAAATTTGTGGAAAACTTTGCAACTTTTGCCATTTTCCTCAACGCTGACGTTTTTTTGGACTTATAACATGCTGTGCCTTTACTTTCTTCCCATTTGATGACGAAGATTTTTTCCTCCTTTCGAGACTTTAATACGTAATGATGTTGTGTTTCACCAACGATGATGAACGTAACACTCTTGAAATACTGCAATATTGAGAGATAAATCGGTTGTTAGGTTATACAACTGTTTCGACGAGGCCAAATATAGGCAGTTATCCTTGCATATGTTTTCCCATACTAGTCCAGTCAAAATAGGCTTAGACCCCCTTCCCTAGGATTTGCAACATAATTTTTCAGAATGCATCTTGGAGAGGTATCCAGAACAACATGTTAAAACTTAACAGGAACCTCATTAGGGGAAATATATCTAATTTGCATGAATCAAATATGGCTGCCAGCAGTTCCACAAAATAACATAATTGGCAGATCACAAATAAGTGATTTTAAAGTCTGACATTACTGCTTAGCACGGGGAAATAATTTTGAAGATAAAATGTTTGACATAAGCATTTTGATAATTTGCACGATTCCAATATTGCTGCCAACATTCCCGCAAAATAACATTTTCGCATGTACAATACGTAATGAACAAGTTATTTCAGTGATTTTACAGTCGAAGTCTATTACTAGGCCATCAACAGACGATTTAGAGGTACGATATTTGACATAGGTACTTTGAAAATTTGCAAGAGTTAAATATTGCTTCAACATTCCTACAAATGACATTTTCGGTCATATACCACGTACTAGGCAAGCTATTCAAGTGATTTTAAAATTTAGATACATTTTTGGGCATGGAGAAACTTTTTCAAATTATCCAAGCGTCTATGTTGAGCATTATACCTTCAAAATAATGCCCGTACCGAATAAGTAATATTAGACTTTAAACTCACTGAAATAGCTTGTTTAACATGTGATATATGGCCAAATCTATTATTTTATCGAGCGGCTGACAGCCATATTTGGTTTATGCAAATTAGACATATTTCTCAAAGGTTGATTCCGGTAAACTTTTAATATGTTGTTTTGGATACCTCTCCAAAATGCATTCAGAAGAAAACATTGTGTTGCAGTTTGTTATGGGTTTGATGCCAAAATCTCATAGATTGATTTGACTGTACCGATATCAAATCATGTGTTCGCATAGTGAACAGTTTTTAGTAATTGGTTGATGGATTTTTATCTGACCAAATCAGTTGCATGTAAAATGCTTCCGAAAAAGGCTTTTAATATGTCATTCGAGAGCTTCCTTATTTAATCTTATTTAAAAAACAGTGATGTGTTAAAGCAACTACATTAAATTATGGTAGTGCAATATAGATGTTATTTCTCAGATTTTTGTCAACAGCGAGAGTGGCTACATTCACAAAGAAACTTCAATTGCTAATTGTGAGATATTGTAAGAGGCTGATCAAACAATGTACAGTTAGTGATAATATTCGCAACGAATCGAGGATTGTCAATATTGTAGGATACATCAATACAGAAAATATAATCAAGTCTTCAATCCTTATAGCATGACGATATAAATCATGCATGGGCTCGTGAGAACTGTAGCCGATTGATGACCTTTATCTTTGGTAAGGCCTTGAAGTTTAAGTATATTTAGTTTCATCAAACTTTCAAGAAGAAACACATTCCATTGTCAGTCGCATTTTCATTAAAGGGATAGTAGCGGTAACTTTTGACCATTTTTTCCGCCCGAACACATAATAAAAACCAAGCTAGATTAATCTAACCCACCCTAATTGTCGATTGACAAGGAAATAAGTCGAAATTAACACCCGATTGTGAATAACGAACGGTAACAAAATTGTTGCTGGCCTGCCGCTAAGCAAAATTCACGGCGGTTGTGTTTACAAAATGTTAGGCGATCATGGGGTATGGAGCACAATGGGTGATCACCAGCCACTATCACTAGCCACGCGAGAGCGGGATTTTAAATGTGATCACTGCAACGCGTCGACGGAGAGCATCGTGTATTTGTAATATCAAACTTACGCCATGTGTATCTATTTTGATTGTGATGTACGTCCACTGTTCGTTTGAATGTGGAGAGTTATTTGATCAAACTCTTTTTCTGTTGCTTGAGTATGAGAATGCGTTTTACGTTTCAAGTGGTGATGCATTAGGTCAGAGTAAAAATATGCGGCATCGGCAGTCGATGCATCGCGAGAGCTAGCGTAGCTCTACATGGCAGGGCTTTGTCTTTCCGTCGGCCGTGCAGAGCGAGCGCCAAGGCCAGAAACCACGGTCACCGCGTCAAAAAGCCCTAAACGTCGAGCATTTTTCCACCAACTATTCTTTACCAAAGTTTAAAACTAGTGTATGCATAATTCGGTCAGTTTGCTTTGTCATTTATCGGCGAACAAGTCAACTAGTGGATAGACCATGGATAGAGGGACTGACTAGATCAAAAGTGACGATGCGATGCTGTACTTCGGGAACGGCTCACACTCGGGGCCCGCGGACACTAGTTGTCACGTGTGGGTACGTTTGACGTTGACCTACCTGCAGGAATAAGTTTTTGAACAAAAGTTTGGTGGTAGTTGAGTCATTATATTTGCTAACTCTGGTTACGTTTCCTGAGTACCAAACCAATAAATTTAAACATGCCACATTGTTTCTTCTACAGCGACCACTACAGTACAGTGAGCAGTGACAGTTCGCGAGCTCGGACGCGGGGCCCGGGTCACCATCAATGATCGTTCAGCATACAATCGTCTGCGATGTGTACGGGCTGTTGCATCTGCTTATTTTCCTGAAAGAGTATTTGCATTTTGGCTAAACAATCACTCTGAAAGGCGCTTTCGTACTTTAGACATTTCCATGATTAGTATTGCCAATTTCAGTCTATTTTTAAATTCATGTTTTTTAATTGTTTGTTTTTATGGGGGGCATTCTCATAAAAAAATTATTTCCGTCGCGAGCATCACCAATATCTGAATATGACAACATACAACACAAGTGTACATGCATGGTTAGGGAACGAGCACAATTAACGGCAGGGGGCTGGAATAGAAAATATGTGGTGCATATATATTTTTTACAGGTCCCCCCCTAACACCAGCAAAAATTTTAGTGGCCCACCCCATCACCGTCAACAAAATTTATGTGGCCCCCTCCCCAAAAAAGAAAGATTACACAGGTACAAAGTTGTACACATATATATAATCCTTATAACTTTTAATATATGCTTTAGTGAAAACAACATTCTTCATTCTTGAAATAAATAATAAACAAATAAATATATAAATAATAAACAAACAAAATAACATATGTTCAAGCTTTACTACTTGTAACACCTACAGCTACTTTTCAGTATTGTGTTGTGCTATTTTAATCTCAAAGAATGATGAAATTACCAAATACCTTATAAACAATCTACAAGTTCATTCAGTGCTGTTATAACCAGTTTCAATAATAACCAGTTTCAACCTAGCCTCTGTATCATTACCAACCATTATTATTGTTGACAAATGAAGTCAATTTTCAATAATAATATTGCTCATTTTACACATAACAACTGCATTGTGAGGTTTAAGACTTGGTATTTCATCATGCTACAAGAAGTTTAACAAGGAACTCCAGCTTCAACAAGGAATGCTGAAAAATATTCTCTGTCTGTCATGGTGTGCAAAATTTTGATGGCCCACCCTTTACCTTCCCTTCCCTGGAATTTTCATGGCCCACCCCAAGAACACTCATTTTTTCGAGCCCCCTCCCCCATTTTCTCCTCCGCCCCTCCCTGCCGTTAATTGTGCTCGGTCCCTTACAGAAATAAGATTATTTCGCAAATGAAAAGAGACAACATAACTGCAAACTTTAAGTCGCGCGAGGAATTTATTTACACAAGAGACCAAATTTTACCCAGTTACCGCAACTCAATTTGGTCTCTCACGTTTGTAAATTTTCAGTGATTTTCGAAATGTTCAAGGGTCATGACTGTGAAGGCTAACATAAACGTTGTACATCGCATAGCCACACAATGGTGGACATGTGAATAGGCTTCCTTGTTTAGACATGATCAGGATCGGATACTGCCAAACTGTCAGTTATATTTCCAGTTGTCTATGTGAGTGACAGATACATTGTTCGGTCGAACCACTGGTCGGTCGCTTGCGCTGTGGTGTGGACGCCATGTTGAACCAGAGTTGAACTGTGCGGTACTTCTCTTGCACATGTGTACAAAGTCGATTACGTTGCACTCCGTGTGTCAACATCGTTGAATTTCTGTCCGTTAAGAAATTCACTTCGTCAACATTCTTTATCACGAGGAATTGATAACGTTACGTACTGAGATCAATTAGTAGCATGATTCACTATGCTTATTCATGTGAATAGTTAGCGATGTGCAACAAAAATAGTGAAAAAAATAGTGAAAATATTCTCAAAAGTTACAGCTACTATCCCTTTAAGAGACGTTATTCGAAGATCCTTTTGAAACACTTTGAGCGATTGGCTATCAGACGGGTGAAGCAATGCGCTTAGCGACAAAAGTCGTATGTAAAAAGCCAAAGCATGATGGATACTTAAAACGATCTCAGATTTTCTATACTAAAGTAAAGTGAATGTCCCATTAGGGAAGGAAAAATATTACGCAATGCTCTTCCAATTGACCCGCCAATAACAAGTATACGTTCTGTACATATGAATAAAACTGACTACGCCACCTTGTCCTTTTTCCCTTCTTTCTTCTTTTCTTGTATGATTTCCTTCATTTTTTGAAAGCAGACTTTGTCATGTTCGGTCAATTCATTACCGAATTTGTTTTCCATGGATGAAACTTCTTGTACAGTTACCATGCTTACTTTATTAATAGTTTCATTAGTTTCTGAAATATCTGAAGATAAGAAATTGTCTGATTAAATATGTTCAACCTAAAAAATTGAGGAAAAGTCGTTATTAATTGTCATCGCTGCTAAATAATACAATAACAACTTCATTGTGTAGCTTTTATACAGGCTATCTCTGAAGTAACCTTTTGTCAGGCTTTGAATACGCAAACTCCGTAAAAGTAGAGGTTGAATTGCCACTTGCATATTTTTTTCTGTCAAGAACACGATTGGAACTAATTTGGGATAATTTGATTTTTCATATTTTTTAAATTTCTCAAACGTGTTAGGTGCCAGATAGTTGAATTTTGCAATAATCCAAATTAATCTTAAAAACAAGTGTGTAATGTATGAAGAAAAGCAAATATTACATTTGTAGATTAAATCGGCATTACTTCACTATCCAATCATCCCAAATCAGTTCCAATCGTGTTCAAGATCCTTAGGTGTTGTGAAACAAAGAAAGAAATCTTTAAGAAAATGAAACAAAATGGATTTTTGTCAGTTGCGTATACACCCTGTGTTAAGGGTTCTTTACTATCAGAAATGTACCTGCAATTGGTTTTTTCAGGGACGGTAGAACAGCATTCAGCGTCCTTCGAAGAAGAACTGGTCTGCCTCTTCCTCCTAAGAGTAGAAGGCCATAGTAGGTTATTGCAGTAATTTTATATTGAAAAATGTACAGGCTGACAGAAACACAGTTTCCTTTCAATGGATTTCGTTCCTGGCAGTTTGTTATATTTGTTGTCATGGCATCTGTGAACTATGGCTCGCTGCTTTAATCGAAGTCAAAGCCAGATGCGTTTGCTGACAGAACTGTTTGGAGTTTGAATACTCTCTGTAAAACTGTTCCATGATACATTTATCCGAAAAGAATAATATGTCTGAAGATTGATTATTATACATCTACCATCGAGAACAATAGAATTTTGCGTGCGCTAAATAAGTTGTACGGAACGCCTGTTCCGCAATACGAACGGTTTCTAGGCGCCTCATCCCCTGCGGCTGTATCTGGGCGTTTATTATTGAACGGTTTCAAGGGACTCATTGGAGTGTAAGAACACGTCTCGGGATCGCGCGTTCTCCGTACGTGTACTCCAAAACTTGCAGAAGCGCGTCCGAGATAGCGTTCCACACTGGCGCGATAAAATAGGAAGAAAAATGGTTGACATTGTACGAAAACTTTCACTACTCCGACAATCTGATGCCCCTGTCAGAAATGTGAGATGTTTAATAATAAGGTTATCACGAAACTACCGCAAAGGATGCACTAGGACAATGGCGCCACGGGTCGCCCTCCGCTTCGAGTCGGGCGATACGCTGCGTCAATGTCCAAGTGCATCCTTTGCGGTAGTTTCGTAATAACCTCATATTATTGAATATAGTTATGGCGACTTCTCACATTTACTGATGCAATGTATTATTTTACAGATAGGCATTACTCTTATTTATCTGGATGATTAAATCACTTGGCAATTAAAAAAATGGGCCACATAGTTTCAAATTTCTTTTTTAAAAATGTAATAGATTTATTGATTCACCGCATTGTGGGGAGACTTCCTCTCCTACAATGTGTATGTTGAACGAGGTAGTGCTCCGATTAGCAGCGATATTTTACAGTAAATGTTCAGATATGAATGATATACGTCTTTAGCTTTTGCGTATTCTCGAACTATATTTGCAATTTGATGGTAAACAAACTTATCAAACAAAATTGTTACTGCCGCTCTCCTCCTAAGGTACGATGTTGCCAACATACAGATATGAAGGGCTTTCAGGAACAAGTAATTTTGGGTAAAACAAGTATACACTAACGGTATGTGGATTCTTGGGGTGGTACTCTACAGAAGTTCCTTGACGTTCTTGTCATTACTGCATAAGCCACCTCCGAAAAAAACCCCGAAGGATCGCACATAAATATCGAAATCGGGAGAGTTTCGCAAAAGAGGAGGGTTATGGATTGATAACAGTTGCAAAGCACATTGTACTATAATTGGTCTTCCCTACCGACTTTTTTGGAGTCCCTTTATACCAATAAGAATATGCTAACTTGATAGACAAAAACATTGGAGATAACTTACTCAAATATTGTAATATTACTTTTTGTACAAAACGCTTCAGGAACTTAATTCTTAAAGAGGCACTCCCACTTAGTAACATTTTTAAAGCACATTTTGTTAATGCTAACGGTCGATATTTGACTTGGCGACTCCGCGCGGATCGCGAGATATCGATAAAAACATGTCATTTCCGGAGCGTATTTTTCACATCCCAAAGTTTTACGATCGTTTCTGGTTATGACCCGAATCCCCCGAAAGTGTGTTGTTGTGCTGATTGACGATATTCTAAGGAGTCCAAAAACGTTCGAATGACGCAATTAATTTACCTCATACTGCGATGACTTTATATACATTATTATCAATGACTTTACCTCTGGTAATTCTTTTTTAAAACTTCTCCTTAGTTTTTTGTCGTTTTCATTATTCTCAATCAGTTGTATTAAATTTTTAAACAATACCACATAGATATCAGTTTTTACGTGTAAAATATAGTTGCCTCTGATGACTACATTTTGTCGTCTGCCACACAGTTACGCGTGGTTCGATACATAGCGGCCGCCGCGTGTGGTATGCGGGCATACCACGCGGCAGCTGCAAACTATGTATCAATCGCACCTATCTGTGCTACTCACCTATGCGAATTCTGGTGGAATCAGAAATTTTTTTTCGTGTTTTTTTGCCGAGTCAGTAGGACTCGGCTTTCTCCCATGGGACATGACCGCTCACCGACGCGAGTGGTACCTGTGGTGGCGCACAGCAGCGTCAGCGTAGACTCGTACTCCATAGCTTAGTTGACAATGGCCCCAGTGCCGAACGTTCTATGTTCGGAAGCTGAATTCAGGTGGGCCACCGGAATTCAAACTTTAACTTTTTGAGGACATGTTTTTATCGATATCTCGCGATCCGCGCGCAGTCGCCATGTCAAATATCGACCGTTGGCATTAAAAAAATGTGTTTTAAAATGTTACCAAAGGGAGTGCCTCTTTAAACAGCCCACCTTCATTTTGTATAGCTACTGTCGTATCTCCGTTCTCCGGGGATCTGTGAGACAAAAGTCAGAATCCGCATTAGTCTATATCATTCAGTAGTGCTCTTCTTCTTTGTGATGACCTAAAGATGTCCTAAATCTTACGAATCACATTACCGACGTAGTAAAATAGCAGCTTGGCATAAACATTTAAAGAATCTAATTGTGTCACAAAATTTCATTTTGCTTGAGCGGGAGGGAAAACAAAATAGGCGTACCTTAAACACTGAAAGTCATACGTTTCAAGCCTTGACGAACAATCATGACTTTAAACGCAAAGACAAACACTTTAAATATAGATTCTAACTGTAACACTTAATTTAAAACAGAGTGGTTGATTGTGAATTATCTTTTCAATTGTGTAGTTTGGAAACAGAAACTTTCAGAAAGTAATCTTTGAAAACACTATTGTTAATAAGAAAGCTAAGAGTAGGAAACCCGTCACATAAAAAAATCAAGGTATGAACGGCGACAAATTTACATAACATATACGTTTCTGATCGGGTCTGACTCATTGTCACTGAGTTATACATTCAACAAGACCGTGCAAAACTGAGGTCCACGTGGACCGGGTCGAATTTCGGACGAGCGACGGACAGTATAGAAGTTGCCTAAAGACTGGTGAGCCGAAATAATATTTAACAATATACGGAGTGATCAAAGATGAGACCCAATGATGGTCAAATGATATCCTGATAATGCCCGGATCTCATTCTGTATCACAGTATAGGATTCCTAAAATTCGGAAAAGAGCGATTACGACTTAAAAACTTTGATCGAAAAAGATATAGAACTGAATCGAAACACGGCAGTAAAAGTGAACGGCAGAATATGAGTAAGTGAGCACGTATATCCTGAGCCACCTTGTCAAGAGGTATGATAACGATCAAATCGGCTTATACCGAGATGACGGGATTGGTGTAATCAAGAATAATACAGGCAGCAAGGCAGAGAAGATAACAAAGACATTACAAAGGTATTCAATGGCCTTTGCTTGAATATTACAAACCGTTACGCGAAAAGCCAAAAATATCAAAGTTCTTCTACATGACATTTAATCTGAACGATATTGCAAGTTCTTTCCGCTTCATAAACAAAACGACCAAAAGTGTAAGTCAGTAAACAGCCTAATCACACGTCAACTATAATTAAACACATTCCGGACGCAATAAGTAAACGAATCTTAACAATATGCAGTGATAAGCAGATCTTTGGCAAATAAAAAGGTCAATGCAATACAACGTTGAAGTCAAGTGGTTACAATGAGCAAATTCAATTTATCAATTTGAATACCAACCAATCAGCGAGGAGGATTAATCATAGGAAATGTAACAACATGTTGTTCAACACCCTACAGTATCATGTGGAAACTAAATAGGCAAGAAATTTCTTGATATGTTTGATTTATTTGATTTGATTTGTTGATAAAAGTTTTCCAAAGCGGTCGAATCTTCACAAGATCTTCAATAGAAACACAATTGAAGTGAGTTACAGCTGCATGACGAATATGGCCGGTATGATCAAATCGCATAATAAGAGGGTAATCAACGGAAGCCAACGTAAAGATCGACCAGCTGTTTTTAATAACTGTGACGAGTCTACATGGGCGTTAAAAGGTGACTGTCAAGCAAAAGGTGTAGTTTACAAGGCAAAAGTATCAACGGGAGGCAATAGGGAAAATGTTTAAATCATCTTCATCGATAACACTTTTAAGACGTGCTCGCTAACCAATGGAATCGTTCTGAACTATCAAAGTTTATCCGGTCTTTGACGTGTCATGGTCAATTATTGACAAAGCATCGAGTTACTGTAACATAAAAGGCGACGTCAAAAGTTCAATGCATGATAAAATCTTTATCCGTTTAGTTTGTGGGCGGGGGTATGACCCAAAAAGTTTCTATCCTACAAACCGATTTAAGGTAAAAATTGCCGTGGGAATGAATATTTTGAAAAAAAAACCAAATACAGTAGAAATGTGGACTTTCGTGTTGAAGCCAGCGGAAGTTTTCTTAACACGTGCACTACCGCCCCTGCCCTGGTTAGCGTAAACAATTCAAACTGTTGGCCATCGTTGCACTTGATATCGAACCTATCGCCAGGCTCTATCTTTGTAAAGCGAAGCAAAGGATCAGTCAAATTAGGGGATTAAATACAACTAAGTAATGCATCGTTAACACTGGGAACACATATAAATTTTGTGTTTCATCCAATGTAAATACAACAATACTAACAACAAACTAGAAGTTTATCGATGAATGAACAAGAACAGCAGCAATAAAGTCCGGCTTTCTGGTTTCAGAGGTACTAGAGAGAAGAACTATCTTATCTGTCATGGTTGCTGTGACAACTGCACACTGCTCCAGAAATATAGCAAAGTATTATTACAAATTTAAGTCCATTAAGTTTCGGGAGGGGGGTCGAGGGGTAACTTAGGGCATTAAGATTTTATCTCCTACATTGAGCTTTTGATGTCGCCCCTAAGCAAGCGATGTAATCTTTGTATAGCGGAAAAGCTACACATTATCAATGTTGACAAATCTGCACTGTTAAACGAACGATCTGAGTAGGTCTCAATGTGTCGTCATCTATAAAAGGCCAACATCATAATATTAAAAATAATCTGATGATTGCAGGATGCATGAAACTTAAGTAACAGAGATTATTACTTTGTACTTAAAGTAATTTGTGTGATATTTAAAGAGGCACTCACTTGGTAACATGTTTAAAACACATTTTTTAATGCCAACGGTCGATATATATATATATATATATATATATATATATATATATATATATATATATATATATATATATATATATATATATATATATATATATATATATATATATATATATATATATATATATATATATATATATATATATATATATATATGTAGTATGTATATATATATGTGTCGACTGTGGTTTTTCTGGTTGTCCCCAGTGTTGTCGGTGGCGTGGTTATGATATATTCGTTTGTAGGGTTTACACACGTACCAATCTGCTGGTTCAAATAGTTTATTATATCTGCACAACGTTTCGTCCTAAAAGTAGGACTTCCTCAGGTGCTACAGAACAAAAATTTTCAACACGGAGTGAGTTACAGTGGTATTTTTCGTACAAAAGTTACATGTCAGAGAAAATACTAAGCTGGTAGATAAATACAATATCTCTCTTCTTTTTTTTCTCTTTAAATCCGTTTATTCATTTTGTTATAAATAATACGATACACTACAGAGACTCAACTTAACATATACACTAACGAAAGCCAGAGAAGTACTAGGATATTATTCTCAACAGGCCTTCCCATTTTTGTCTGGCAATATCGCTATTAATTTCGATTTCGATTTGAACCAGCAGATTAGTGCGTGTGTAATACCCTATAAACGAATATATATATATATATATATATATATATATATATATATATATATATATATATATATATATATAATATATATATATACTGAGAATCTAGGAACTTGTAGTTGTCACTCTACAGGCTGTTTCATGCGCTAAGCAATCAACATATATAATATATATATATATATATATATATATATATATATATATATATATATATATATAGACGAAATGCATATATGTGTATATGTATATGTGTGTACACAATTAATGAGCATACCCGCCGGTTTCCTCTTCACTCTCATCGCTGTCAAATCCACATGATGCCGCAACAGTTTCTTCATCATGATCACAATCTTGATCTTCTGAAGGAAATATTTCAAAGATGCAATATGCTATTATAATACACATATTTGGTTTGTGCGTTATGCTGAAACGAAAAGCAGAACATTGGCTGTAACTGCATGCCCATAAATTTCAGACAAGAGTTCCTTTTTATCGAAACATTACGTTCATGTTAATCATAAAACCTGCTCTTACGATGCTTCTCTCGCCTTGCTCTAACAGTATGAGGTTTGCGTAATGGAGAAATTGTCTGTCAATTTAATTTCGGCAATATTACAGAAGTTGAGAGCAAATTTCATGTTTTTAAAAAATAGCAAAGTACCAACTAGGAGCAATTTTTATGGTGACTTGGAATTTGGAATTTACAAATTGTCCTCACATAGGAAGGTATTACGTATACAGGAAGGGTTGATAGATAGATTGGTACTTTTAACAGATTTTGTAAGAGAGAATATAGAGTGTGGTTGCTCTGTGTCACCATGCCATTCGAAGAATGTCAAAACTTGTATTATTCTCTTACAAACTATGAAATAAAGGTTACACCAAAGAAAGACTTGTCCTTACATTGACACGCTTTTTGGTAGGTATAGCAAGCTGGTAGATAAATACAATATCTCTCTTCGACAAATGCTCACTGATGGCATCAGTTACATTGTATCTTAGTTGATGATCCCTACCTATTTGGCTTACAGATATGATATATGGCGGATGCTACATGTGTGGCAGGATGTGCCTACTATTTTTGAAACACCTTACACCACTTCTTGGTCTTTTGGCCACAGGGCCATCTATCTTTCTCTCATGAATTTGACTTTGTTGTGTGTACCGGTGAATTTATGTTCTGTGCTGCTTTGTTTATAACTATTGTATTACGAATTCTGACCTAGTGTTATCGGATTATGGATTGGTATGATTGCGATTATTTTTCTCATAGACGACACTGTGAAACAGAGTAACTTATGTAAAACGTTGCACCACACAAAGGCCTTTGAACCACTCCTTGCCAATCAAGGAACATCATTTGTGGTATTTAGTATTCTTTGTGTGGTCTTTTATACGTAAGAGAGAAAGGACAATGTGTGGACACAGGTCTAGCGTTAACTACAAACCTGCCCATACTCCCATTTTGATAACCATCTACACTCCATTCTCAATACGAAGTAAGAATATTGGAGATTTACTACCCCTCAAATGGTCCTAAATTCAACAGGAGCTATAGCAATCAAAGTGAACACCAATGGATCACAGAACTTTGCACAGCTATGCCATATGACAGCAATGACAACATTGTCGGTGTGGGAAACCTCTCAATCCCTAGGGGGAATAGTGTGAATGCCATGGGTTCATTTAATTTTCACCCGAGGAGGAGCTAAGTCCAGTGTTTGAATGATAAGTACTACTAACGTAGAAGCACTCGAATATCAATTAGTGGCCATCGTCTGTGATACAACAAAGTACCGTCTATTTAGGCCTGTTCAGAGGGCTTCAACAGAAAACAAAGACTATTTTTTCAACTAAGGTTTGTCAACAACGGGATTGACAAAATCAACGTCAGCAATGTTTAGCATAATAAGCAAGTTACGGATAAGATTCCACCATATTTTAAATTAAAACTCCCCAATCGTTTCATATCCCTACAATAAAATCATACGCAGGAAACCTCTCGATTTCAATAGCGTTTTAAAGAAATTAGACAACATCGATATCCGTAACAATCCTCTTGCAACTGCATGTCATCTCCCTTCTGTTACGAATAATAACGGGTGACCTGAACATCGTTGATAAAACTAAACTTCGGCAGCTGTCCAAATTTTGGTCCAAAGTATCATAAGTCATCTAAAGTAAACCGGAACTTGTATTTTAAGATCACTATGGATGCTGATGAAGCTTTTGCAGGACAAGTCATAGTTGATGACACAGTCCCATCTTGTAAATTGGTAATTTGATTACAAGTCTTTCGAGAGCGAGGATAGATTTCTGTTCATTAATTTGGTCTGTGATTAAAAATCCTGCAATACAGATGAGGCTTAATAGCCAAGAATGAGTTTTATGGTGCTGAAAACGTAAAGCCCATCTGGGCTGCCACCCTAAGTACAAAAGGTCATTAAATGCATCAATTAGTAGTTAATAGACAGGATGTTGTCAAATATTTTTCATTCTATTATAACACTGACAGATTATGACCTGTGCCACATTTCAATTCTCGCTTCTGGACATTCACCCTAAAAACAAAAATTCAAACATTAATTACCTATGCAAATGAGAAATTAATTTAAACGACACTGTTAAATTATTTATAGTTTTCTCATAGACTCCAATGTAAAGTGACTAAACATTTCAGTGAATTCAAAAATCCAATTTCTTGCACACATATCAACTTTTAACAATCCTAGTCTAACTAAGTAATTTAAAATGGATTATCAAATGTCTATAGATACACAGATTTAGCTAGTTTTGTATTGGAAAAAAATTAGTTATAGTTTCCTCATGGACTACCATGTATAGTGAATCAACATTTCGGTGAAATTATAAAATTCAATTTCTTTCACACATACCATTTGTAACCACCCTAGTGTAATCAAGTACATTAATATGAATAATCGAGAGTACATAAATACACAGATTTACCTATTTTGTATTAGAAAACAATTATTCATAGTTTCCTCAAAGACTGCCGTTAATAGTAAATCTACATTTTGGTGAAATTCCAAAATCCAATTTCTTGCGCACATGTCCATTCACTAGTACAGAAATTTGCGAGAAATTTGCGAGAAATGGACACTTTCTCGCTGTATTGCGAGAAGTAAGCGAGAAAACATACTTTCTTGCAATCAAGCTGCGAGAACTGTGCTTTCTCGCATGCATCTGCGAGAAACTGAATTCTCGAAATCAATCAGCGAGAACTATGTTTTCTCGCTCTGCATCTGCGAGAAATTGTGAAATTTTTGTGAAATGCTTACACAGAAGGATACAATTTCTCGCGATGCAAAGCGAGAAAACAAATTTCTCGCTGACTGATTGCGAGAATTCAGTTTCTCGCAGATGCTGACCGAGAAAACACAGTTCTCGCAAGCTGATTGCGAGAAAATTAAATTCTCGCTAGGTTATTGGTATGTAGTACATTAAGATAGATTATCAAATGTCTATAAATACAAAGATTTAGCTTGTTTTGTATAGGGAAAACATATTCATAGTGTCCTCATAAACTCCCACGTATAGCGGATGAACATTTTCGGTGAAAGTCTAAAATCAGATTTCTTGTACACATAATTGCTCCCAAAGTTGAAATACGAAAAATAATTCGAAAGAAGCGATTACGAGTAACAAATTAATTCTCCTTCTTGGCCTTACCTTCACTCTTTCCCTTTTTTTCTTGGTTTACCTTCACGGATTTAGATCTCTTTGGTGCTTCGAAGACAAATGCATATATGAGTGCTCATGTGATATTCGTAAAATTTGGCACAGACTTTTGAAACGAATATGGAAAGTCTATAATAAGCTACGTATTGAGGGTTCATTACACTGCATAATCGGTATACTACTATATTGAAGGAACGTTGAAAAACTTTTGCTGACTCACGAAATTTGCAACTTTAGCAAATACCTTACTGAAAAAAAACAAATGATAGTTTCTGATCAGAACAACTTTCAAACCAAATATTTCCAGAGTAAAATTCACTCTCATTCTTTTTAACACTTTTGTATTGACCTTGATATTTTAACTGTTCATACCAAGAGTTTCATAATGTTATGCGTCTATATTTTATGTTATATTTAGCTTTTATTTATATCTTTATCTTTACTTTATTGTTTCGTTGCCGCTTTTATGTAATTTAACGGGTGTTTTTCTTGTGTTTTTTTTATTTTCGTTTACTGTTTTTTTCTTGTAATTTATACTTCGTATACTTTTTTATTCTTATAGGTGCCAATAAAACAAATAAATAAAACAAAGATAACTGTATACGAATGCCGCCAAATTATGTCAGCCAAATGCAACGAAATGAAAACAGAAATAATGTTCTCTGTTCACGTGACAGACAAGATAATAGATTAAGGAGGATTAGTTTCGTCATAGAGAGTCATTAATGGGTTTCATTTCAAACAAATGTCGAACTCGAAATTCTTTCCATACAGTTTTACAGTGTGTATCATGACATACTTATTTTTCCTGGCTTGTATGTTCTAAGTCAATCAATTCCATAACGCATTCGTATTGAATATTAGGATCGGGAAAAATGCTAACGCATCACATTGTATCAGAGGACGTTTCAGAAGCTACAACTTAAGGCTAAATTACTTCTAGTTTGTAAAACTAATTTCACATCGTAGTCTTTTGAACTTGCAGAAGACGCTTCCTGTTAACACATTTTGATACCTAAGAACAATATTTTTTGGGGATGAAATTAATATATTTATCACATCATGGAAAGCCATGACTGCCTTATATGGTCTAATATCATGTTGTGATGGGCATTCAATATATCGTTCTGGGCATTCGATGTGTTGTTCTGGGCATTTGATATATTGTGCTTGGCATTCAATATATTGGGCTGGGTATTTGATATGTTGTGCTGGGCATTCAATATATTGTGCTTGGCATTCGATATGTTGTTCTGGGCATTCAATATGTTGTGCTGGGCATTTGATATGTTGTGCTGGGCATTCAATATATTGTGCTGGGCATTCGATATGTTGTTCTGGGCATTCAATATGTTGTGCTGGACATTCAATATATTGTGCTGGGCATTCGATATGTTGTTCTGGGCATTTGATATGTTGTCCTGGGCATTCGATATGTTGTGCTGGGCATTTGATATGTTGTGCTGGGCATTCAATTTATTGTGCTGGGCATTCAATTTATTGTCCTAGGCATTTTATATGTTGCGCTCGGCATTTGATATGTTGTCCTAGGCATGTAATATGTTGTTCGAGCATAATTTGTTCGCCATGTGAAAAGGTCATGACTTTTTTTAGTCGGCATGATTCTCGACTTTGGCGGAATTCTCCGAAGGAAATTAACTTAGACAGTGAGGTAGGGTAGAATGTACTCCTTGGCTTAATAGCCTGCCACTCTTCAAAACCAAGGCCTACCTACGCCTAGCCTAGCCCAGGCCAATCTATTATATGATTCAAATCTGATGTAGACGTGGGTAGGTATTATTACGGTCTTTTTCATCTTCGGTCACACCCTCGATGAGGGATGTACTGCAGTTAAAGTCCGTAATACGATTTTAATCGGATTGAGCCGAGCATAGCCCAACAAATATAGGGGCTTCGCGAAGCGCCGAGCCACAAACTGTACCTGAAAACAACTTGAACAGCAAAGCCAAAGCAAAGGCTACACTGTTCGTCCGGTAGAATGACAATAAGTGGCGAGCGACGCAGATTTAACGTTTAAGTAGAACTTGGTATTGGTAAAGTCAGTAAAGTTGTAGTATATATTACACGTACCGACTCCGTTCCTACATGTAAACCACTTGTTCCAAATATTGCTTCACTAGCGGCAGGTTCTCAAAGACAAAAATAATAAACATTACACACACTCTTTTCACACTTTTATAACAACCAGTTTCTTATTTAATTACCTACAGGCTTGTCTCATCAGTAACAGTTGATTAATAATTAATGAAATTTTAGAACGCATTGGAAATTACAAATCCCCAGACTAATACAGTCTTTACATGACTTTATTTTGACTCATTCTGTGTGCCAAAGCTCCTATGACCCTGTACTATGGCTAATCGACCACGTTCATTCAACATTTACCGATGCACAGTCTGTCGCCTGTGATTGGTGACACGAGAAAGCCCTCCTGAACTTGCGCCAATCAAGTAATATTTTCTTGTTGTGTTTTCACCATACTTTGACTTTGGTAGTTCCTAAGCTTGTTTTCACATTTTATATCCAGCGAGCCGTGTTGTGCTGCAGTGTGTAAAATAGTAGAGTAGTGAGGTCAAACTGCACAGGCCAGTGGAAATTGGAGTGTGTTGCGTCATTTTTTCAGGGGACGCTGCGTGAGAGCGGAAGTTGGTTTGGTATTTTATTGCTTAGGAACCGCTCAGTTTATTTCTAAAGGGAGGGGAAAGTTTGCGGGGAAGTTAGTTTTCAAAAGTAGATAGACCTTCAGGACCAAAACGTGTGACCCCTATGTTCTACAAAACTAATGTATAGAATTTTGGTTGATCAATTTTTAATGTTACAATTTCACGGGCGTGTGATTTTGAAAAATACTGGCCCTCCCTCCCTATAATTTCTCTCGCGTCCCTTTCTGCATATACCCTTGATGTAGAATTCGTAGACACACATTCGCTGGTCACAAGTTCATGCATTTAGAAGGCGGCGTTGAAGCCCGAATTTTGATTTATCCATGAAAATGAATAAATGAATAAAATTGCAGTGAAAATGCACCTATTTCTAGCTTAACATGCTAATCGTGCATCGTGAACTTTGGCTCGCGGCACGCGGATCATGGCTCGTGGCACGCGGCACGTGAATTAGGCTTACCCAATATCGAATGCCAAGCACAAGATATTGAATGTCCAGCAAAATATATCGAATGCCCAGCACAACATATTGAATGCTCAGCACAACATATCAAATGCCCAGCACAATATATTGAAAGCCCAGCACAACATATCAAATGCCACGCACAACATATTGAATGCCCAGCACAGCATATCGAATGCCCAGCACAATATATTGAATGCCCAGCACAACATTTTGAATGCCCAGCACAATATATCGAATGCCCAGCACAACATATTGAATGCCCAGCACAACATATCAAATGCCCAGCACAACATATTGAACGCCCAGCACAACATATCAAATGCCCAGCAAAACATATTGAATGCCCAGCACAACATATCAAATGCCCAGCACAATATTGTGAATACCCAGCACAACATGATATTAGACCGTATAAGGCAGTCATGGCTTTCCATATCACATACATAGACCCTGTTATTCCCCCAGTGTGACATCACACAATAGAAATAGGGTGTACAGGATTTCTGTATTCCCCTACTTCTGACGTCAGAAGTAGGGTAATACGGTCGGAACTTTTTCTACTGCTGTGGTACTGGTAGGTTAACGACTTTTTGTCGGCAGCATTGTCGCCTAGCTTCTAGATGAAAACAGAGACTAAGCTTAGGTTCTGAAGAATTTTGGCGGAATTAGGTAGGCCTATTCATAAATATGTGACAAAAATCTACACATATCGTGACAGTTTCTCTTTCTCAGTTTCTCAATCCCCTAAAATTAAAAACTCTTTAGCTTCTAGGAGTAGCCTACATGTAAATCGTGGAGTCATCTGCCGAAATTGACGAATTTATCACCGAACGGGAGGAATCGAATATACAAAAATCCACAAGTAATGCTGTCAAGCAACTGATGAAACTTTTAGCATCGGCTAAGGATTTTCTTGACGTTGAATTTCAGTTGGGGGTATCAATGAGGTATAAAAGGGGAGTATAAAAGGGAGTACACTAATGCGAGTCTGGTCGTACACTCCTCGATCCGAGCCGCGGTACGAGACGACGTGCATTCATCATAGTGACACAGATATATGCATGACACAAGCGATAACTAGCTGGCTCGAATGAACATAAAAATGGAAAATGTCAAATGTTTTGCCGTCCTGCTTTGTTAAATGTTAAGTTTATTGTTTGGTTCCATTTATAAACACTAGGAGCTGAGAACGCGATCTATCCAGCGATCTTCCTATCGCGTAGTAAGCTTACTACATCACACTCCACGTCATTTATTTATTTTCACAGGTGCACTGATGTTGCATAAATAATCGCCAACAACAAGATGATGTACAATTTAATTGCTGTTTTATTCACATGTTGTACCCAAAGTCAAAATTTGTCATAATTTTGAAACGGCGTTGACAAACTGACGATTTCGTTAGAAAGTATTCGATCCCCGGATTCGATCGTGCAGTACTGTACAGTATAACCGGGGAAAGCAAATCGCCGCTGTGTACGGCACGGCCACTATAAATTTCGAGGCATTCTTTGACAGTATCACTTTACCTTCACATAAATGCCGCACCTGACGATACTAATCATCTCCCTTTCACCTATCATCGGTCGTGACGGCTATATTCATTGAAATTTTGCGAGAATATCTGACGGAGAAAGACCGTATGGAAATACCACTTCAGCACTCTGACTGAGAGCGCGCGTCCGTGACGCGAATCAGCTGGAACCGAACAACTTACTCCGCCACGCTGACATAATAAAGTCCAAATTAAATCGCACGGAAAAATAATTTTTATCAGGAATAAAAATGAGCGGGTCTATGTATGTGATAAAGATATAATCTCCCAGTATTCCTCACTCGTGTGACGTCATCGAAGACTCGTGTTTCCCCCAACATAGCTGTTATGTTGTGGAACCCTCGTCTTCGATGACGTCATATATATTATATATATATATATATAGATATATAGATAGATAGATAGATATAGATATATAGATATATACTTTGTATTATGAAAATGATAAGGACAAATATGATGGTATAGAGAAGACTGCGGCAACAACTGAGGTTGATTCCATTCATACCTTCATGTATTGATTCCTCGTTGCTAACCCGATCACTCTCAATTGGTGTCTTTTTATAGATAGGTCTGTAATTGTCATCTAATCTTATTTCGAATTGGTGTTTTTCGCCTCCCGATGTAAATATCACCCTAACAAACTTTCCGAAAACGGACAGCAGAGCACTACTAAGGATCTGTAGTATTAAATGATGACAATAGAACATTACGGAATGTGTGCGCGCACGTGCTTTCATTTGTGTCATTTTGTAGATCATATTTAACAACTACATAAATAGGACATGCTTTTTCATATAATTATGTCAACCCTAAGCAATGCAATACATTCCATAATAATGCAATAATGAATTATATTTACAGTGAAATTGTATTACAAACTTGTTGGATCAATTAGAAAACTCAAACTGTTATTAATACCTAAAAAAAACCTGAACAAGTCATATAATTTGACAGAAAAGACACACGGTTGCCATCAGTTTTACCAGCTTTCCTGATTAGACAAGATTAAGAATCATCAGCCACAATACTCACCTTAGTGTCGTTATTTTCTACCGCCTTAAAACAGTGTCTCAGACAGATAAGATCGACTGGATCAAGGCTTTCTGGTGACTCGTCAAAGTGAGTGATAACATCAGTGATATGTTTTGCAGAGATGAACGGATGGCATTGTTTTATGTATGGCCTCTTTGCAGAAAGGAGGTCTATATTAGATAAACAATTACAAAGGAGTAAACTAATGTTCTTTTATTTAATAATACATGGTATGCGAACAAGTACAAGAAAAACGTCTTGATCTGCTGCCATACATTCTTGGTAGGTTGTTGATATCAATGCAAAATGAATCAAATATTTGCTTTTATGTCAATCTTACAGATAGTGAGCGTCAGCAAGCTGATCTTAAGTACAACACTGCATTTTCATTTTCCTATTTCATCTGCTATTATGTCTATTTTTTTCAATAAAATCGTACTGACATCTTACATCAGAAATTCAGACTTCGGACGTTTGAAAGTACTGACAATTTCATGGAAATTGCAACAATATCTGTTGACTTCCGGGTACTAAAGGCACGTTTGTGATGTATCATATATATATATTTATATATATATATATATATATATATATATATATATATATATATATATATATATATATATATATATACTACATTCTAATCGTTTTAGTACCTCCAAGGTTAGAAAACTATTTCGATTCTTTACCGTCTTCCTGTTGTCTGTTGTGAATGGACGTCTTGCGGAAAATCGGTGTGTAATTTTCATCCAGTGTCACTTCAAATTTATTGCGTTCGCCGCCAGCAGTGAAAACTACTTTCAAACACTTTCCAAATACAGATATAAGGGCACTGTTAAGAGTCTAGAGAGAGAGAGACAGAGACAGAGAGAGACAGAGAGAGAGAGCATACAGAGACGGAGACAGAGAGATATTTTATGTGCACATCATAGTTTCTAGTCTGCGACTAAGAATACTATTGGTGAGTACAGATAAATACAGTTTTGCTAAACAGTTATTTTCATAGAATCAAAATTAGTTCTGATCAAGGCCGAGTCGCAAACAGATATCTGAAATTTAGCGTTCTCAGGTTGAAATGAATGCATTATGAGCGAGAAAAATTACGTACCTCCATTCACTTACCACAGATACAATGAGAACAATTAGAAGCCATACTCACCTCAGTGTCATACTTGCCTACCACCGTGAAGCAGTGGTTCAGACAGATACGGTCGACGGGATCGAGACCTTCTGCAGATTCCTCAAGTAACTCGATAACATCGCAGACATTCCTGGCAGAGATATAGGGATGGCACTGCTTTATGTATGGTCTGCTGTTTGTGGCGGAATCTAACGAATATCATACAGTCAAATGTTATACGTCAATTAAAAAAAATCACTTCAATTGATTGTTTGTGTAATAAGAAAGTGGATGTCACCCGGTCTATTAATTGCAGGTAATAAACATCAAAGCCAGGTATTCATTGGGATTTCTGGAAATGAAAGCGTATTAATTGTTGGATATATTGCTGATAGAAGTGACTTTAGCGAGATACATTAAGTACCCCTGAATACCCTTCATGGCTACCACAGAGTAATATCATAGACAGAGTGGCAACACTTGCATGCCTTTGTTCCATGGTCGTCTCGGTAGACTATTGGCTTTTCATATTAAATGAGCTTCAAAGGTGTTTAAACTTTTTGGAGGCTTGGTTTGTGGTTGATAATTACACGAGATTATGCGAAACATACGACGAGATGGCATCGTACTGCCAGTAGCGTAGCAACCATAGTTACTTTGTGAGCTCTCAGGCCAGAAACACTGCCTCACGCCAATCAAAACATAACACGCCAGCAGTTTCATAAACATGTCCTTTCTTGGTGCACGTGTAAAAGACGGTGTGACTGACCGTAAACCATCGAGTAAAACCAGACAGTATCGATAAAAGACTTTCAAATTTGGTTCAAACACACTCATTATATATTCATGAAAATATGAGAGGAATTTTTAAAACGGTAAAACCCACTTTCCTGAAGCTCAAAACACTCGCGTTTTCGCCAGCACATCAATTCCGATCAGCACCACACGACAACTACAACACATGCTTTGTCGAACATCTTTCGCTTAACAATTGGTGAAAATCCGAAAATTACCGAAGGGTGCATGGTCGGCACTCTTCGGAAAAGAGAGCCAAGAGCTTCGTGAGGCGAGGCAAACATGGATTGCTTACGTAACCGCTTCACGCCTTAAACAATAGCTGTTGCCACTCTGTCTATGATATTACTCTGTGATGGCTACATATAAATGCAACAGAGAGTTATAAAATGCGGAGACGGGTGTTATTTTTTGTTGAGAAATTACATAATGAAGTTCGTGGTTTGCGGTTGCATATGAACTCTCGCACCGCTTACTCAGAGTTATGGAAAGCCATGACTGACTTAAGGGGTCTAATATCACGTCGTCCGAGGCATTAACCATATTGTCCTGGGCATTCAATATATTGTCCTCGGCATTCAATATGTTGTCCTGGGCGTTTAATATGTTGTCCTGGGCATTTAGTGTATTGTTCTAGGCATTTTACATGTTGTTCTAGGTATTTGATATGTTGTCCTGGGAATTCAATATATTGTCCTAGGCATTTTATATGTTGTTGATACGTTGTCCTAGGCATTTAATATGTTGTCCAAGCCATTTAGCATATTGTCATGGACATTTAATATGTTGTCATAGGCATTCAAAATGTTGTCCTAGCCATTTAATATGTTGTCGTTGGCATTCAATATATTGTCCTAGGTATTTTTCATGTTGCCCTAGGCATTTGGTATATTGTCATTTGAATTCAATATATTGTCCTTGGCATTTTATGATGTCCTAGGCATTTGATATGTTTTCTTGGACATTCATATATTGTCCTAGGCATTTTACATGTCGTCCTAGGCATTTGGTATATTGTCATTGGAATTCAATATATTGTCCTTGGCATTTTATGTTGTCTTAGGCATTCGTCATGTTGTCTTAGGCATTTGATATGTTTTCCTAGGTAATCATATATTGTCCTAGGCATTTTACATATTAACCTAGGCATTTTACATGTTGTCCTAGGCATTTGACATTTTGTCCTAGGCTTTTGATATGTTTTCCTGGGCATATTTAATATGTTGTCCTCGGCATTTACCATATTTCCCTGGGCATTAAATGCGTTGTCCTAGGCATTTGATGTGTTGTCCTAGGCATTTAATATGTTGTCCTTGGCATAATATTTTTTCGCCCTGTGAAAAGGTCATGACTTTTTCTTATTCAGTGTTTGGTCCACGTGATTCGCGACTTGGCGGAATTCTCCACAGGAAATTAACTTAAACAGTGAGGCACTGACTCAAATTAGAGGTAGAAACTTCATAGCCTGCCAAACTTCAAAACCCATGGCTATTTGCGCCTAGCCTAGCCTTGACCAATCTATTATGATATCTTATTAAAATTATAATTACAGTGATGAGCGACGCAGATTCGGAGTTTAAGTGGAGCTGGGTGTTGATAAGTTGTTATTTATATTACCTACCGTGTTCCTAATGTACCCACTCGAACAGAATATTACTACACTAGCGGCAGGTTCTCAAAGATAAAAATAACAAGGCAGTATTGCTGAAGGCAATGAGTACTTGGGCCGTGATAGAGTAATTTTGAGGACAATATATACTACTATTCAAATATGGTCTTGAATTTCCTCCTGTCAATGAGGCATTTGATTAACTGGTTATTAAACGAAGCAATGGCATGACAACGGCAAAATATGTCTAGCAACTTTTGTGGAGTTTGAGGCAGGGGTTCTTTATTTATAGCGGGAATTGCTTAAACTCCTTAAATATTCAAATTACAGCAAATTTCTTTTGTTCTCGATGGTAGATGTCTAATATTTAGATGGGCATATTTAGATTTCTACCCTATAGTTATCCCTATATACCAAAAATCGGACATCCAGCTCTATTGGCTTGCTCAGAATTAGATATGCGCATAATTAATGAGGTACAATATGTGGTGTCATAAGGTGTCCCATCATACCATTTATGAAGGGTGTAGCACTTGTGGTTACTGAGTTGTGGACAAATATATATTTTTGAGGTCAAAGGTCATCGAGGTCACGTGACATTTTGTCAAAATAATTGTATTGCTAATTATTCCTATATACCAAAAATCAGACCTCTAGCTCTATTGGCGCGCTCAAATTATATATGCGCATAATTAATGAGGTACAATATGTGGTGTCATAAGGTGTCTTATCATACCAAATATGAAGGATGTAGCACTTGTGGTTACTGAGTTGTGGACAAATATATATATTTGAGGTCAAAGGTCATTGAGGTCACGTCACATTTTGTCATAATAATTGTATTGCTAAGTTATTCCTATATACCAAAAATCAGACCTCTAGCTCTATTGGCTCGCTCAAAATAAGATATGCACATAATTAATGAGGTACAATATATGGTGTCATAAGGTGTCCTTTCATACCAAATATCACAGTCCCTCCACCAAACGGTCGGGAAACGCTATTGTCAAAACGTGCGAACGAGGGGATTAGCTGGTAGGATGCGCGTTGCGCTGGCGTTCGCTGTTGATGACGTCACACCAGCTGTAGCGTCCCCTCAAAGAGTGGGTACGGTGGTGTCGTCTTCGACGAAGAAACTAGCCTGAATCGGCCGTAAAGTGTACAGCTATTTTGAAACGTCAGCATATTCTCGATAAGCAATATTTCTTTATAAGGAAAGTGGGTGATCTTTTTATTCCCAATCGATTTTCAGCGCTAAATCGGCGTTTGTATTCGCTATCGCGTGTAGGTCATTTTCATTGAATTGCGTCTTTCATGTGTCAGGAGAACATGAATTTTTGTTCGCTCTACACTGCAAAATTATGACGGTCTGTTTCATTCTGATGTCTGTACTTGTGATTAAAGTATACGTAAAATTACACTGACGAACCCAGTTTTTGAATAAAGGTTTATGATGAGACGCAAACTGATAGTTTATTGTGTAATGCTTTGCTCTGCAATTTAGAAAATGGCGTCCACTGACGATCTGTGTTCGCGTTGTGTGAAGAGTCGAAATATTCATGGTTTTTCGTTTTGATGACTGGTCAAATAAGTTCGATTGGGACCTATTTATCTGATTGAAAGCAATTTCAACTTATTTTAGCGATTCAATAACTGCAAATCGAAGTATAAGGGAAGGATAGAAAAGCAGATGACCCAAACTCGGCCGAACGCCATTTTGTTTTTGCGACCCTCGCAGAGTCGATGTTCGATTCTTTGAAATCTTTTTTGATCGCTGTGCCTTGCGTACTACATGGTATTTAACGTAGATTTTCTTGATTTGGTACTTGTATAACACCATTAAAATACACTGACGACGCAATTTTTGTGATCAAACGTATCCATTGGCGGGAATTTTACGTGAAAATATTGTTTTGATTCAACCCCATTGCGGTTTTTCTGGCGTGTCATGAAGCCCTATCGAGCCATGTGCTTGATGTGTCACACAGGTCTCCCGGTAGCTGTAAAACAATGCCGCTACGAATGCCGCTACGAATAGAAAATTTACATCAAAGAAAGGTCATTTTTGTTTCGATGTCCTATGTCCTCGAAATCGCTGGCTCCTTGCACTCGTTTTCACGGACGGGGCATGTGAACTTCGTTTTAACTTAACTGAAAGTTATACAATCAGAACACTGTAGACCTCTTCACTCTGTTCCTCTGAAATGGTGTTGAAATCGATGTCTTGTCATCAAGAGAAATGAAATCATGGTCGTAATGATTACATTGGTGTTGACTGCAAGTGTAGTCCAGTCAAACGCAACCAGCACGTGTAAATACGAAACACAGCCTATGTACGCATGCGCATTGTCCTTTAGTTCATTGCATGTCAGGTAAAAATGGTGTCATCGTTTATGCTAATGTTAGACCAAGTCGCTATAATCTCTTTACGCGAATAAACAGTGTAACGGAAGCGCAACGCGCATCAGGACAATAGAAATACATTGCGTTTCCAGACCGGTGGATAGAGGGACTGTGCAAATATGAAGGGTGTAGCACTTGTGGTTACTGAGTTGTGGACAAATATGTGTATTTGAGGTCAAAGGTCATTGAGGTCACGTGAAGTTTTGTCAAACAAATTATATTGTTAACTTATCCCTATATACCAGAAATCAGACCTCTTGCTCTATTGGCTCGCTCATAATTAGATATGCACATAATTAATGGGGTACAATATGTGGCGTCATAAGGTGTCCCATCATACCAAATATGAAAGGTTTAGCACTTGTGGTTACTGAGTTATGGACAATAATGTATATTTGAGGTCAAAGGTCACCAAGGTCACATGATATTTTGTCAAAATGTTTGAGATATCTGCGTGAACCGATGGACTCACTGATGGACTCACGGACGGATATGAGCCAATCTATAAGCCCCCTGGACTTTATCCGTGGGGACAAAAAAACTGTGTCACTGCATCCTTTAGGCAATATGAATACGATGAGAAACTAAATTTTTATTTTTCTTGGCATCATACATGCGAATCTATGGAGAACTGCCTTATACATGGGAGTCTATGGAGGTGTAAACTAAAAAGTCCTCTAACACGGCCAAATTTGAAAGCATTGTGAAACAAATCGACGTGCATCTGTATGGGTTGGGTACTAGCGTGAACGGACGCACGGACCTCGGACTTCGTCCGTGGTGATTAAAAACAACGCAACAGTTATTACAGCTACAACCGGCGGTAGGTTCATATCCAGAGCCCCGTACGGTCTGCCGCCGTCGCTTGAAAACAATCTCATGCACCCGGCCATATGGGCAGCTGGCCGGATGCATGACTTCCCGGAGAAGGCGAGCTGTCACGTTCAAGCTCAGGATTATTTGTCGATCAATTTCAGTAAATTTACCTTACCTAGATGAAATTTTGTCTATAGGCTGAAATTTCGCCGAAGTTTGACAAAATTACATCGATTTTTCAGGTTCATATGCGACATTTTTGAGTTTTGAGTGCAGACAGAAATAAGTTTTGAGGCAACATGGCTGCGACCCCATGTTGACCCCTAGCCCTGCGTACGATGCTATGTGCTACAGCTAACACACAGCATCGTACGCAGGGCCAGCGAGAGAGTTGCCGACATCGACGGTTATTTACGAGAAGTGAATAAAAGACTGTCATTTTTGGAAGCGATCGAGTAGCTGAGGTAGGCTGGGATACGACTTGGGCCCAAGAACGCTGAATTTCGGCAGTAATTTGGCTTTTTACGTCAAGTCCCAAAATGGATTTGAAGTCACCGACCCAACGTACGGGTCTTTGCAGGGCTGTGGTGAGCGGGGCGGTTAGCTGTAGCGGAACACACAGCATCGTACGCAGGGCTAGTTGACCCCCAAGTGAAAATGTGTTCGCGATCAAATCTTCCTATATTTTTTTCAGAATTTTCAACAAAATCATTGCTTCTTACATCTTTTGTAAAATATACAATACTAAAATACTAAAATAAAACTGCGATGTGCCATGTCTCCAGATTTCTAAAATATCGTTCATTGACCGTTCGACGCAAACTTGTGACGCAGTTGAAATTCAATACTGACCGCCAAATAATCTTAATGAGACGAGATCAGTCTAGACATCCTCCAAATTATCCAACCATTCGCATTGGAGTTCAGCTCGCTTAGAGTATCATAACATTTTTCGGCCTTCTTTTAGATCGACCCTAATATCTCCCATTTAGGAAATAAATACACAAGCTACCTCGACAAAACTTCGTGCACCATCCAAGACCAAACGCACTACAAATCTGTCTTGACGTCATCATCTCCTTACATGGTAATCGGCATACCGTATTTTTTAGCAAAGGGGACACAGAATACGTCGGAGTATTCAGTTTCAAAACGTATTACATTGTGTGATGTTGTCAAAAAAAAGTCATGTTACTGCAGTGGTATAAATTACAAAACACAAAAGTTCAAATCAGTTTATTTTGGACTGGCTTTACCCAACATTTCATATTGTTTCTTATGCCAGATTTGACCACGTGCTTACTGGCGACCCCTTTTCATGCAAATTTTGTGTCAAATGATGTGTTCCCCTGGAAAAACAAACGTACGATTTCTAAATGAAGGAGGCGAAATTTGCCCTCAAGACACGAAACACCCCTTTGGGGTGTACCTAGCTATTTTTAACGAGCTTCTCGAATCTGCAGCTCTATTTCGAAATGATGGTCTGGTTTTCTCAGCTCAAGGATAAGTGTTCTCCATCGCTGTGGGCATTACTATTCTCAACCGGGGGTACAGTTTCCAGTCGTAATGTTTTTCATTGTGTCCGGGATATAAAACCTTTCCTTTTCAAACTTTCTCTTTGATTAACACTAATCCACATCTTGTCAGTGATTAAACATGTTTCAAGTTTAAATGTTAAATTCTGGTCTCGAGCCCTCCTGTTCGACCAAACCGAAATTACCCCTCCCACTTTGGCTCGTCCAGTGGGTGTAGCAAGGGTCGTGCCATCGCCTAGGAAACGGAGGGTGCATTAATTGTTGCATTTCGATGCACATTTTGATTATATTCAGAAGATTTTGTGGCCAAAACTCAGATAGAGAAGCATTTATATTCACATCTCACTTATTCAAGACTGGCTGAGAGCAGCACTTCCATTCAGTTAACATCATTACGCCATTTATTATGCCAAGAAAGATGAAGCCGATACATTTTGCCCTCCCTGGTCTCAGCCAGAAATGGTTATACCTTACAGTTTTTTCCCACGGAATGAAAACAAATGTACTTGGGCTGAGGCCCAAGTACAAAAAATAATACAGTACACAAAGTCTTTCACACTGAACAACCAGTTTTTTAATTACCTACAGGCTTGTCCTATTAGTAACAGGTGATTACTAATTAATGAAATCTTAGAACGTATTGGAAATTACAAATCCCCAGACTAATACAGCGTTTACCTGATTTTATTTTGACTCGTTCTGTCTACAAAAGCTCCTACGTCCCTGTACTATGGCTAATCGGCCACGTTCATTCAACATTTACCCGATGCACAGTCAGTCGCCTGCGATTGGTGATACGAGGAAGCCCTCGTGAACTTGCTACAATCAAGTAATATTTTTTGGTTGTTTTTTCAACCATACTTTGACTATAGTAGTTCTTGTTATTCGCATTTTATACCAAGCGTGCCGTGTTGTGCGGCAGTGTCTAAACTGTGTGTAAAGTGTGTAGTACAACATATTAAATGCCTAGCATATAACAGATGTAAACTGAATGTGCCTACGTGGTTTACAATAGGTTCATTGCATATCAGTACGCTTCACAGAACAATAAGACATCTGTTATATCACAATATTTATCCGGTTTCAACAACTTTCGTACAGTTCTGTACGAGTTAATTACTAATTACGAAACTTCATTTAATATGCAAATGAGCAATTTATTAGCTTCACACTGCTCAATGCTTCTCAACACAATTAGATATTAATCAGATCAATATCTGTAGCAGTTTCACCAATTTTGTGCCATAATTTCAGATTTATATCACTAATTACAAAGTTAATTAATATGCAAATGATTCCTTAATTAACGTTACACTCCTAAATACTTAACAACACAGTAACATATCTGTCGGACCAGTATCTGCAGCATATTTTATCAAGTTTGGTCTTGTTATTTCGGAGTTAAATGGCCGATACAAAACTTCATAAAATATGCATTTAAGCTATTCATTAACTTGACACTGCTCAGTGATTCTGGCGACAATTATTTATTTATCAGTATAATATCTGTATAGCAGGTTTCATCAAATTTGGTGCCATTCTGTACGAGTTAATTACTAATTACGAAACTTCATTTAATATGCAAATGAGCAATTTATTAGCTTCACACTGCTCAATGCTTCTCAACACAGCCAGATATCTGTGGGATCAGTATCTGCAGCACTAGATTTCATCAAATTTGGTGAAGTTATTTTGGAGTTATAAGACGATTTACATCACAAGACTAATTACAAAACTTCATAAAATATGCATGTGAATTCGTTATTAACTTGACACAGCTCAGCGCTTCTCAGTACAATTCGATATCTATCAGATCAATATTTTTGGCAGGTATCATCAAATTTGGTGTAGGAATTTCGGAGTTTTATCACCAATTACAAAAGTTCATTATATATGCAATTGAGCAGATAATTGACATGACACTCAGAGATCATTATAATCTTCTGAGATTGTCATCTGTGAAAAGTTTCATGAAATTTGGTGCAGTATTTCTTGATATATGTCCACACTGTCATTACTGTCTCCAAAGGGAAACCATTTTATGAAAAACATGATGTCATAATTTCATAAATATGCAAGCCACACTAACTAAAATCTATCAGTTCTTGCAAGTAGCATATGGTACCTGTCTACCAAATTCTGACTTCAATCTGTTCAGGTGTTTTGAGTTATCCTGTACAGACAAACGGACAGACACACACACACACACACACTGACACACACAGACGGACAGATAGACAGACAGACATCGCTATGACGTTAGCTCACGTGTGTGAACACGTGAGCTAAAATGGTATTTCATAACTTCATTAATATGCAAGCCGCACTGACCAAAATCTAATCAGTTCTTAAAATTAGCATATGGTACCTGTCTACCAAATATGAATTGAATCCTTTGAGGCGTTTTTGAGATATCATGTTAACAGACAGACAGACAGACAGACAGACAGACAGACAAACGGACAGACACACATCGCTATGGCACTAGCTCAGGTGTGTAAACACGTGAGCTTAAAATGCCTAGGACAATATGTCAAATAGCTAGACAACATAATGAATGCCAAGGACAATATATTCAATGCCCTGGACAACATATTGAATGCCTAGGACAATATATTGAATTTTCAGGACAACATATCTAATGCGCAGGACAACATATTAAATGCCTAGGACAACATATTGAATGCCCAGGACAACATATTGAATGCCTAGGACAACATATTGAATGCCCAGGGCAATATATTGAATGCCTAGGACAATATATTGAATTCGCAGGACAACTACCAAATGCCTAGGACAACATGTAAAATGCCGAGGACAATATATTGAATGCCGAGGACAACATATTGAATGCCTAGGACAATATATTATATGCCCAGGACAACATATAAAATGCCTTGAACAACATATTGAATGCCCAGGACGATATATTGAATGCCCAGGACAACATATTAAATGCGTATAGGACAATATATTTAATTCTCGGGACAACATATTGAATACCCGGGACAATATGGTAAATGCCTAGGACAATATATTAAATACCCAGGACAACATATTGACTGCCGAGGACAATATATTGAATGCCTAGGACAACATATTACATGCCTAGGACAATATATTAAATACCAAGGGCAATATGGCTAATGCCTAGGACAACATGATATTAGAACACTTAAAGCCGCACTTTTCAATCCCAAGTTCTCGCATTAGTGGAGTTCTCCTCCCAGTCATACACTTGGCTAGTACGATGTTTGATTTCTATAACATTAATTACACAAACTGATCTCAACCTTTTGTCACCTTTTGCTAATCCTGCAAACAGAGTTTATACACAAGCGTTTGATTGACGGTCGGTTCGAATCGCCAACGGTCACTGATTCCCACCACAAACGCTCGAATTTCCTAAACCATTGTCTTCCAGTCGCATTAGACATTGAATATAACCACAGTGTTCGATCGACAGCAACTTCGCGCTGACCGCTTGGCCGCGTTTTTGCGGCCGGGGAAAACTAAAAAGTGGCATTTTCTGGAGCGTGTGCCCGCGTGTTGCCTGTTTGGTGTCCACTTACACGATGAACGCCGCCACAGCTTCGCGTCCTTTTAAAGGGAGGCTCCGCCTTTAAGTCAGTCATGGCTTTCCATACAGGGTGATGCCAGCTGTTGTTCTATCGCCTTTGCAAACTGTTCTTCGCTATTCAGATAAAATTCTTACTTGTCGTATGTAACTGCTATGTTGAGGTGTTATGTTGGGCTATCCGGGGTAATATGAACTGTGTGCTAAATCACATGATCAAGAGGTTTATCCTCAAATCGGCGGAATTACAGAAAATGGTGAGGTTTATAGCACCGAACACAATCTGGCTTGTGATGATTTATAGTATGATATTCTGTAATATTTGATCACCAGGAAATTGCACCGCACTTCTCTGTTAAACACCCAATATCACGCTGGTGAAGAAAGTCGTCATCGTAACATATCCCTGGCAAATTTCATAATGTCTGAAGTAGTAATCTTTTCAAATTCTATCGATCGGTTAAGAAGTGAGTTGCGCGTCCTACCTTCCTTTTCGTGCATACGGACCACCATGGCTTTCTGCCCATTACCACTTTTTCGCGTCTCACGGCATATAGGCTCATATTGGTCATTAAGAGTAATCTGGAACACATTTTTTTCGCTGCCACATTTGAAAGTAATGGTACCGCCGATCCCGTATACCTTAATGTTCGCGTTTTCCAAAACCTGGTAATATTAATAGAATGTATTTAACCCGTCAAGGATTTGAAAAGCGTCAGGGATGAATAACTCAAAGATGAAAGCTATTAGTTTTTGCTATGTTAAGGACACCTTAACGTGCACTCCAAATAGTAAATAACAAACATTACTAAATACCGTGCAAATTTGCATGTTTTGGGTGGCGGTTGGAGTTCTTGTTTCAAATACTACTGATTCTTACCGATATTGTCAATTCATATTATATCTATGGTAGAACTTATATCGCCACAAAAACAACATTTCTGAATTTTATTTTGACCATTTTATTTAGTTCTATGAGGAACCATTTAAGCTCTAGAATGGCAAGCACTGTAAGTTTCATTCACCATTTGGTTTTAACTGTCCTGAATTCAGCATGCCAATATGTCATTTCTTTATACGTCTCATGAATAAATGATTAATGGGAAATAATTACCTCGAATGGTGTCTCAATATAGCCAAATCGATTTTTCGTTGATTCTACATGAATAGCGACTCCATATCATTTCTCTTTTGTTGCAAGTTTCAAGGTACCCATTTTCCAGAATGGTTAATATATTGATTATTCCGAATCAAGAACAGAACATTGGACGGCCTTGCACTAAAAAATTGTCTCATTAGAAAATCAAACACTTACCCACTCCTCCCTTTCTTTTACCAATGTGAAGCAGTACTTCAGGCAACGCATATCTCCGTCATTCAATTTCTTCTGTGACGATTCTAACCGCATTATAACGTCATGAATATGTTCAAAACTGATGCAAGGGTGACAATCCTCAACGATGTCTACAAGTATAGTCGGATTTATCAGTAGAGCGTAGGGAAAGTTGAGTATGTGCCAAGATTTAGGTATTATGTTATCCCCACACTCCGGAACAATGGCAACATTTTTCTTGTCCTGACCTACAAACATCACTCAACTAATTTAGCTCTTCTATGCGTTGGCTCCATCGTATCACACTTCCTGACATTTTTTGCAGTTGTTTGCGCAATTGACATCAGTCCCAGTCATCGAGAACACAATAAACGAATTTGGTTGAACCGTCGACCCGTAAACTTATATTTGATGTCATTTTACTGGTAAATAGACTCAGCAGTTTATCGGGCGTTTTTCTTAATATCAAAACGTGGAGCCTAAAGTCTGATCTTTTCTGAGTAAAAAGGCTTCAGGGGTTCTAATGAAAAATGCTGTCATAATGATCCGTAATTGAATTTGAAGCAGTAGAATAAAACTCTCAAGATACGGCCATATGTGTCGAATTGCCGGAAAAAACATGGAGCCTAAGTATCTAATCACAAGATAGATCAATCTGGCAAAAGTTTCGATTTCGTTTGTGTAGTGATGTTTTAAGTGCCGGTAATGCAAGTAAGGGACGTAACACGTGCATCACGTTACATGCAGAAATGCGTATACTAAGAGTAATTAAGATGCATTGCAATGCTAGTACGTACTTCCAAAGTTCAAGTACTGGTCTTTGGTACGTTCATCTGGTTGACTTTGTTTCTTTGTGTGGTGACAAATAGGATTCCCATGGCCGTTGAGCGTGATCTCAAACTGGTTTGCTTGCATGCCCGATTTGAAAATTACGGTTACGTACCTTCCAAGCACCGTAATAATGGCGCTTTCGAGTACCTAGATCACAGAAAGGGGGAAATGAAATTACAAAATAGCTGCTATTATGTAGCTTACGATGAAAGATTCTGCGAGAAATCCGCATAATAAAGCTATCAAAGTACTAAAAGTGCGGGGCCGAATATCTAAGGCAACAACCACAGTGACGACTGAAGCATTTGTGGGTGATGACCTTGTCGTTCATTAAAAACGTTTTCTAACTTTAGTGTGACAAATGATCTTGCCATTTGTCTATCATGAGTTGTAACCTATTTTCTGATTTTATTAAGCTAATGACAGGATTATAAGGTGATACATTTTTAATGCAGAGCCAGTGCATTATGTCATGCATCGATTGATGTCTAACTTTGAGAATATATGTATCTGGCCTATCCATTTAATCAAACACAAATGTTGCCGAAACTGAAACAATTTAAGATAGTGAAGGAACACAGAATAGATGTTGTTCGTGCTTTTGTTCTATAACTTCGATGATTGCATTGTATATCCTACTTTTTGTATAAACGTATCAAGGTCTCGCCCTCTAATCAAGAGATGATTGCCAGATACTATAATTAGGCCTAGAATTAGGCAAACTTTATGCAAAAAACTCGGTGTGACTACATTTGATATGCAAATGCAAGCTTGCTTGACTTGGTATTCTGAAAGACAATAAAAATAAGACACTATCATTGTGAAAAGTTGTTTTTTCAGATAATTCTCTGGGGTTTTTGACATACCAAAATTTACAAATTTCCAACTCAGGGAGTAACTTGCCTTGAATAGAAAACGATACAAGGCGCCTGTTTGATGTCTGACATTTCCACTTTAACACTGAACATTATCTCTATGTCACCAATTACTGGACATTGAACTATTAGTCCGTGCTGAGATGAGGAGACTATATTTTGTCGACGTATTATAAACGTGTGCCCAAACGTAAAATGGCGCCCCCTTGCAAATAAAGCAAAAGTACTGTACGTCAAGCATATATGAATTGGAATCTTCACCGACACAATAGAGTAGTCCAATGTAATGCATAGTGCATAATGTTTTCCACTGGGACATCATATGCTTTGTTTTCTTTGCAATATTATCAGTTTTAAAAGTGGTGGAAAATTAAAATAAACGGTAAAATTCAATTTTACTTTGTCCAAATTTTTAGTAGTTAAATACAGTATCCTTTAATTTTGTAGAACTAAAGAAGACCACAGAAAATAGCAAGTCTTTTTTCATGTCGACGAATTTCAATAGTTACAGCTAGTTGGACTTTAAAGATGCATGAGTGACGTACCGTGCTTTTTTAGTAAAGCGACACTTGCTTCCCCGAGTCTGACCACGGGCACTCTGTTGTTCTGAATTGATAGTCTGAATAAACCAAGCAGCGTATATGTAAATACGAACTTTGATGATAACTGTGTAAGAAATTTATAACAGAATGCCGTTCGGATTGAAATGTCGACTTAGCTACAACATCAGATCAAGGTCGGACTGTGTCTACGTGAACTTCATAAGCGACCACATCGACCGCATTCTTTCGATGTTAAACGCCGCGGTGACGCGGCGAAACGACGCACGCATACGCGTACGTACGCTGCACTGTGTCGTTTCACATGATGATATATATACATAAGGGTGTGCAAACCATTCCTGGACGACATTATTTACCGATGAAGTGAGTCTTATTCCGTCGCGAAAACGACGTATGAAATTTGAAATGGCATCGTAGCACACATCAAGTTATGAAAATGACAGACATGTAGTAGATATTCGAAATATGACCGAGAATAAATGCATCGCTAATCCTGACTATGTGCGTTACAAATTGCCGTTATCCGGTAGCGACTTTGGATGTTCGAACGTCGCAAAATACGCTAATATAGCAAATGCCGTTCTGTGGTTTCGTCATGCGCAGAAGAAAGGACATATTTTTTATTTCTCTTCGTAGTAAAAACCTTCCAATATAATATTCCAAAGAAGAACATTTAAGTTTTTTTTTCAGTTTTAGTGAAAGCCTTTCAATAGAACCCGAAGGATTTTTTCAAATGTGCATTTCTTTTTACTCAGTCTGTTTTGGTCGTACGGAACGTGAACAAGCCTTGCAGGTCAAGGGTTACATTTTCACATTTTTTTCTTTGTTTTCATTCTATATTTTACGTTCTATCGTCAGTGAGTTACATTGCAAAAATAAAAAATTTATTTACCTTTTGCGGACGTTTTAGAGGGTAATAGTATCTGTCCCCCCTGTCCCCCCTTTTTTGTAACGCACATCGTCAGGTTCCATGTTCATATGAGCATACCCTTGTATACATTTCCATGATTTCTGAGGCCAGGACAGCAGACGACAGTTCAGAGGCGCTCGCGTGCATAGCTGTGCACGTTCCATTCCAGCCACCGCGCTCATGTACGCGGCAGTCACAGCAACGCACCATCGTCATTCTCCGCCGCACTTCGAATACGCGCTTCATGATTGCGGTAAATACGCGCTGGTAAGAACTCTGCCGTACATGCTGCGGTGCAGAATGACCGGGTGTGAGAGAAAGAAGAATCAGTTGGATGAACCAGCAGAATGCGACTGTTTCTTTTGTATTAATAATACCTCATTTTTGTTGAGGCTTTTATTTTTTTTAAATCACGATGTAAGTTCTCCAGCGGCAAACGGAAACTAAAATACGAAATCATGTTTACACGCTTATACACCATCATTTAAGAACAACAGAATGCCCGTGGTCTGACGTCACCCTCACTAGAATAACTATTATTTTAACTTTTATTGAAGTGCATGTCGCTTGTTCACAGAGAATATATACTACATGGCTAGTTCAGACACTAACTGTAAAAGTGCCCTCATAAGTGTCATAACTATAAATATTCTTCATCATATAAATCATATAAATATTCGTCATCGTATCAAACATGATAGGGACGCTTTTTAAACTTTCTCGTAGATACATTTGAGATGGAAGAATTGCAATAGTAAAAATTACCGTATGAGTATAAACTGCGAACAAAAATTATTTATAAGAGTCCTTTTGTTGAATAACGCCAAACTGTTGGCATGTCAAACCCATTTCTCAATAATGTCATGTTGGTATTACGTAATGTTAAAAATTATGACAAAATAAGGAGTGATTTTAGAATTATGTCCTCTATGAGTGAGCACTGAAAATAAATACAGTGCGTTTCACCTATGTACCGCAACTTAGCGTATGAGACGGACACAATCCACATACAAAACAAACTATTAGCTTTGCTATCACGACATATTTCAAGGCTACCAACTCGATGATTAATTACAGGAAACCAGCATAGAGCAACCGCTCTTTCTAGACTGAAAGATACAGTTTATCTACAATGTGTGGCTTTTTAGTTAGTTTCTGTTGAGAATACCTTCACCTCTTGAACTCTTAGCTGAAATTGTAAAAAAAAACAGTTACATTGTAGATCAAGTCTAGCCAAGTGTTTATCTCTCAATCCGGACAGAGGCCGGCCCATGCTTGTTTACTGTAATTAATCGATGAGTCGTTGACTTTGAAATGTGTCGTGATACCAAAGCTAATCGTGTGTTTTATACGTAAAATTTGTTCGTCTCGTCTCTGCGGTACCTTAGTGACATGCACTGTGAAATGTTTTACGTAGTATTTTCGCGTAGACCATGTCTAGTGCATAATTTTTCGAACTGAATTTTTTATCAAGGTAAAGACAGTTCAAATAAGATATATTTTCTTGCGACTATTTTAAATACTGTATTCACACATCTCGCAGAATGTTTTCATGGATACCAGTGGAATCATCATTAAGAAATTCACATACTTTCATCAGGGGAGTTTCATTTTAGATGTTTAATAACTCACTACGATACATAAAAACTGTTGCACATATGTAGAAAAAGTCAGTTTCGTCAGTCTTGGATTAAGTAGTCTCTACTCTGTTCGACATGAACCCTGCCCTTTTCTCCTGTGCAATACGACTTACTGTGAGTGACACCAGATAGTAAAACAAGGCAAACTTGATACAACAATTCGGTGTGACATACATGCAAATGCAAATATGCTTGACTTGGCTTTCTGAAAGGCCATAATGATAAGACATTATTCTGAAAGTTTTTTTCAGGTAATTCTCTTGGGTTTCTAACAGACCGAAATTTACAAAATACCAACTCAGGGAGTAACTTGCCTTGAATAGAAAACGACACAAGGAGCCAATTTCATGTATGAATATTCCACATTAACGCTGAAAATAATCTCTATGTCATCACCTACGGGACATTCAACTATCAGTGAGTTCTGAGAGCCACCCTGGCATCACCTACCGCATCCGCATGTTGTTCCACTATCGCATAACAATACATCAAGCAGCGCATATCGCTCTCTGGTACTTTTGCTGTAGATGCTTCCAACTTAAAGATAACGTCACGGATATGTCTGAAGCTTACAGAAGGAGAACATTCCAAGACGATTTCTAAAACGCAAAACAGATACACACCGCTTTCACAAGTTTTGCAAACTAGAATTGTAATCTACACTATATTATTCTTTGTTACTGTTACATCGGGTAAGAGGAGGTAACTAGAGCCTTGCGATTAATTTTAATGAATTATATTTAACCTTCTTTGTACTCGTCATAATGAACTTCATTAAATACATTTGCTCTAAAACTCTCATTATAAGAGCATTATATTACCATGCCCTGTCAATTGTGTTTTAATTGGTCGAGCTGAACCACGTGACTGCACACAATTACACAGTAATGGTTTGTTTTCATGCCCGAGAATATGAATAATATTGTGAACTTTACGGCTAAAAGGAAAATTGTGATTTGTACCCAGATCATAATCAACCACAAAATAAAATCAGGGAGCATTTGTGGGCCAAGTTTACACGCTTTTTTTCAAAAAAAAATCTCCTGATTTGCAAAATTTTTGCAGCGCGCGCACTAGTCACTGACAGGTTCTGGGCCCGTTGTCGTTTGCACTGGAAATTTTCGTAAATTTTGACGGTTTTTCGGGGTTCGTAGATAATATAATTGAAATAACAGACTCCGCGCTGACCATTAACGTTTATTTATGGGCGCGGGCGAGAGGAAAGCCAAATTAACGGGCGAGGCTTTAATTTTTGCTTTCCTCTCGCCCGCGCCCATATATAAACGTTAATGGTAAGCGCGTCGTCCGTTACTTCTATAATCTTTCTCGATTACACGTGTGCGCACATGTACACATAGTTATACAACCTGTCCGGAAACTCTGCTCGAGTTGGTTATATTCATATCATTAGGGTCTAACGGAAAGGTTGTTATGACCTCATTACACGTGGCGTCTTTGTCAAGTGACAACCAGACGTCGCGTACGTGTAGAACAGACGTTCGGAACGTCAAGCGACACCTCTACACGTAGTTATTATTTTTTTTTATCAGTCCATCATCCAACAGGCGTTAGCCAAATTACAGGACCGCATAAATAACTAAATCAAAGGTAATCGGCCGCTTTAATTTGAGGATACAACGAGCTTAAATATTACACTAGTAGAGAAATTAACGTTTCTTAAAACTTACACGAATTTAGCATGTTTCTGAGAAAAAAAAACAGCAAAACTATCGGGAACGCATAACTAAACTCAAACATTTACACGTGAGCACGGATACGCGTACGTCATCGCGCGCCGTCAGACGTACACGTAATTACGTGTAACTAAACCTCTCTATTAAATGTATCACTTGACTCATCTAGCAAAGTTTGAAAGTGTAAACAGCGTGTATATCGTAAAGGTACCGAGATGATTGGCAAAAAATAGTATACTTGATAAAATCTAAAGTTGTCTCAGGCGCCCCAATCGGTACTAAAGCACCTTGAAGGCATACGACTCTAACTATCACAAAATAAAAAGAGTATTGTACCTTTGTGATTTGAGTCCACCGTATCATCCTGCAGTTCGTTATTGGGAAATAGTAATTTACGACAAATTGGTGTGTAATTTTCATCTAAAGTAACCTCAAATTTATTCCGTTCACCTCCAGCAGTAAAAACTGCCTTCATAGACTTTCCGAAAACAGATAGTAGGGCACTGCTGAGCGTCTGTAAGTAAGTGAGAGAGAGAGAGAGAGAGAGAGAGAGAGAGAGAGAGAGAGAGAGAGAGAGAGAGAGAGAGAGAGAGAGAGAGAGAGAGAGAGAGAGAGAGAGAGAGAGAGAGAGAGAGAGAGAGAGACAGACAGACAGACAGACAGACAGACAGACAGACAGACAGACAGACAGAGACAAAGAGGCAAAGAGACAGACAGACAAACAGGCAGGCAGGCAGATAAAGCGATATAGGCAAGCATAATTAAAGAGACAACAGGGACACACAACCAGAGGCAGGCAGAATGACGTCACACATAAATGCAAAGTGACAGGGACGGAAAGAACCAGAGATAGAAAAAAGAGACAAGACAGAAAGAGATAGAAGTAAGAGTAACAGAATCCCACACTGCATAGGTTGAGATAAAATGTGAAATATTCTATCTCAGCCAAGTGGGTGTGGGATTATTTCCTTCTGTCCCTTCAATGATTTACAAATGCGCAGCAATCGTATTTTTTATAGAAGACACAATTGTCATCAATTACATTTTCTATTTATGCCACTCCCCTTCGAAAAATTAATTAGTATATGTGTGTACCACAGTTTACTTGCACCGGAGTGCTTATGTTATAGTGATATTGGAAAACATTATGCCACGAACTTACCTTAATGAGCATAGGTCATCGGGACTATTTTGTTTGTAAGTAACTATTATTATATAAACAAACCAAAATTGGTCGTCTGCAAGTGCCCAAAATAACCTTGCGGAATGGAAGATTACACAGACGATAGATGCGACAAATCTTACTAGCTTATGAGAATTTAATTAAAACATAGGCTGTTTTACATTGTTGTTTCCATACATGATTGCAGCGTAAGACTTGAACGAGATCTGTTCCCTATTAACACTAGTCTAGTGCTGAAACCCTGATTTGGTTAAACCAAAACAATTCTACCCCACAACACTTCTTGGTGGTTTCTATATCTTCAAAGCCTACTGAATCAGAATCTGCATAATGCAACCCTGGCATCCGTGGGGCAGTGGTTAGGGTACGGGTCTCACAAACACAGGGTGGTGAGTTCGAGTTCAGTAGGCTATGTTCAGAGTAACGGACTCGCTGTTGGAGGATAATAGTGAGTTCGAAGCTCCAGCACAGCATTGTACCCTGAGCAAGGCATTTTACTCTTCATTACTGCATTTGGCAGTGGTAATGAGTACCATATCCTGTAATTAGGCAATGCCTGTTGGATAATGGCTTGAACTATAAATAAATAAAAAAGGAAACGGGAACAGAGGAATTTCGAAATATTTAGCTGTAGGCCTATGAGATGCTATGAAGGTGGTTTTGGTGCCATTTGCCTGTTAAACAAGGTCAATGAATCAATTTCTTTTATTGCTCGATATGTGCAGTCCCTAATGTGCAAGAATATTCAAGGTGGCTGCCAAAACGACTGCCGCAACAGATAAAATGTCATATCTCATCTCCATGAGATGCTACATTGTAGTGATTGTGGTGTCCTTCGCCGGGTAAATGAGGTCAAAGAATTTATATCTTCCATTGGCTGTCATTTACAATCCTCAATAAGCATAAAAGTCCAAGGTGACCGCCAAAATGACTCCGGCGCGTGGACTGCAAAAGACCAACTGGCATTCGTCTGACATAAATACATGTCCATTTCGCTTGTGCGACAATACAGGGTGTTCGAACAAATCAATAACAATTAGTGCTCTTACACTCCAAGTGTACTCGGGACATAAATCTGAATTTATTAAACAGACTGACTGAAATTTGATTTATTCTGTAAAGTTTAGTTATTTACATGTCCCTTCACTTTACTAGTACTCTGTCTCGCCCTTTTAATACGGAAATACGGTACACTGTTTGATGTTGCCATACATGTAACTATATGGATAGACAAGATGAATTTGATGCACAGAAGACCAGCAATCTATCAGATACACCGTAAAAGCACGGAATATTTGTCATTTTCTGAGAAGACGTGAGAAGCATCATGCCAAATACTCACTGTACTATCATACTGCTCCACCACTGTAAAACAATGTCTTAGACAGATACGGTCGACAGGGTCAAGACCTTCCGCCAATTCTTCGAAATAACCAATCACATCACTGATATTTTTTGCAGAGATGAAGGGATGACAATGCTTAATGTAGGGTCTCTCCGGCCACAAGAAATCTACAACATAAGGAATAAGTATAACAAGAAGCCAAAGTATTTCTTCGCAAAAATTATGCACTAAAAGATAAAGACAAAGTTTTGAGGTCCATATATCTTTCTTTCATGAATTTGACTTTGTTTGTGTACCGTCTATTTACTGTCTGTTCTGTGCTGTTTTGTGTCTATGTTTACAACTATTGTCTTACGAATTCTGACCTAGTGTTATTGGATTATGGATTGGTATGATTGCGATTATTTTTTTGACGGTTTAGGTGAGAATATTAATCTGTTGCTGTAACATTGGATGAACAAAAACATCCCCTTCCCAATAAACCTCTATGCATCGTCCTCCGTTCTATTAGCACAGTAAAGCACAGTACTGATGTTTTGAAGATTCACCTAAGTACAAATTAGAGTCATACCTCCATGGTTTACACTTCTATCAGACAACGCATCGTCCACTAACGTCTCGCTGTCCTTGTGATCATCATCGACAGAAACGTCTTGACAAATTGGTGTGTAATTTTCGTCTAGACTGATTTCAATTTGTCGTTTTTGAGTTCCTGATACGAACGCTGCCCTGATATACTTCCCAAAGACAGAGATTCGTGCATTTCGAAGGGTCTGTGTAAGACAGAGATGAAATAATAGCGGCATCAAAAGTATGCAAATTTTTTTGTCAAATGAATTGTCAGAATGTTCTTCGTAAATTCGTCCCCAAAATACAAAAAAACTGTATGTTTTCGATTCATAATCCAAATCATAATTGTACTTTCAAGCAAAAATAGAAGGAACCGAAAGACTGTTATCAATTAAAATGCAGGTTCAGAGGTTATGTACGACACAGTCAGGAAAAGTAAAGTGCACATGATATATGCAAAGCAATGCAAATTTTCTAGTATAAGTGTCTTACTTCATTGTCACACTTTCCCACCACTGACAAGCAATGACGGAGACAAGATGCATCGATAGAGTCCAGGCCATTCGTTGACTTTTCGAAATGAGCGATCACTTCATGAATATTCTTGAACGTAATGAAAGGACTACATGCCTTGATGTATGGTCTTGCTGCTACAATGATATCTAAGTGTTATATTAATAATAAAAAAACGAAAAACACAGAGGTTAGGGTAGTGTTTCTTGCGGCAGCCACTGGGTAATTAAAAGCTACCGTAACGGTAAGATTTCTATTGTCCCCTAGTCGATAAAGATATTCCTTTTGTAAGATGTAGGAATAACAACTGAATAACTGAATAAATGAGTACCGAATAATCTTCGGGAAAGCGACATAGGAGGCACAAGCATAAAGTCATTCGACTGACAACGATAAATTTCCTTCACCGAACAAAACATTCTGTAAATTCTCGCTCGGAATCAAACCTGCAGCCCGGCGTAAGGCTGTAGCGAAGACATAAGCTGTCGAGCCCACGAGGGTAAACTAGCTGAGCAAACAGCCTTGAAACTTTGCTCAGCTAATTTCTCTCGTGTGCGGGCATTAAGTGTCACAGCTAGTTCATTCCGTAGCCAAATAACTACACAGTCATATTCAAGTGGCTATTATCACCAAAGGACATGCAATATAAAATGAAGTTCAACTGAACGTATAGGTTTCGTTGTCGTGCAATGGGATGGTTATCAACAGTGATCCAATTGGCGATCATGATCGTAAGAACTAAACAATAAAAACAATAAAATCTCTTCCAATGTTTTTGCAAAATGCTGAATGTATCCTATTCACAGTAATCAGCTGTTCATTGAACATTAAACCAATAACCAGACAGGCGGATATCAACGACAACTGCTTCCGTTTGTGAACTCGGAGGTAAACCTAAAATAAGAAGATATGTATCAGTCATTCCCACAACGACGAAGATGTGACGACATGTCTACATTCAGGTTCTTTTTTACTTAGAAAAATATTGCAAGTCACCATATATTGGGGACGTCATTTAAATGTGTACAAATATTAGAACTCTTAGCTTTTAATACCCTGGCCATGCGTTTGCATGAAACGCTCTATGCCAGTTCATCGATTTGTAAAAACAAAGCTTCAGTTACATTCGCCAAAGGATTACCTCCAGAGGTAAAAGGATCGGGAGGGTCCAAACGATCTTCATAATCCATACTTTCATAACCGATACTCTTGTGGTGTCTCTTGATATCTGTGGTCTCAATATGTCTAGGATTCTCTCTATCGTCAAGAGTTATCTCAAACTGATTCGATTCATCTCCGGACTTGAATACAACAGTAACGTCAGTACCGTACACTGAAATTGTTGCATTCTGCCACACCTGAGAATGTAGTGGGTGAATCTGACTTTAAAATTCAAGACTAAGTTTGTCATAGCAAATAAGCGTCTCCTATCAATTTCAGCCATGCATTCCTACTCACCAAAATAAATTTGAGGTACTAAGGGAAATGATTTTTCTATTTTTATTTATTTGTATAAATCTTTTTTATGTTACATCGGAGCTAAAAGGCATTACCATTAAGATAATTTCACGTAATACTAAAACCAAGAATACTTACAGTTACGTCGCGCTCTGTCAAAAGTGAAACGCAGTACCGCAAGAGAGACTCATCGTTTAGTCGCAAGTGATATTTGTGTGAAATTGTTGATATTACGTCGTTGATGTGCTGAAATGTTATACTTGGATGACACTGGAATCTGAAACATTGCATCTCCTCCTTTTGGACTCTTGACGCTGAAAATGAAAGTACGGTAAAACCTAAAACTGAGGGATGCGCTTGAGTTCTCACAAAGCTTGAATAGTAATATTAGCATACCTTGTATCACAGTGCAATCATACCAGAATATCCCGTTGTCCGAATCATTCTTACAGCGCTTGTCTTTTGAGTGTGGAGTTTCATTGTTTGGCACACACGTATTTCTTGATTGGAGCGTACAAGTTGTTTTACTCCCGGACCGACACATAACATCAAAGGATGTGAAGGTTGCCGCAAGTTCTCTCGAATGCTTCAAAATGAAACATTGTAGCAGAGGTTGTACCTCTCGAAAAAGTGACAGTTAAAGTATTTTTTCCGATCCAGGCCTTTGATTGACCCAAAACTTTGCAGCGCCGTCAACCCATGGAGGTCGCTCATAGAGCACACTACCTCACAATGGCAAGGTTCGACCATTTTAAAAACAAGGGCCTTATTTGTACAGATAAGCCATTTTTAATTTGGAATAGCGAAATAAATGAAAAATTGGAGGTAGTCTTCAGGAAATGGTTCCAGGACAGATACAACCCAGGCAAATACCCTCTGGACAATCACAACCAGACATTTAAACCCCCCCCCCCCTCGGCTAATTACCACCAACCATTTACCACCCGGATATTTACCCCAATACTATTTATAACGACAAAATTGCTTTGTCGAAAATGATATCAAATGGGAAATGATGAAAAAAGAAGCTTCCAAAACAATTGCGAAGACTGCGTGTGTATCGTCTGTCTCCTGCTGAGTGTCACATCATGAATCCTTCACTATGTCTCGCAAGTGTTACTATACATTCAAAATTTACCCTATGCCTATCTAACCACTACGCCAAGAGTTATCTGCGGCTTTAAGGTGAACTGTTCATCTTAATCTTGACACTGTATGTCTATCCATGCATTTTAGAATAAATGAATTCTACGAATGACATTAAAAACAACTCTACAGTTTTCACGGACTACCGTAATGTCTCCTTGCAAATCATTTTATTGGCTTACCCTAAACCTAACCTTGAGTCTATCACCAGGCAGCTAATAATATCTGTCTCCTTTTTCCATTTTTGCCTTTTCTTAGTCAACAAGATAATGACACAGTCCCCACTTGTACTTTAATTACAAGTCCTCTGAGAGGAAAGAGTCCTCTTCATTAGTTAGGTCTGTGATGAAAAATACTGCGATACAGATGGGGCTTAATTGCCAAAAACGAGTTCCATGCTGGTGAAAACATAAAACCAATATAAGCCGCCATACTAATTACAAAAGGTCATTAAAATGAATCAATTATTACTTAATCGACAGGATGCTGCCAAACATTTTTGCTTCCTATCCTAACACTGGCAGATTATCACCGGTACCATATTTCATAAAGTTTGATGCAGTACAATTGACGTGCATATTGATATAGGTCAATGTCCTTGTACCAACTTTGAATAAAATTGGTTGAGATGTGCCTGAGTTATGGCTCCGTACATGAAAAAAATCGTAACAAAATGGCCGCATGGCGGTCATATTGGATCGTATCACAAAACAAATCAATGTGGATATGCATGACATATGTCAATGTCCTTGTACAAACTTTGAATAAAATCGGTTGAGATGTGTCTGAGTTATGGCTCCGTACATGGAAAAAATTGTAAAAAAATGGCCGCCATGCGGCCATATTTGATCATATCGTGAAACACATTGGCGTGCATATCTATGATATAGGTCAATGTCCTTGTACCATATTTGAATAAAATCGGTTGAGATGTGCCTGAGTTATGGCTCCGTACATGAAAAAATCGTAACAAAATGGCCGCATGGAGGCCATATTGGATGGTATCACAAAACAAATCGACGTGCATATGTATGACGTATGAAGTAATCCTTGTACCAAGTTTGAATGAAATTGCTTCTGTCATCTCTGAGATATCTGCGTGAACGGACGCACGCACGCACGCTCGCACGGACGCACGGACATGACCAAACCTATAAGTCCCCCGGACGGTGTCCGTGGGACTAAAACCGGGTTGCATCGAAAGTTACACACATCTTCAGTTTCATGTTTTACTGTTTGAATGTGTGTTTAATGTTTCATAAAATATTTACAAATTCCTTCATCACCGACTTATAAAATTCACTCCATAAGGCTGTTTCAATCTTAGACAGTGTCTATGCTCTGTCAAAACAAAGTAAAAACTGTTTTAAAATAAAGATAATAAATCAGACATGCTTTAAAAGTAATTTTTAAAAGAGGGGTAATTGTCCGTGTGGCAAATGTCTTGTGCGGTAAGTGTGCGAGTGGTAAGTGTCCGGTGGTTAATAACTGGGGGGAATGGTAGGTGGCAAATGTTAGGGGACTAAATGTCCCTGGGTAACTGTCCTGTTACAGTGACGGACGGCTCATCAATTTTGATAGCTGAAATAATTGTAGCCGACCGGGGCCGGTGCTACACAACCAACACGACAGAAAAAGCCGGCGCACGGCCTATTCTACAATTATAGCAGTTACAGTTTTGATAGCCCCTTATCAATTCAACGTCGATCAAAATCCAGTGATAATAATCGTCGACGACTGCAATGCAATTGTAGATTCTCAGGGTGAGTTACTAAACTGCACTGGCCGTGCCAAAAAAAACCCACCGAAATATTCTTTACTGTCGATGCTGCTGATCAAAATATCTCTCTTGTCGTTTCTACGTATGATCGACTTAACCAATCGCTTTATCACCACTAATGTATTTGTACTCCGTAAACTATCAATTCGTAGAGGTCACTGCTGATTGTCTTTCCACGGACATACGCTCTTCCCTTTGTCTTTTGCATTCTTTCGATGGATTACTCCGAGGCGATAAGTATGAGAAGTTTAGGGAGCGTTCAATTATTATGGTCTGGGTGGGCCGGCAAAATCCAGGGGGGTCACCTTAAATTTGAAAACTGCAAAGGAGGGTCATGTATTTTTCAAACGGCTCAGAGGGGGTCAATTAATTTTCATAGGAATCCATCCCGTCAAAAAAGCAGTTTCAGTGTTCAGAAATATTCTGGGAGATAAAAATGATTCGCTGCATGATTTCATTCTCTGAAGTAATTTAAATGTAAATCTGAACAAAAGTATAATTTTCTGTCACATGAACATCTTGACTAGGCAACTCTTAGGCTTGTCTTATTGTTAATCGAGCTCACTGTGGGCAATGAACAATTCCTATTACTTACATATTAGAGATATAGCAAGTTTTGTCAGGGAAATTATTTAACAGCTGCCTGTAGACTGCTAGTACCATGAAAAGTGAAAATATGGCTAGTTTTCAATCGGGTTCGAACCCACAACATACGGCATCAGTCGCCTAGCGGAGAGGCCAGAGAGAGAACCGCTCGGCTAAATCTCCACTCCCAAAAAAGAGTGGTTCAATAGCCGGCTAAGTTGTTACATTTTTCTGACTGAGACCGCTCCACACGTTGTAGAGTTCGTGAAGCACTCACACACGCATGCTCACTATCACACATCGCACATACAAACTTTATCGAGGCGAAGAAACGAATTTCATCGCTTTAACTGGGCGAATGATAACCTCGGGGACAATTCTGTCCACCAGCAGAGTTACCAACCAAGGGTAGAAAATACGGCTAGTTTTCAATCGGGTTCGAACCCACAACATACGGCATCAGTCGCCTAGCGGAGAGGCCAGAGAGAGAACCGCTCGGCTAAATCTCAACTCCCAAAAAAGAGTGGTTCAATAGCCGGCTAAGTTGTTAGGTGAAATTCCAATATCATAATTGTTGTCAACATCTGAACTTTCAAATACCCTATTTGAATCAAGAACATTTGTATCAATTATCAAACACCTATAAAAGCACAAATTAATTTAGTCTAGCATTGTAAAAAAATTATTCATAGTTTTCTCATAGACTCCAATGTATTGTGAATTAACATTTTGGTGAAATTCCAAAATCAAATGTCTTGCACACATATCCATTTGTAAGCATCCTAGTCCAATCACGTACGTTAATATTAATAATCGAGAGTACATAAACACACAGATTTACCTATTTTTGTATTTGCAAAAAGTATTCATAGTTTCTTCATAGACTCCCATGAATAGTGGATAGACATTTTCAGTGAAATTCCAAAGTCAGATTTCTTGTGCACATAACATGCACCTTTAACCATCATATTCTAATCAAGCAAAATTATGTTAATTATTCAACGTCTGTATATAAACAAGTATAGCAAGTATTTCATTGGGAAAAAAATATTCACAATTTTATCATAGACTCGCATGTCTAGTTGATGATCATTTGGTGAAATTCTACAGTCAATTTTTGTCCACATACCAGTTGTAACAACCCTATTCCAATCAAGTACTTTTATGTCAATTATCAAATATCTATAAATGCATAGATATAGTTTTGTATTGATAAAGTATTGCATAATTTTCTCATAGACTACAATTTATGGTGAATCAACATCAACAGCTGATTATCAATTAAAATTTTGTACACACACGCTTGTGCAAAAAATATTGCGATCCACATGTAATTTCTGTCTAATCCCTTTCAGGGGTAATTTCAAAATTATAGCAAGCCAGAAGGGGAAATTTGAACGTTACATTAGCATCTTGTGAGTTTGTAAGGAGGGTCATTTGAAAAAATCTGAGAATCCTGTTTTTCAGAACATACCCCCCTCCAGAGGTGAATGTGTGTGCAACTTTACTCAAGCAATGTGGGGGGTGTCATGAATTTTGTGTCATCTTAAAAGGGGGGGGTCATCATTTTTTTGGTGTAATGGGTAGGGGGTTCACTTATTTTGACTGATGCGCAGGAAGAATTTTCAGGCCCACCCCGGCCATAATAACTGAACGCTCCCTTAGTTCAGCATAGTAGGGCTGTCTGTAGCCCTAGGCCTGCGTACTATGCTGTGTGTTCCCGGCAGTATACAGCCGGGGCTTCCAGTATATAGAAAACTAGTTTTTCGTGCGCGGTCCTAATTGCGACCGCATGTCGACGGTTTTGTCTACGGACCTTTGCAGGGCTATGGTGGGAGGCCGTATAACGCCGGGAACACACAGCATTGTACACAGGGCTCGGATGTGTGTTATCGGCTAAACATAAAGCCTTGCCACGCAGAACTATGAGAAGGTATGACGATAACCGTTAGTCAAGCGTCACACAGACGTTTTTATTATATCTAAGACTTGCTCAGAGACATGCAGAGACAATATGCATGGGCTGACAAAGACTGCGAAGTTTTTAGCCAATTATACTCCTGAAACGGGTAAAATGACTTTTTCGAGAGGTATGACAAGAGAACGTGCGGCAATTAATTGACACGTCCCCTGATGTTGTGTGTTAGATTAAAACAACTTGAATTTCAAGTACGTACCCACGCAAGTACAGACAGACAGACAGACAGACAGACAGACAGACAGACAGACAGACAGACAAACAGACAGAAAGACAGACATGCATGCATGCATGCATCATTCATGCATACATACATACATACATACATACATACATACATACATACATACATACATACATACATACATACATACATACATACATACATACATACATACATACATACATACATACATACATACATATATACATACATACACACACATACATACACACACACACACATACATACATACATACATACATACATACATACATACATACATACATACATACATACATACATACATACATACATACATACATACATACATACACATACATACATACATACATACATACATACATACATACATACATACATACATACATACATACATGCTACATACATACATACATACACACACACACATACACACACACACACATACATACATACATACATACATACATACATACATACATACTACAAACATACATACATACATACATACATACATACATACATACATACATACATACATACATACATACATACATACATACATACATACATACATACATACATACATACATACATACATACATACATACATACATACATACATACATACATACATACATACATACATACGTACGTACGTACGTACATACGTACATACATACATACATACATACATACATACATACATACATACATACAAACATACATACATACATACATACATACATACATACATACATACATACATACATACATACATACATACATACATACATACATACATACATACATACATACATACATACATACACACACACAACATACACACACACACACACACATACATACATACATACATACATACATACATACATACATACATACATACATACATACATACATACATACATACATACATACATACATACATACATACATACATACATACATACGTACGTACGTACGTACGTACGTACGTACGTACGTACATACATACATACATACATACATACATACATACACACACACACACATACACACACACATACATACATACATACATACATACATACATACATACATACATACGTACGTACGTACGTACATACATACATACATACATACATACATGCATGCATGCATGCATGCATGCATGCATGCATGCATGCATGCGTGCGTGCGTGCGTGCGTACGTACGTACGTACGTACGTACGTACGTACGTACATGCATGCATGCATGCATGCATGCATGCATGCATGCATTAATGCATGCATACATACATACATACATACATACATACATACATACATACATACATACATACATACATACATACATACATACATACATACATACATACATACATACATACATACATACATACATACATAACTCTCACCTAATGTTGATTTTAAACTCTCACTGTTGTCGCATCTTTGGATTGTTGACTGGTAGAATTTTGATTGTAGGTATAGCTTGTTCGTAGTTTGATTGCATCTCGTCAAATCTTTTTCTTTACCATGTTTTCTTGGAATGTTTTTTGTCCAATCAAAGATTTCTCTGTATTTAGGAACTCCAAATCGGTCGCAACATACTTCAAATCGGCTGAATCCGTCACCAGCCGTCAGAACCACATTGAATAATGTTAACCGCACAACAATGCATGCATTTTTAAGTACCTAAAATTAGAATGATTATCATAAATTTACTTAATTTATTGCGATTTTCTTTGGCATCTAGCATCAAAAGTATGAAATAATTGGAAAGTTGAAGTCACAGGCTTAAATAACTTTCAATTGAAATAAAAAGGCAGGCAAGTATAAAGCAGGATAGACAGGTAGATGGAATGAGATAATGATAAGGTGCTTTAAAGTACCTAGGGAGCGTATACAGGAAGGCAGTCAGGGAAAAAGTGAATTATAATTTGTTATATCAAACACAGTTTTTATCGGGAGTTTTCCAGCAAATTGCAATGCAATTGTCTACTTGTTTAAGGTATTTTGAAATACTGATACAGTGAGTACAGAAACGACTGTTCACCTGTTTGGAAAGTCGCACCAGTAACCTTCGACAAAATTCCAGGCATTCTCTTTCATGTCTCACCAATGGTCTTTTCCAATACTCCAGATGTCGTATTGCCTCGCTGACATCTGATTGTGTTATTCCATATACTGAACTACATCGCCGCTCGTAGTCGTTATACATGTAAGAAGCCATTGATCACGTGCTGAAATTAGTAACAAAAGAATTAGTATTATTACATTTGCGTCAAAATGTGCTAAGATCGCATACAACGATCAGATATATGGTCTAAGCCGCCGAGTCCGGTTTTCGAGGAAGTCGTATCCTTGCCGATCTTATTCCCGCCCATGCTTAAAATATTAAGGCTGAAAATGTTTTGGTTCCTTTCACTTTTTACATTTTCCGAACCAAAGGCCTGGTAGCTAGGTTATTCAATGAAAAATAAATAACAATTTGATGTCATTCAAGGCTTCTAATGTTAGTAATAATCGAACAAAATCTAGAACCGTTTTGTCGCATTCAATGACTTTTTGATTGACTGGTGAATTGGAATTTCTGATCATTTCGAATTCTCCGTAAACATAACCGTTGTATTCGCTGGTAGATACCTCAATACTCCTTGCGTTGAATGCCCCAGGAAAGCCAAAGACCAAGAATAGCTGTCTTTTTACCCAAATTGACCTTCATCCATCATTGTGCATGGATTAACTGCATCAATATTTCAGTACTTATTTTTTGTCTTTATTCGCTTAACTCTGTAGACCGCAAAATTTGCGGAATACGAAGATCAAACGTACGCGTAGCTGTAAATAGTTCGGTTACAGTGAAAATATAATTAAGTAATAATGCCCGCCGCATGCGGGTATACACGAGATTTTGGTGCAATGCCCGACATATAGCACGAGCCGATATGCGAGTGCTATATAATATGGAGCGAAATGTACCAAAATTGAGTGTATACCCGACAGCGTGGCGGGGATTATTGCTATTATATTTCATCAACTTATGTGCCTCTGCTGTCTTGATTGGGTATTTTCGTCACTTTTAAAAGCCCTACGAACGTCGGTAAATTCAGCGCCCGAGACCGAGCATTTTCAAACTTTGGCAGAGAATATCTTACATACCGTTACTGTGAGGAACTCTCGATTTATGTGTGTAGGAACGAATACTAGCTCCATATTAAAAAACGGTATGAACTGTAAATGCTCACGTGTTTCATTATATATTGAAGTTATGTGTAAATTTGAACCTTTGCCACATGTTTGCAACTTCATTGAAATTATTATGATCAACATAATGAACAATAATCACCGCAAGTTCATTAAATATGCAAATTAGGAATTGGCTGAAGAGAAAATGCTTGATGACTTTCAATAATATTGAATTATAGAGTCTTTAATATACATAGTAAGTTTCATCAATTTTGATCAAGTCCATTAAGATAAATATACCTAATTATTAAAATTCATTTAATATTAAAATTAGGTTTTGGCTGAAGTAAAAATGTCTTTTCACTTTCAATAATGTTATATCACAGTATCTTTGATGTATATAGTAAGTTTCAACAACTACAATCAAGTTAATTCAGATATATATCCCTAATTGGGAAAGTTCATTAAATATGCAAATTCGGAATTGGCTGAAGTAAAAATGTTTAATGACTTTCAAAAATGTTGTATCATAGTGGCTTCAATACATGTAGCAAGTTTCATCAACTTTGGTCCTGTCATTTCAAATATATATTCCTAATTAACAAAGTTCATGAAATATGCAAATTAGGAATTGGCTGAAATTAAAACGCGTAATGACTTTCAATAATGTTAAATCATAGTATCTTTAATATACATACCAAGTTTGGTTAATTTTGATCAAGTCAAATCAGACATATATCCCTAGTTAGGAAAGTTCATTATAATGCAAATTAGCATTTATCTTTCATGTCACCCTTAATGGTTCCCACTGCTGATATATCTTGGTGTGATCAACATTTGTAGCAAATCTCATCAAATTTTGTGTAGTTGTTTTTAATAAATATCCATTTTTCTAAAATCATTAATTATGCAAATGAGCAAAAAGTATGCAAGCCAGACCCACCAAAAACTAATCAGTTCTTGCCATTTGCTAACTGAATATATGTACCAGATTTGATTCTGATCTGATAAGCCGTTTTTGAGATAATGGACCAACAGACAGACAGACAGACAGACACACAGACAGACAGACAGACGGACAGACAGACAGACAGACAGACAGACAGACATCGCTGCGACATATGCCCACGTGTGTAAACACGTGAGCAAAAAACGGTATGGCCCGTCTCGACTCCGCTGAATCAAGCAAAAGGGCACAGTGCACTGTTGCCTTAATGCAATGATTTGTGTACATCAAACCCAAATGTGCTGCTTCAGAGGTGTCCCGAACTTATTTTCACCAAGAGGTGAGTTACAGACCCATATTTTTATCTGTGAATCGAAATTCAGACTTCGGTCTTTGAAACAAAGTGGACTGTTTCGGATTAAGTTTAGATCGGTACGTTCAAATGCACCGACTGGGCAATTTTCTGGCTAAAACAGTATTTTAGCATCGGTGGAATGAGCGCTCGTCCAATCAGAATGGTGCATGGTTGCATGATATAATATAAATTTTATTTTAACATGTTTAAATAATAGTTAAATACAGAATTTAATAATAATAATAATAATAATAATAATAATAATAATAATAAAATGATGATGATGATTTCTTACAGAGCAATGAATTTTAAAATCAATTCCTTTCTGGACTTGAAGCCAATGTAAATTTTGTAGCACCGGTGTTATGTGGTCCCATTTTTTCTTTCTGCTAACAAGCCGGTTATCTGAATTTTGAATAGCCTGGAATTTATGTACTTCAAAGCTCGGAAGACCAAAAAATGTTGCAGTAATCTAAACGTGGTGTAATGAAGGCATGGACAAGTTTCTCTCTGGTATGTTGGTCAAGAAGATCGCGAATTTTTCCTATCCCCCAAATCGCAAGTGATGCTGATCTACAAAAATTTGTAACATGGTCTGACATAGTGCAGGTCGAGTCCATCGTGACACCAAGAATGCGCACTGACTCAGATGGATATACACTGGTTCATATCACTGGGGGAAGAAATCAGTCCCCTGGGGTGGGGAGGGAGGGTTTTTTGTGCAACGGTTTACCTTATTTGATTTTATTAATTTTGACTGTGATATTTCAAATAAAGAGTTCAACTCCAAACCGTCTCACTGCTTTATATATTACCGACAAGTCTTATCTCCTCTCCAACTTGTGTATACACCACTGTAATTGCTCCGAAAACATTGCCAACTTGCTAATCTGCTGTCCGTATCAGCGGACTAATTGATTAAATCAACACCACAGCCGTCCCACACGCAGTAAAATAAGGACTGCGTGTGTGACGGCTGTGGTGCTGACTTAATTAATCCGCTGATACGGACAGCGGATAAGCAAGTTGGCAATGTTTCCGGTGCAATTATCGTGGTGTATACACAAGTTTGAGAGGAGATAAGGACTTGTCGATAATATATAAAGAAGTCAGACGGTGTGGAGTCGAAATCCTTATTTGAAATACCACAGTCAAAATTAATCAAATTACTTGTAGTAATAAAGAAAGCAGTCAGATTGTTTGGAGTTGAACTCTTTGAAAATCAAAGTCAAAATTAATTAAACCAAATAAGGTAAACCGTTGTATAAAAACCCTCCCTCCCCACCCCCGGGGACTGATTTGTTTCCCTTGTGGTTCATATCAGTAATATCCTTAAAACAACAGGAGAATGGCAATACAAGCATAGCATAATTGCAATTTCTTTTATCACATTGTCGAAAGGCCATATATGTAGTCAGAATTTTCATTACCAGATAAGCAAGGCTAAAACATAACAGACAAGTGTCTTTTGAGAGTAGACTGTTCTTGACCGCGGGGTCCGGGTTACTCGCGGCTTCTTGCATCACAGCGAGGTGAAAACTAATTATCGAAGTTCGATAACTTCTCCATTAATTTAATTTTCAGTATACATGAATAACACAACTTAGTTCTACCTTTTGTCGCTTTTTGTTTTAATTCATCTCCTGTATCGCATGCGGTCAAAGTTCACCTCATACATGTCACTCTGGCCATGAATGTAATATGGTGGTTTCACTGGGGTTCGAACTCACAGCGTACGGTATCTAGTCACCTAGCAGAGAAGCCACAGACAAAACCGCTCGGCCAAATCCCCAATCTCAAAAAAACATTGGTTCAATAACCGAGGTAAGATGTTACAATTTTTCTGACTGCTACCCGTCCACACGCACGCTGTAGAGCCCGTGAAGCACTCACGCTCGTACACTCACTATCACACACAAACTTTAAAGAAGCGAAGCAATGAATACATCGTTACATCTTTGATGTCAACTCAATGACGTAACCCCAAGGCCAAGATACTCGCCGTCACTTCTGTTTTCCGTCACAGTGCCATCGGCTTGTTCGCACTGACTGTTAGGCAGAGGCGACGGTAGGGGGATTTATGATTTTTCTCGGCCACGGAATATGATCGTGTTCAGCGGAGACCGCGATTTTGATATTCAGACAGAAGGTGATAATTCAATGTTCCAAATGTCCTCGTGAGTAACAATGTTTACATCATCGTTTACACGAGTATTCAAAAACGCCCACCTAGTGTATGCAAATGACTGCGTCATCAGTAATCCCCATTGTGCACCCACTGTTCTGTATCTTCCCGTTTTAATTTAAACAAATGTGATAGAGGGACCGTGAATTTACGACATGAAAAGAAATCACAAATCACTGCTGCTGGCCCATTGTCAAAAGTTAAGCTACAACCCACATTGCATTGCAGAATCGCTAGTTTTCTGCCTCAATTCACTCTCCCAGTCAATCTAACCACGAGTTTTACTGTTTTTTAAATAACAAGTAAAACATGCTAAAATGGACTTTGGTCGGGTTACCAAAATCGTTATACACGATATAACTTTGTTGTGAAATCCCATTTATGCGTTTGCCAAGTCTTGACCTCGAAGTCATTTTGAAGGGTCAAAGAACTTTTTTATTAAGACTGAAGCAAATTCGCAAACGGAGCATTGGATCGGCTAAAAAGAGTAGAATTCGATCAAAATGTCTGAAATTCCCTACAACCTGACCATGGATACTCTCTGCATCCTGCTGTAGACCATCAATCCGAGCTCTGAAATGACAAAAGCATTCCCTATTGTTCAATCACTTTATTCGGTCTGTAATAAGCATAATATACCATTTATGGACTAATTGTGGGGTGTCTTATTGTTTGCAACAGAACCTTGTGTCATTGTTCAGGAAAATCAACCACAACCTTGTTGACGTGAGTATTTCACTTTATTGCTTACTCATTGAAGTAAATGCCAAAGGTTTGACAATCGTATCGTGCTCACAATAATGTAGACCAGATATGAACTGAATATGCTCACCTGTTTTACAACAGGTTCATTAATAGTAGTACGCTTCACAGAATGTTGGATATCCAGTAAACAGACTAGAAAATTTTAGCATTATAAACTCAACAGAACAATTTGACCTGCTAATGTGACCCCTGAAATGGAAGGAATTTTAGTTTGACAAAATTACAAACTTAGTTATCAATCATTGACATTGACTGCTAATGACTCGACATGTATTGACATTTATCAAACACTACTAGATGCATGAAATAATACAGTATGACATGAACTACTGCATACTTTTTGACTGTTATGAAGTTTTGTTAAACAATTGTACCTTCGACCTGTCTCATTTTAAAGTGACAGAACAACGAGCAAGGAGATGTTACGCAACATTTGAAGACCTCAGGATAATCACTAACTAAAACACAAGAACAAAGACAGACATTGTATATTCTGACAGCAGTTCAATTGAGCACACAACGCGGAGTGGGAGACAGACTTCTGATAAGACTAGATTTGTATACGGTCTACTGCCGGAGTAGCTATCTCTGACGAGGATTTATTGTATTATGTTTTTCAATATTCGTGTCAATAAACCCAATTCATAACAATATAATCGACACCCGTGTGAGCCGTGTAATAAGAACAATCAGATATCTGTTATATCATTATATGTAGCAGGTTTCATCGACTTTCTTACAGTACTCTCAGAGTTAAATACTAATAACAAAACTTTATTTAATATGTAAATGAGTTCATTATTAACTTTACATTCCAAATGCTTCTCAGTACAATTAAATATTTATCAGATCAATATCTGTATCAAGTTTCATCAAATATAATGCTCTAATTATGGAGTAATATCACTAATTACAAAGTTCATTAAATATGCAAATGAGCCCTTAATTAACTCCATACGACAAATGCTTTACACCACAATTAGATATCTATTGGATCAGTATCTGCAGCAGATTTCATCACATTTGGTGCAGTTAATTATTTCGGAGCTATATAACTAAATATAAAACTTCATAAAATATGCAAATGACCTATTTGTTAACTTGAAACTGCCAAATGCTTCTCAGTACAATTAGATGTTTATCGATTTCACCGACTTGGGTGCCGTAATTTCAGACTCGGAGTTATATACCTAATTACAAATTTCAATAAATATGCAAATGAACCCTTAATTAACTTCAGACTACTAAATGCTTTACACCACAGTTAGATACCAGTCGAATCAGTATCTGCAGCAGATTTCATTACATTTGGTGTAGTTATATCGGAGTTATATGACTAATTACAAAACTTCATAAATATGCAAATGAGCTATTTATTAACTTGACACTGCCCGATGCTTCTAAGTATAATTAGACATATATCAGATCAATATTTGTTGCAAGCATCATCAAGTTTGGTGCAGGAATTTCAGAGTTATGTCAATAATAACAAAAGTTCATTAAATATGCAAATGAGCAGATTATTGACATGGCACTCACAATATCATGATAATGTTCTGAGACTGTCATCTGTGAAAAGTTTCATGAAATTTTATGTAGTATTTCTTGATATATGTCTACACTGTCATTACCGTCTCCATAGGGAAACCATTGTATGGAAAAAACAATCTTGCATAACTTCATTAATATGTAAGCCACACTAACCAAAATCTAATCACTTCTTGCAAGCAGCATATGGGACCTGTGTATCAAATCTGACTCGAATCTGTTCAGGTGTTTTTGAGTTATCGTGTAAACAGACAGACACATACACACACACACACATACACTCACACACACACACGGACAGACAGACAGACATCGCTATGATATTAGCCCACGTGTTCACACACGTGAGCTAAAAATTAAGGTCTAACAGAAGCTCTATGTGTTCGGGATGGCCACTTTGGGTTCCTGTTGCCAAGAGAATCCAAACGTCCGACACATCCTGTCATACCTGAATGCTCTTTAATGTTATGCCAAATATATGTGCAATATAGAAATAATTGCAATTTGCAGAATGTTATGTGACAAAACATGTACAAACTCTTCATGCAAACCATCGTCATCAACTCCCATCACTTATAATTCAAGATTTTGGTCGATATTTGCGAAACTTGAACAACTTTCCAAAAGTAATTCCACTTTCAAATTTTATTGAGTTGATTACGAGTTTGAAAAAATGTTGTCTTCAAATTTGCGAAGACCTTCTTCAAACTATTGACAAGAATAGGGCCTTTTACTTGAGCTGTGAGTCAAAGTATTTTCTGCTAGCACCCTATACCCCGTTGTCGTTTTATTTTAATGTGGTACGAACATTTTCAGTACTCTAGCACATTAATTAGTTCGAAGGTTATCGTCCCTGGAAACTACAGAGATTTCGGTTGTACGGCTGACGTTAAAATTCAGTTAAAGCTCACAAAGTTTTACTCTACAATGCCAGTTCAGAGAGCTTAGTACTTCAAATATGAAATCACACCGACTAACCTTAGCCGTGCATTTGGTTAGTCAGCCATCAATCAGGCCATGAAAGGGCAATGATGATTTTTAAAAGGATGAAATAGTTTCTTGATTATCCTAAATGATACACGACTTATTGTGCAGAGGTCATCCTATGTGGAATGCCTCATTTTCATGGTTTCGGATGACAAGGTTTTGTTTTGATTGGTGTACACCGGTGTGAAAAACTTGTTTACTTGTTGTTTGCACCCTAATAGAAGGTCGAAGTTTTCAAACGTGGCTGTTCTTACAGGTTGAATTTGCAGTTAAACATTTCGAACGATAAAGATCCTTATAAATTAATGCATACCAGCTCATTACCATCCATATGCACAAAATTCCTGTACCTCTTAGCTACCACTTTTGAGTGCAAAGTCAAAGAAAGAGATCAGCAAATATTGATCCATCCCAGCAGCAGAGTAATTTGAATGAATACATTTAAGGCAACAAATATTTGACAAATATTTGACAGCTTAAATCAGTAGAGCATGCAATTAACAGAAGAGGCTTCGAAAGGGATTTTAAATTTGTCATTGTTCAGGCGTGATGAAAAGCTGTTGAATTAGACATATAATTTCAACATCTTCTCTACTTGATCAGCTTTAGACAATATATGGAAAAATGATATATAAATACAGAAGGTTTTTAGAATTGTGCTAATCTCGAACTATGCAGAAATGAAAGTGACCAGTTGGTACTTTTAAATAAGGAAATAAAGACCGCAATGAACTTCTCTGCCATGCCATGAGATTGAAAAGTGCTCATATGTTGACCTTAAACTCATTGCGTTTGATCGTTGAAATTTCTACGATGAAAACATATCATAGTTTAGCATATCTAGTGCATATTGTGCAATCTTGATAAATGTGACATTTGCTCGAAGAACTAATTAATTATATATACTTTGAGCTCTGTGTTTTCGAGATTGCGACTTTGAGTTCCCGTTGAGAGACTGCAAACGTCTGACATGTCCTTTTATACCATGACGCACTTTAACTTGCAGTGTTTACGCCAAACATATGTGCATTGAAGAAACATCGGCAATATCATAAGGATTCACATATAAGTTCTCACAGATTTGAAAGAGGGGTCAAATGCAATGTCTTCTGGCAGATACAAATCTCGTGTTGATATACTTATTTTACGTAATAAAATCATTTCAGACGTTTTGAAACGCTGCTGACTTAGACACCTAATTTCAACATTTTCTCACTCGATCGGTTTATTGAAAATATGTCGATAAAGGAAACAGAGAAACTCGTGGTTTTAAGGATTGTACCAATTTTCTATGCTGCAGGAATGCATATGACCGTTTGGTACTTTCAACTATTAAAATAAAGACGCAAGAAGGTTTTACTCCACGGGCCCGGGATTTAGTTATGAAGTACCCATTTGTTGATGTGTCCCCTAAGCCCGATCCGTTTGATCATTGAAATTTCTGCGATGAAGGAATAATCATAGTTCATCATATGCTCTGCATTGTGCGTCATCTTGTGTTGACTATAAATATTAAGTTGCTCGAAGTACAAATGAATTATAAATACCATATGTCACTTTCATCGAATATAAGTATTTAGCTGTGCGATCATGACCATTGTGCTACTACCGTAATTTAAATGTGATACAAAATTTTGTAAAGCTCGTAAAATTTACTTTTGACCTAGAGATGACAAAAAGTGCGTGTAGATTTGTTCCTAAAATGTGGATCTTGGGGGAAAATACATACTATTAAGGAGGTTATTTTTGGCGTTGAAAAGTGTCGATACTATGAAAAATACAAGTCTCTTAACACTGTCAGAAACTCGGAGGAATATAATGTATGATTGATTGTGTAACGCCCCTCCCTGTAGAGATTTTATCTCGAAGCGTTCCTCAAGTGGCCAAGACGTGTGAAGGTCATTGACTCACATCGTACGAGAAGCAGATAAGAGATAGTGTGATAGTTTAATTAATTATTGGTTAAGATTTCAATGAGAACAATCGAGAAGGGGATATTCCATGGTGTGATCATATTTAATCTTAAGAAACAATCAAAGACTGGCGGGAAAATTACCACGTGATGACTTTGTAATTACATAAGTTTGAAAATGTATTTAACTTTGTAGAGAGCTTAGACGAGGGGACTTGGGATCAGACCGTTGACAGTGAACGACACGGTCGCCATCTTGTAATAAAGTACAAGGTTGTGTTACAATCTACATCTTGGTGTGTCAGCTTCAGTTACTGAAAGCATTACGATCCAGACTGGTACCTCAACTCGTAAATTCCCCTGACTACGAGGTGACAAATTGATGGAGAATCCGGGTATACTGAAGCAGCACGGCTATAAGATTCTGAGATCTGGTGGTAGAGTCAACGAGGGGCGTGTACGAGAGATGGCAGACCATGACGAAGGACCACTGTACCAGCAGCACGAGCGACTGTATGGTGATATGTAGCGGCTCGTCGAAGATGCTGCGCAGCGGATGGGGGTGAAATATGACAGGAGAGACGAGAGTGGCTTGTAGACATAGACGTCCGAGGTAGGGAATGTGACATTATTAATTTTGGTGCTAACATCATGCCTAGAAGATACACCGGACGAGAGAGTGGTTGGCTACAGAAATGGCTGAAAAAGTTTGCAATGTGTGTGAGTCTAGAACCGGTATGACCAGCCAACGTCAGCGATGCTTGTGGTTCACCTTCAAGTCGGTTTTGTAATACACGGACTGATTACGTGACGAATTAACTGACAATCATAAGAAGCAGAATTTTGGTATGCACCCACCATAAAGTGCGAAGAGAAGGTACAAGTTGCACGAATTTTCAGTTTTGTTGATTGTATTTTCTAATATTTTGGAAACTACTCTTTTATTAGGATAATACTCTGGACTTGTATGCAAACGAGGCGTCTTTCTTTTTGAAGTGTTGTTTTGTTTTTTGTTTTTTTTTGATGAAGTGTTGAAGTTATGTTGTTGTTGAAGAGATACGTGTAAGGTGTTTTGGATGTTTTGTTGTTTATCTCCCCTCAGTTGCCTAGGAATGCCAGTGCTAGTGATCCGTAAAAGATACAATGGTCCTTAGATTTGACCGAATGGCCTGAGGAAATGAGTTTTTGGAGATGGAGCGATGTTTAGTATTATCGCGTTTATTTTTAGAGTTTTTGAAGTTGTTGATGATGTTTTGTGTTGATGTTTTGCTTTTTGTTGTTTTATGTTTTATGAAGATTTTTGGAGATAGAAAGAGCCCCGAATATTGGCGCAGGAGTTTCTATTTGCTGCAGTCTAGCGATGCCTAACGGCCGTTACTATGGTTACCCTAAACCTTTGACCGTGATATCAGAATACACCAAGCAAAATAACGTCACCCATCTCAACGTCCACTTTCTTCCAGTTAACCCAGTATCCTTTCAGACAAATTAAAGAAAGTTATCATTGATACATGGCACGATTTTCGAATGAGTTTATTCATGTATATTTAGTGATTTTATTAGTATTTCTGTAAGTATTTTAGATGCGGTAATATTAGTCTGTAATTTTCTAGGTGCACGAATGATGACTTCACGCTAACTTGTAAAATATGTGATTTTGCGTATCTTAACCACACTGCCTTACGATTAATGTATTTTTTTTATTTTAAGTAGATTGCAATTGTCAGCTATCGCCATGCTTCGTCACTCGTTTTGACCAGCGAGGACGCTGGTTATAAAAAAGGTGGGAGAGTGTAACGCCCCTCCCTGTAGAGATTTTATCTCGAAGCGTCCCTCACGTGGCCAAGGCGTGTGAAGGTCATTGACTCAGATCGTACGAGAAGCAGATAAGAGATAGTGTGATAGTTTAATTAATTATTGGTTAAGATTTCAATGAGAACAATCGAGAACGGGATATCCCATGGTGTGATCATATTTAATCTTAAGAAACAATCAAAGACTGGCGGGAAAATTACCACGTGATGACTTTGTAATTATGTAAGTTTGAAAATGTATTTAACTTTGTTGAGAGCTTAGACTAGGGGACTTGGGATCAGACCGTTGACAATGAACGACACGGTCACCATCTTGTAATAAAGTACAAGGTTGCGTTACAATCTACATCTTGGTGTGTCAGCTTCAGTTATTGAAAGCATTACGATCCAAACTGGTACCACAACTCGTAAATTCCCCTAACTACGAGGTGACAATTGCATTGAAGTCAGGTGAGCGATATTAGTTTTGAAATATTATGGACGTTGAAATTGAAACAAACTCACCACAGTCTCGTTCAGCAAAGTCAGATCGGAGAGTTTAGCTCTTGACACATGATATCCGGAAAGACAAACAGCAGCTCCCGTTTGGTTCGTTGGCCATTAATCGTATGGTCTGGTTCACGTCAGTCATGAGGTATTAAAGGGCCCTGCTGACTATTAGATGGGTGAGATCTTAGTAGAACATCCCAAGCTATCTACAACACTACAAGGCTATTTACTATATTGGTCTCTCTAAATGGAATGTGCCATTTATCTGGTTGCGGATAATAGGGTTTCATATTGTGTGCACCAGCATGAATAATTTGTTTGATAACTTTTCTGAAGAAATTCTATGATGGAAAACTTTCAACATATTTCAGTGATCGCCTTACTTCAAAATTGAAAGTACAGTGAATCATTCTAAATTATGTTAATTAAATTTAAATACATTTATCATCAATTTGAACAAGAAATGTATATACTGACAGTCGTTTATCAAAAAAACCAAAAACATATGACGAATTACCTGAAAATATATTTCAAACTAAGCCATTAAAATATATGGGGCGATGTTGCTATGCATGGGAGCATATTCATTTAGAACAAGAAATTAGCTATTTCCTCAGAGGGTCGTGCAAGAAATAATCCGCAGAGATCCGTTGCTGACTAAATACTGGAGATAGGTGCATCCCTTTACATTACAGTTGCCTTTTACACGCAATGTTGACTGACTACACTCAGTCTGTGGTGGATTTTAACACGACAACAGCTTGTGCAATAAATTTCACTTACGTCGAGTATTTCGCAGACAAACCGTATTTAAATTTAGCGGATGCTTAACAAAGAAGGAGAAAACAATGCATTGTCACTAACGGAACCTTTAAACTGTAGATTGTCTATTCTTATAAGTGACGAAACTAGCAAAGTATTGTTATGTTGGGATTTTAGAATGAGATGGTACGCACTTTAGGAAAGACTCTGTAAACCATAGCTTTAATCACAATATGAAAATATGAGATCTAGAATTTCTATACGCATAGTGGGATTAAGACTGGCATCCAAGTTAAAATGGTCTGCGCTCTCACTGTCAACTTCAAAGAAAAACAGTTTTCATTTCGTACATAATAATAGAAAAATGTTCAAAAATGAATTTCTTCTGCCACTTTCAAATGACCGATATAAGTTCTAAATTGAAGATTTTTACAATTCATGAAACCGTTCTCAAGACTTCATGCTGATACCTGTTCGTTATTCCTAAAATGTTTCAGAGTCCATCCAACAAGAAATTTGATGACGTCACTGGCATAGCATTGTCAACTGGCCATAAAGTACTTATATAGTAGTGATGAAAGGACGAGTGAGACTGAAGGTCTAGTACTTGCTATCAATTCAAAATATTGTCAGCTTCTATTTGCCTTGCTGATCTTGTTAAATGTATAAGAGGTTATGCTCATCTCTACTTGGGCAAACTGGCAGTTTTTCGATCGGTCAAAAGGGCAGCTGACCATTGACCCTTCTACGTTTTTCCACGCCATAATTTGTGGGCGCGATAATGAGCCCCCAGAACGTTGAAAACTCAATGAATTATGTTTTTGAAATCCTGAATATATTTAAAGAAAACAAATTCACTTTTAGTGCAAACAGAGAAAAACCTGACCCATGGATGAATGTCCTCAAACGTAAGATACATACATTTATGTTAGGCATCATTGAGTGGCATCAAGGATAACACCTAAAGAACACATGATGTCTGCATTCAGCATGCATATAAGCCAGTAATGGCAGTAATCATAGATACAATCTTTGGAAACTCCCCTTTGTCTTTGAGTAACCACAGTAACCGTTGAGTGGCATTCATCAGGTGGCAATGGTCAACCTCACACACACACACAAAAGATAATAATGTTGTTACTTAGCGTTTACGATAATTATTTTATCTGACCTTAATCTCCCCAAAATAATATTTTACCAAATTTCACGAGGTTAAGAAGCGTCTGTAGGAGAAAGGTTACAGGACGCTACACATCAGCCACTGACTTCCAGGTAAAAGGTTGTCACTGGTAGCCATAACTCTTGCCTGAGAAATACAGTTTGAAGTATTCAGTTTGGGCGCATGGCACAGGTGAACTCAATCGTAGTTTTTGGTTTTGTTTTGTTTTGTTGGTTTTTTATCCGCGCATTTGATTGGTCCAGTCCTTCTCCTACAGAAATCCACTAGGCACAAAGAAATTCTTTTTCAACCAGTTCATGGTCGTTGGTGCTGCGGAGACGTAATATGTACGTCGAACGATAGCTCATGATGGCTCATAAGAGTACGACAGATGCTGGTTTGATTCCTCAATAAGAAGGATTTTCCTGATTTGGCGTGAATTTAAGGTCATACTTTTAGGTAGAATCTGCCTCCAGGACAGATATTCGAACTGTCAAATTTCAACAATTCTTTTCTGATCTACCGCTTTTAGGGGCTTAATTTAAAGCTCTTGGAGTAACAAAAGTTTTGACCGTCTCAGTTAAGACTGTAATGGTGGCCATTTTGAATTTCAAATAATATAGTAATAATGGGCGACGTCCTGACCATTAAATAACCATCCCCTATCCGTCGCATTTTAATTGGTCGAGCTGAACCACGTGACTCACCACAAATTTTCACGTTTTCAAGCGGATTCGAACTCATAATATATGGCATCCAGTCACCAAGTAGAGGAGCAACAGATAGACCCGCTCGGCCAAATTCCCACTCTCAATAAAGAGTGAGTCAATAACCAAGCTTACCCTTCTACACTTTGTAGAGTTCATGAAGCACTCACGCTTGTACACTGTCTATCACACAATTCAAACTTTATCAAAGCAATGAATACATCGCTTAAACTGGGTGAAAGACAGAAATGTTGCGGTATACAACCACGATTTTTTAAGATTTGCAGTGAAAACTCTTTTAACACGATTGGAACTAATTTGGGATAATTGGAAGGTGAAGTAATGTCTATTTCATCTACAAATGTAATCTCATTTGCTTTTCTTTATAAGTTACACACTTGTTTTTGTGAGTAATTTGTAATGTTGAGACATTTAGCTACAAGGCACCTAACACTTTTGAGAAATTTGAAAAATATGAAAATCCAATCATCCCAAATTAGTTCCAATCGTGTTTTTGCTGTTTGATTGATCGTTGAAGTAGGCGTTGATACCGCTATTGCATTTTCAACGGTCAGTGGGAAATGTTTCACTAGTGTGAAATCACATTGGATTCGAACCAACAAAAGACATCATGAATTAAAACCAATTTAGAAAGTCCTCAATACTCAGACGAAATGTCACATTCTCCATGGTTTGAGTGAACTTGATTTGGCATTAAATATGCGTCTAGATCAGAACTTTAAGGAATAGTCATACTTTATCCTTAATGGTATCGCAAACCAATACATGCCCGACAAGATTAATTGAGATAACTGCTACAGAAAAACCTTGCAGTGTTCTGTAAACGAGGGTAAAGGTCGCGGTATTGAGGTAATCGATAACAGAAATGGTTGCACTACGAACACTGATTTAAAGCTAATGAAAATGACGTCAATGTACAATGCATGACATTATTGTTGTCCAAAAGGAGGGAAGCCCGAGAATATGCTTTGCAAGTTTGTCAAGGAAACCAAATTAAATACAAAACACACGCTTTGTCAATTCATCGTAGGGAAAGATACTAACAGTCTCACCAGGATTAAGTATCAAATCATGATTATCAATCATGTCGCCACTCCAGCCAGTTTCCAAGGTTTTATTCAAGGGCTTTTAAAGTCTAACAATCGTTCAATCTTCGAGAGCTTTAGATCCTAACTCCTCGCAACTGAATGGTCAATAGCAACAGAGCTCCTACTTTAAGAAACATCGGTCAGTTGAAAACCGCAAACTTTGAATTCAGTCTGTTGATTGTTTTGGGCGGGGATTCGATAAACTCTGTCCAAAATAGTATCTCAGACCAGCACATGCTTGCCCAAACACGATTCCGGTAACTACCACAGAAGACCTGTGTAGTGTATTCCGTGAAGAGGGTAAAGGTCGGTAATAAAGGTAATCAATTACAAGAATGACAGAATGAACATTGATTTTTCAAGCCATCCAATTGTTGAAATGATGTGCATGTGTAGTACATGAATTTATATTACAGAAGTTTGGAGCCAAGAAGATGTATGTAGCTTTTTTTCTCAAAGAAGTGAAGTCTGAAAAATGCGTTTGGCGAGTGTGTCGGGGGGAGATAAAATACAAACCGCAAATTTTGTTGATTCGTCGCTTTGCTGTATACCTGTAGCCTGGGAAGGATTATTTAGAGTCTCTTGATAATCAATCATGCGTCACTTAAGCCAGTTCTCAAGACATTGTCAAGGGGCTAGATATCTAACAATTGATCAGTCGTCAAGAGCCGAAGATTGTCATTAATGAACAGCTCCTTATTCCTTCCGACTAAAGCTCATTATTCAATGAATATTATACGGTAGAATATATGTGGTCTTACAATTACAGTATTGGTATCAACTTAGGTATCACGATAGGAATAACAGAACCATGCCCACACACGGTGCATGTGTTTAAATTTGCAGATAAAACTGTAGCACCGTACCATGTGCACTGATGACATGTAGGGCCTATAGTGTTCGATAACATAGACAAACTAGTGAGATTTCAAATATTGAGAATGATATAATTCTATAATTGCATTAAAATCTAAGTCTGGGGAGAGAATAGGAAATTTTAGTATAAACCAATACACTTGAAGAAAAGCATGTAAGAATATACAGACGGCATTTGTTCTTTCGTAATCAATTTGATAAATGTTATCTCCTCAAGTGTCTTGAAAATTAGGCATTTCGGTACAAAATATTATTTTCGAAAAGAAATGTCGCACTTATTCTGTTCATGAAAAATATAACCGTAAGGGAGCTGTACAAAGTGCGAAAATAGAGTTTGTAACATGGAGACTATGGACATTTAACACTAATGCTTATGTCATGTCTCGTATATGCACCATTGACAAATTAATGTAACATGTGTTTCAAGGGGTCCTAGCGCATTTGAATGTATAGCTCGCGGTTTCCACGTGCACTAAAGGCTTACATACATAAAGACTTTGACAATGGCATCTTGAGTACCGTAGACAAGATTAGAGGCTTTAACAGTGAATTTCAAAATAGCTTGGAATTACAACGTGCTTTGGATGATAAGAAAAACATTACTGGCAATAGAAAATAACACCACCTGCATTCATTATAAACGTTCTCCTTCGATAAAGTTTGCAACAATTTAACCCAATACGACGTTCACTGTGCCACAGTCAACATCGTCAGTGCTGCCGCGCTCCCATTGAAACACTCACCCGTACACTGACTGTTTGAACATTCTTGTATTGCCTTTATCGTATTTCCCGTTGATGAAACTACACAGAACGCTAACGATAGATTTTTCTCGGTACAGTGTGTACGGGTCGGTACAACGATTGGTGTTTCCTACAATCAACGTGTTCTGTAAGTGAGAACAGCGGACTTCGTATTGGTTAAATTGTTGCAAAATCTATCAAAGAAGAACGTTTGCAATGGATGCAGTCGGCGTTATTTTGTGTCTCCAGAGACGTTTTTTCTAATCACCCTAGCACCTTGTAATTCCAAGCTTTTTTGAAATTCGAATATAAATGCAAAAGAACACATATTTTTGTCATGCCCAAACTTTCAACTGGAGATGGTCTACTCTGCTGACTGACCAGCGAAAAATTGCAATTCTGTCATGACTTTACGTGGCTAATGGTAATCTGCGAAACGGCGAAATGACGAAATGGCGAAATCACGATTTTTTCCAAATAGCAAAATGAAGAAATAAAGAAACTACACACAGAGAAATTACCTGCCACCTAGAGTATGCTTTATCATCGTCTCCTACTCTTTGTAGTACAAAATTACCTGTAAAACGCCATGATAAACATCGCTGAAATTGGCCTCAGAATCAAATTCAGTTTCGAGTAACTGAACAAACAGCTGGCATATATTTTTTTCCAAACTGACAAAAGTCATTTTCTGTCACATGAAAAGTATTTCGACACAACAAGTTTATTACTGGCATTTGTTTTGCAGTATAAAGTAATGGCACATTTTTAACGCCTTACCTGCCATTAAAACAGCGCCCCCTAGAGGTTTGAGAAAATGTATAAACAACAAACACAGAGAATACAAGACGTTTAACCCGTGAACAGAATGCTTGAACTTTCATGTCATATAAAGAGGCCTATGCATGAAACCATAGTTGATCAATACATTAAATCAGTAATTGGCTCAAAACTGCAAATTCTCAGCTGAGAGAAGGGAAACAATATTACTCTGTAAACATGTGTGACCACAAGGGATTGTTAAAACTTTAATACATAGAAACAAAGCCAAGCGACAGCCTCATGGAAAGCAATAAATTAAAAAATGAAATGAAAAATACTGAATATCATTCTCCACTCGGTCACATTTTTCTACCCTGTGTCAGTCAAAAAAGGGTAGAAAAGGCACTGATTAGCGATGATACCATTGTCGGTTTAGTTTATTTGTTTGGCCGCCGTTTTATCGTATACTCCTGCCAAACTACGTGTACCCGTGCACGCTTACGCAAAACATTTTTATCTCGGTACAAGAGATCTAAGGGACGAACCTTTAGATATTGGGAAGAGTGGTCAGAAACGGAAAAAAAATTCAGAACAGAAAGTTTGAGGTGAAAAATCTTCACACTACATTGCAAAATAAACAAAATATTTAGAACACAATTGAGTAAAATAAATCTGCAATACTCAGAAAAATAATTTGCACATCTATTTTCATTTGAAAAAAAAAAAATTTAAATTTTCAGTTGTACAATTTTTTTTTTCACAATCTGATCGTGACCACCCCTCTCCCAAGATCTAATGGTCTGTCCCTAAGCCTCGAGGTACACATGGTCTTGTGCGCTGTCAATTTCCGGGTTCGCGATCGCGCGATTTTGCCGAATTTATCGTACGTTTGGTGCTAAACTTTGATGTTGAGAATCAAAACATGTGTAGATTCGCTGAATTTGACTTCATTCAGATGAAACTCAGCAGATTTTCTTATGTACGGCATACACATGGGTTTTGGAATCCACCGTGCAGATCGCAGTGTGCACCCGGGTATTTCGGCTTAACATCGATTATATAGCATACTCTAGGTGACAGGTAATTTCTCTATGTGTAGTATCTTTATTTGTTCATTTTGCAATTTGAAAAAAATCGTGATTTCGTCATTTCGCCATTTCGCTATTTCGCAGAGTATCATTTGCCACTTTACGTGGTATGCACTTCGAGAAGTAGAGCTGTAATCTGCAATGCTTATTTTGCCAGAAGAAAATGTACATCATTCTCTTTCAATAGAAGAAGGAAAGTCAGCGGTTATCATGAAAATCCATTTTTTCATTAGACAAGTGAAAGTCGAATGTACTGGTATTCAAATTCTAAATTGTCGTCGCCGTCTGCAGTTAAAATTGAAGGAAAATAATATTACAGTCTAAGACGGCAAAACTGACGCAATCTGTCTGATTTATTTAACTGGGACACCTATAGTTAAATGGATTTGTTCCTGCAAATATTTGGCTAACGCTAACTAGTTTGGAATTCGTCCAAGGAAAACTATCATGGGATTGCAGAATATCGAGTCATAGTACGGTCAACGATAGCCTATATTCTATTTGTCCGCTTGCCTCCGTACCTCCAGCGTCCGCTTGCCTCCGTACGGAGGTACGGAGGCAAGCGGACAAATAGAATCTAGGCTAGGTCAATGAGTCCACAAGTATTGATACAGACGTTTTAAGGATCAGTATTGTTTGAAGACGGGCGACCCTGTATCATCGATCAGGTGAATGGAACTAACTAACCCGCTCAGCATTTGCTGTCGAACGTTCGATTAGATAGAGGCTGCAGGCATCTTTCAATAAAAAAATCAACTAAAAGTGTCAATACGATTGTTCTCATTTACAGGGAGTTTAAATGAATCGAAATGAAACTGTTTACCTAGCTTGTCGTGGTTGCTGTAGCCTTTTTCTTTCATGGAGCTCTGCGTCGTCATGATTTACTAATAATGATAATAATATTTTTATTGCTTGTAAATATAGATTTACATCACATTTGTGGCAATAAAAGTGTGATACAAAAATAAGTTCAAATTTTCTTCAATAAAGATATAATATTACAGTATAATAATTTTAGCTAATAATAAATATAACTAGGTATTTCTTTGTTTATATAAAGTAAAAATACAGTCTGCAAGTTGTTTATTAAAAGATAACTCTTGTTTTGTTAGTAGAGAAATAAGCTGATTTTCAGTATTGTCATTTGGGAAATTGATTTTACTGAAAAAGTTCTTTCCTTGGACTTTGTATTTCTGACAGACTAATAAAAAGTGTGTTTCATCTTCTATACTGTTGGTGTTGCACTGATTGCAGTATCTTTCAGTAATTTGGTTTTTTGGAACAGTGTGTCTCCCTTTTTCAATGGCTAAATCATGATTGCTAATGCGAAGTTTGGTGAGTAATTTTCTTTTCTCACCTTGTAACTGTGTTAAGTAGGATTCTAATCTAAAAATTACGTTTTATTTTGGCATACATTCTTAGTTTACTATTTTCATCAGTGATCAAATTTTTCCAAAAGACTTCATAATTGTTTGTTAAATTTGTTTTCATTAATCCAGTTATAACTTTATGGTGTTTAAGTGATGGAGCTTTAACAAGGAGAAAGTCCATTCCATTGTCTTTAATTAAAGCACTTAAACAGTTAAACCAGGATCTATTGTTAGTGTTGTTTACCACTTGCTCCAGAAAAGCTTCTTTAGGAAGATTACAATGTGGCAGTTGTATGATATGAAGCCAGTATTTAACAATATTAAGTTTGATCTCCAGTAGAATTGGGAATTGTCGTAGTTCACCCCTCACAGCGGCATTACAAGCTTGTCTATTACACTATTACTTGAAGTGCTGTATTCAAATCGTAAACTCGAAATCTACGAAACCATTCAATTATTTAGACTATATTACGTAACATCAGTACTATCTCAACTTGCTGCGAGCTCGAGGAAAGAAGTCAGCAATCAAGCCACTGGGCTAAATACCCGCCTCGCATGCCGAGGTTCCGTAGCTAACTTGAATAATACCCCTTAAAGGGGAGGGATTTGGTTTGGATAATAATGAGTCCAATCACACTGTCATCACTCAGTCTGGTTTAACGCACAACCCATCATCGCTAAGTAATTTATCGGATAAATTGTCATACCATAACCTTCATTCTCAAAGCCATAAGATTTTATTTCAAATTTTGACAAACTGGCCCACTTGTTCGTATGATGATACTTCACTGATACTTGCAGGTTTACATAGTTTCGCCTGTTTAACAGTGTCCGTAGAGGAAAGGTTGCACAATGTTACACGTAAGCACTGACTTTAAATAGTACGCATATCTGTGTCGGTACGCGAACCTTGATAAACTCTACGTAATGCCAAGGTAAGGTACACGAGTTCCCAAAGGCCCTGAACCCTGTACTGAGTTTCAGAAGTTCATAGACTTATTCAATGACATGATGAAGAGCCTTCATTATTTTCCGCGATTTGATTAAATACAGTAGACATTTTTCTTGTTTTATCATGTTATGAAACAGATAAAGTTGCGCCATCATTGCATGTATTAAAATTCAATACGTTAAATATATTTGACTGAATGTTACTGGTGTAAACATGGAAATATGAGAATGTGGAAATGTGAGGGCGCTCTCCGATCCATGAACAGCGACATACATGTAGATCTGCGTCTGTGTAGACCTGGGTCATCCAGCATACGCGTCCACCCTAAGACTCAACTCTTCGAACAATTTACACACAAAAGGTATAATTCTTGAATTTCATAAATGACAGTTTCCTCGTTCTTGATGTACAATTTTGGGTATCACATCTTAATGTTATGTTGAGCATTTAGAGAAAACCCTGTCACAGCATTCACTCCTTGTACTAAAATATGGAAATTGTCTATCCATTTTAAATAACAAGATGTCCACATCCTCAAATAAATAGTATTCGTATCATTTGCATTAGGAATGTAACCTCAAAACACAAATTTAAGCGACATCTAGTATGCTATCCGACGTTGTTCCTGACTCTGTTATCGGTATTTCATTTCATATCAAGTTCCCACCAGGCTGGATGAGACCCCGGTCGTCTTTGCACAAGCAAGTGCTTGTAGAGAGAACTTCTTTCGGGACCGTGACGGTCAAAATAGCAGTCCCAATCATCAACGAAATGCAATTCAGCAGTAATTTGTCTAGCCTTGAATTCTGATACCATATATCTCTCTAATCTGTCTTGTGGGTTGTCGTAACTTCTCTTTGGTCCATGGGGTTTTGGAATAACTGTAAGACAAAAGTTTGAGTAATATGATAAGTTAAGTTGATTCATTTTTTCCCAATACTGGAATATTGAATTTGCCTGTCTAATGCTGGGTTCAGTGCAGTCTTATATGAGTTTATGTAATAGTGCAAAAACTATATCAAGGTAGAACGGCGATCGGGGACAGATAGTCGGACTGTCAAACCTTTTCAATTCTTTTCTGACATACCACTTGTGGCGGTTCATTTTAAAGCTCTCTGTATAAGAAAACTTTTAACCGGCTTAGTTTTCCGAATTCGAAAATTTCATTTTTCTCCATAGAGTTGACACAGGGATGGCGGCCATTTTGAATTTAAAATGTTGGTTAATCTCGAGTTTGTTTCTCTAGTACCAAACTTTGCGTGTGACCCCCGATTTTTATTTTTGATTTTAAAAGAGAATTGTTGAAAGATTCCTTAAGGAAAGTTTAAGTAAACGTTTAAGTCATGTTAAGGTATAGTATGCGCCTCTTCGAGGCGCATACTACCTTCATTTCATTGTTTTGTGCATTATTTTCATTTCTGTAAATTCTTATCTACAAATAGATATACATTCCAACAGGATGGATCATACTACTTCTATATCACTTTCGTTGACTGCTTCTAAGATAAAATATTATCCTCACTCTACCTCAATACATTCTACGGGAAAGGGAATATATCAGTCTAGCATTAACTTGGGCAGGTCATTTATCAGCTTTATCGAAAAGTAAATTGACCAAATTGATAAAAATTTCAATGGAAAAAAGGGTAATATCATGTAAGATCAAATGTCAAAAAGGACTTATACGAGAACCAGGGATTGGAGATTGCCTCTTTAAAATTATATGACCTTGTCCTGAGCTCACAAGGGCTATATCATATAACTATAAACCATTATCATACATACCCACATTGCCACCCAAGTTGATGAGTGTCGTCATGTTCGGGAAGAAAGGCACGGCCCTGCGACTGCTGCCGTGACCTCTCCCTTGTTGCCATAGTGCAGGTATCTCTATGAAATCATCAGTAAGTAACCCAAGCTGCCACCTTAGCCTTTGTTTATTCCAGTCGATGAAGTTCTAATCAAAGTTCAAACAAAAGCAAACGATCTGGTATTGGCAGTAAAAGTATCAACACAGCATCAACTCGATCGCAGATTTAGAAAAATGTTTAAGCATACCAATAAACACAAAAACTTTACTTAAGAATTTTGTTCTTCTCTGGAGACATTTAATGTGTTGCTGCATATAACGGGGTTAAACAAGCATTAATTGCTTCACAGACAGCTTATGCTTATAATAAGGATAATGGAAGCTCCACTCTATAACCTTTGTATCTGAACAGACAACTAAGGAGTAAAAGTGATGAAGAATCGGCTAGCCATAACCTTGTTTCGTCTTCACCTATCAGAACAAAGTGCAAAATATAGAATCAAATTCAAACTTACAAACAAAAATCGTAGGCAGTTCATTAGGAATTTGCTGGTGATAGATTACTTTCACTGAAGTTCAATTGTGTTTATCTAATTTTAGACAATATCATACCTGGAAGTGTTGATTGATTTTCCAGAAATCTCTATCATTGAGCACATCAGTAACTTTTATTGCTGCATCCTCGCCGTCCAGTGATTTGCCTGTAAGCAAGACGACCGACAGCTATGAAACGACAGATTGTTACGAGGAACAAGAAATCATTATATATTTATTAACTAGGTAGGTTTGTTTTTATTCTTAACCCATACCGAACGAAATGCAATTCAGCAGTAATTTACTTTACTCATACTTTAAATGAGTACACAAAGTCTAACGCATCAACCTTTTTTCCAAAATCAGAACTGTGTATTAATTAAAGATCTTCTACCCAACGCAACCAAAGTTCACTGACTACAATATGTATGTTGCTGTAACAACATGACATACCAGCACGCATGTAGCCTTCTCCATTCTTCCTGAAATCGATGAGCAAGTCCCTGCAGATGTGAATGCTCGGCATCACGACTTTGAAACCCTGAAGGAATCATGCCAGAGTTTAATATAACATGGGTTAAGGCTCTAAAGTTAAATTTAGTAATGCGGCTCTCATGCAGATTTCTTGCTGTTTTAGCAATAGAATTTTTCAGGAAATGAAGACATCTTTGGGTTTATTATTCACTAATCATGACTTGAAAACCAATCCTCGGACTCTGAAATACTGGCTTTCATATCTAAGTTTATTCTCGATTTGAAATACTAGGTCACATATTTTAAGGGGCACGTGACTATAACAATAAAATATGGAGATACTCTATACACCATTGCAAGACTATTATCTAACCATTGCATGACAAATTTCACATATTTCACATATGCTTCTGCAGACAAGTACATATGCTGCTTCTTCCTGTACATGTTATCTTAAATGCTTGGCAAATATCCACTGCTATTGTTCACACATTTACCTGGCATGAAATTAAGTGGTTAACACATTTCTTCTGATCGTACACACATTTACCGTTTTTGAGACGAAATGATCCAGCTTCTGTCTTTCAACTTTAAACGTATACATATAATGAAGAGCTATAAAGCGTACACTCTATACACTCAGAGATAAATTTTATTATTTATTATTTAATCTTATTTTTATTATTTAATCTGGAACCAACAGGTGCCTCAATAACAGGTTCGTTTGAAAATAAAAATATCATACAAAAATAAAAATTGGACAAGGGAACAATGTCATCAACGTTACGATGTGAAGCTGACCTTTGAACTCCTACAAGGCACAAAGTTCACCATATTTGTAATGTCACCACCTTCCAACCAGTCAGTGAAGACCTCCACCAGTGGTTGCACCTGTTGAGCGTCAAGAAAGTCCCCAAGCGGACGCGGTATAAAGCCTATATCGCTGTTACCTCTTTTCCAGTCTCTACATTATAAAATCATTTGAAAGGCAAGTCTTATTATGAAACATAATATTTTGATGTTTCTGAAGTTACATTTCTTCTTTAGTAAATTATTTTGATCAAATAATAGGCCCGGTAAGTACAATGTGTGCAATGTGACTGTCTTCTAGTGTCACTACTTTAATTTTAAATTGTGCACAATTAAGAAGGCTGAAAAGGTATGTTCAGAGTCCTATATGTTCTGAAACGTCTGACTTTAACATCATACGAAAGCTAAACGTCTCTTACCCTGGGATTTGTCCTCCCGGCGACAGTGTTGCTACAAGTAACGCTCCTATGGGGAAATCCGGGTACATGGCCGGCGTTGCCATCATTTTGTCAAAGTAGCCTCGCTTTCCAATGGTGAAATATTCAAAATCTGAACTCTGTGCAGAAAGTTATGCGATATTTTTACCATTGCGATCGAACTTGCATTCGTGTTTTGTCTGCTATGGTGCAATATGTGTTATATTTCATCCAGAAATGTAAAGATTGCGATGAGGGTGAAAAACTGCTGGTTTATTTAGCCATTTTTCCCAGAAACTATGCTATCGATCGAGGACACTCTCTATACGCTCCCCTCCTCGTAGAGAGCGCCCTCGAGCGACGAATCTTTCAGTCTATGCTACCGAGTACTTCGCTAGGAATGCAGCTACAGTGCTGCAGTGGTTCCGTTGCTGAATGAGCCAGCGTATAGGTTGCATGTTCGCAGCTGACAGAACATTGAATTACTGAATAATCTTACAAATGTTCGGAACCTACTGTTGCAGTGAGGTAATATGACGGTGCACAGCTACAATTTTCCATAATAGTGAGATTTTCTGCACTTCAATGTGACTTTACCATGATCAAATGTTTTGCTGTTTCTTCCGTCGTTTTGGTAGGCTTTGATACTGCTATCAAATTCTTCACATTCCCAACGGTCTGTGTGAAGCCACAGCAAATCCATTTCTGAAATTAAAGAACGCCCGGTATTTTTATGCTTCATAATTTAGTCCATCTTTGACTTACGATCGAGTCTGCCAATTGTGTATTTATACATTGCATTGGCTATGTACCCTCTGTACGATTTCATACTGGGTAGTCTTACATATTAGGTTAATTATTTGGGTGATACAGACATCCATACATCCATGCATTTATCCTTCTTTCATCTGCATTTTAACTTATGTGGGTGTGTCTCGCCATCGATTTTAGCTGAAGGCATTCGTTGATCAACTCACCGACAGAGCATCGCCATCAGGATGTGACGTCACTTCCTGCTCGGGTAACTTTGTGATGTAGGCTCCTGCTTCTTCAGACGCTCTGGAGACGGCATCGATGAGAGCAGAACAGCCTCTCCGTCCATTGTCTACAATAAACAAACTCTCAGGATCTGCTAGCGGCGACGGGACGATCCACGGGCAGACACGTAATTCCAACCGGTCCTCGTAAACAACTTCATCTCCCTGCAAACGAAATATGTCTAAGCCATTGAGTCTTATTACCTTGTGCATATAACTTGATACCAAAAGGTTAAACTCAAGGTCTTGACCTCCATTTATATGCATTTTGCTATTTTATGACTTATATTTAACAATACTATACAGCTGCCCTCGTTTTCAAAGTCTATTGTGCAACATTTTTTTATGTGATTGAACTTAAATAACCGTTTATAAACATATATTGTAAATTTGGATATGAATCTAACAGCCCGATTGCTGACTAAACATTGATAGATCAGGAACCTTGTCCTATGAAAACTTCGTAACTGCAAACCTTTATTTTAATCATTATGTCTTGATAATTTTTTGTCAAGAACACTGTCAAAAGCTAAAAAGCATCAACATCTCTGATGACTTACGAATATGGATAACATATTCCTTGAAATTCATTATATTGTGACTTAAGTAAACAGCTCTGGCCACAAGTCACGTAGCGATACTGTGAAAAACGTTCGGAGTAAAAGCCGTTGCAAATCTGACGACATGCTGTAATCATTTTTATGGTTATTAGACGTGAAAGCAGACTTATATTTAAAAAAGGCAAAGGAAAATACTGTCGTACTTCTGAAGACAAAAATTCTTACCTTACTGAAATTTAGGATAATAGGTATGAATTCCAGACTGTTCGATGTGCCATCATATAATTGGAATCCTTCCACTAAGATTTCAATCTCCGATACGTCGTCAGATGCACCCGTCCCTGCCACAGGCCATGGAATGTTCCACTGTGAAGCGTTGGTGTCTTGGCCGATCATGGATTTTTCTGATCCGTTGTTTAAGTACAAGGCAACACTACGGACTATTGGGTTTTCCTGGAAAAGGTGGATTTCAAGTTTGCATACAATCTGTACCTGAAGTAGCAACGCCCCCTTTCATAGAGATGGTTAGAGGAGAATTGCTGTCTTTTGTTCCCCTGTGCTAGTTGTGTCTGTATACCCTTGTTTATTTCGTTTTGTGTCTGTGTCTGTCTTCCTAGGCCTTACACCGTCTGTCCTGTCCCCGTATGATGAGTCTGTCTGTGTGCCTCTCTTTCTCTCCCTGTCTTTCTCTATCCCTCTGTCTCTGTCTGCTTTATCTCTGTCTCTATTTGTCTTTGTCTGTCTGTCTTTGTCTATCTGTCAATCCTTTTGTCTGTCTGCTTCTCTCTTTCCCCTCCCTCCTTCGTGCACAATAAATTAGTCGGTTATCATACCTCGTCATCACGTTTGTCTTCGACTGAAATGCTAAGTTGATAGCCCTTTGGTATTTTCTCTGATCCCATCGATCGGACTTTCAGAGCTGTGTATTCTAGAGTGTTGATGGGTCGGGGTTTGTCGGTCGATTTATTCTCCTTGTCATCTTTTTCGCCATCGGAATCCAGGTTATTCTCCTGGTAAGGTGCTACGATTTCGTCGCCACGCACAGCAAGAATTGGTCCACAACCGTCTGTTCCCCAATTCCAGAAGTCCTGGCGAATTTATTGAGATTACATTGACAATACTTTTGGACTCAGTATTTGCATTTTTATTCATTATTCAACTACAAACATCATCCATATTTTGGATAAACTTTGGTCAAAGCGTGAAATGAATGTCATCTTTCCTGGCTTCAAAGCAACGTGGTACTATATCGTAACATACCATGGATGTTTAGCGTGACACGGCTCCTCATTTTGATGTATGAAAAGGTCAGAAAAAGGTGTCAAGGGTCATCGGAAGCATTATAGTCACTTGATTGATGGATATCTCGCTTGCGTTTACAGAATTATCGCTTGAAGGCAAATTGTTTGGAAAAAAACCGGTCATTTTCATCACCCTTCGAATCCTGTATTGCATAAACAACCCCAATTCTTTTAGCATAAATTTTAAATTCTGATTCACAGGATGATGTTGAAGTTGGATTTGATTTTCTGTCAATCAATTACGACGCTTATTACAAACATAAACACTGGGTTTCAGGGGCCCAGTCTGACAAATTACATCCGTTTAGGATAAATTACATGATTTAATTTTCTCATGCATTGACATTATTTCATCTATTCATTTGTTAGTCATTTTTGGAAAAAAACATCGGTTTGCACAGTAGACATGTGGCAAAGCCCACACAAAGAAAATTTCCATCCCCTATCCCGAACAATAATACACTTAGAGCATCCCCGCAAAGACAATTTTTAATAGTCCCATCTTTCATCAATTCTAACGTTACACAACACTTACACGGATGTGGCACAGTAGAAGTTCGTCGTAACTAACTTTAATACGACATTAATTTAACATCCCAATCAGAAGCCTCAAGGTTCATCAGCATTCGAGGGTTAAAAAGATCCTGGAACTGACTGAACTGAGACAACGTAAAAGTGTGTGTTCCCACACCGAGAATTGAACCCGGGCCTTGGCGGTGAGAGCGCCAAATCCTAACCACTAGACCATATGGGATACGTTTACTTTGCTATATTGTTAATTATTAGACCATGATCTTTGAGCTTTGTTTTGTTTATCTTAATATGTCATCTCGATCGCACACGTTGCCTGTCCACTGTCTGTCTTTTGTACAGTTCCAATAGAAAGATTTGCATGCATTGTTTGCAGTGCGTCCGGACGGCCATGTATACTATTGATATCACTATTATTACATGAACAATATCAGACATACTACTTACCGTTTTCTGCGACTGATACAGTGGTATAGTATAGCACCGGCCAGTACAAGATTTTGACACGCACGTAATCATTACAGTAATACCCGATAAGCTTAGATAGCGAATATGTATTCAGACAGAACCCAAGACCGTCACAATGTCAAGGCTGCATTCACTTGTTATTACTCTAATCCAATGCAAAAATTAAACTTTAAAGTTGCGATGACAAAGCTTTCACGTCTATGACAAAATAAATTTATGAGACGATTCAAAAAACATGGTTTCCCACACCGGGAATTGAACCCGGGCCTTGGCGGTGAGAGCGCCAAATCCTAACCACTAGACCATATGGGATGGAAACTTCGTGTTATATTGTCAATTATTATACCCAAAATCTTTGCGTGTATGCCTAATCCTGAAGTTAACCATTGTTTAGCATATCTTAATATGTTTTCTCGATTGCACACGTTGCTTGCCCACTGTCTGTCTTTTGTACCGTTCCAATAGTAAGATTTGCATTGTTTGCAGTACGTCCGGACGGCCATGTAAACTATTGATATAACTATTGTTGCATGAACAATACCGGACATACTGTAGATACTTTCCGTTTTCTTGCCCGCTAGTACAAGATTTTTGCACGCACATAAGCATAATTACTCGATAGATACCGAATATGTAATTAGACAGAGATCAAGACGGAATCAGAATGTCAAGGCTGCATTCACTTGTTATCAACTATTAAATCCAAAACCATACAAAAACTAAACTTGATAGTTGTGATGAACAAAGCTTTCACGCCTATGACAAAATAAGTTTATCAGACGGTATAAAAATATGTTTTCCCACACCGGGAATTGAACCCGGGCCTTGGCGGTGAGAGCGCCAAATCCTAACCACTAGACCATATGGGAGATATGTGCCCTGTATTGCTAATCGCAATCATCATTTTGTGGATGTGATAGGAACCCTTCACAGCGACCGACATTTGTGAAACGTTTTACTTGGCAACTAAATTATTAAGTGGTGAGAAGTTATTCTTAGATTTTGATCTTGAGTATAACACATTACCTTGAAAGGACTATTATGTTCCACTATTCCATCGCGGTCGGCGTCAACATCAATCGAAAGATAGATGAGACGAAGCCAGAGAATCGATGGCATGAAATGGTACCTTTGCTTTGGAAAGTTGTCTTCAGCAGTCTTATCGTTTTCCTCAAAATCAAAATCGATTATAATCTGAAAAGGATAAAAAGCCGAATAAAATTATTCAGAAAGTTCTTCAGTCTTTGAATTATCCTCATATTACACTGAATCATATTTTATGCACGAGGACGCAGATTTAAGGTATTTCCTGATCTCTTTAAAACGTTACATTGTTCTTATTACTGATTATTGAGAACGATTTCCACTCACTTGTATGTCTTTATTTGTTGGTCTGAGAGCATCGACTAGCAAGCGACTCTCTTTCTGAAGCGGGATAAAACTTTGAAACGTGATATTGGTTGGTTTGATGCCGGTCGTCTCATGAGCATGGCGTATGTCAACGTGGTAGGGATGAGTCGTCTGTACGATAAAAGAGCGAGCGCCCTCGGGAACTATTTCGTCCAGGGGAATCTGGACTGTAGTACCTATGACAGCGACTTCACGTATTTCCGTTTCCTTCTTCAGGTGTATTGTGCGAAAGGTATCTTGAGACGTTTTGGCTCTTCTGATAGGGTATCTTCCTTGGCTAGGCTGTGAAATATGATGAAGAACGTAGAACGGTTGTTCTTTCTAAGAATTGAAGTGAATTGTGAAACTCTAAATCGAATAAAAGAGGAGAATATGCTGCAAGGGGTTAATATATGAATTTCGACCACCACCACCACCATCACCACCATCACTACCACCACCACCATCATCATCATCATCATCATCATCATCATCATCATCAATATCACATTTACGCCGTGACAACTACCAGAACCGAAGACGAGAGCATCAACTTAATTTCAGTGGATATTATCGACGATTAGACCCTTTTCCTTAAAATCACCTTTTCCTTAACTTCAGAACCATAATTCGTTAACTATTTCGATTATATATGTCTGTCGTGTACCACAGCTCATACCCATACTTGCTAAACGAGTCTTCGCAATTACCCACTGATCCTGCGCGCGTAAACTCCGAAGATTTCAGAAAATACAGTTCAGGGAGTCATAGGTAAGCATCAAGCATCATTTTCAAAGCGACTGAATTAAATGTAATTTGTCTACATATACCCCAATGATTCTTCAGAGATGGCTAGATCCTTGTAGCAGTATCGCAAATACAACAGTATGTAATTGTTCTTTTCAGAGGGAGGGTTAATAGCCAGTATCGGTTTGCTGAAAGTTACCTTAAAATCAGAGAGTGCATTATCTCGTCCACCTGGCAAAGAAACGCCTGCTCCCATGTTGATTCTAAATCTCGTGCAGACACTTCTATATCGTCATTGTTAATCACCGGGTGATCCTTCGGTCGGGCTACACTGTGCGGTACAGGTCACGACCTTACGGATAGAAAAAGAAGACTGTTAATCGAATCCCCGACGCCCTATGGCAAAGGAAAATATATCACGTCGCTATGAGTATTGTACCAGTGTGAGGAACAACAATACCCTGTACAATAGTTGTATTTTACGCTGTAATAAGGCAAGACGGTAGCTGTTGTGGTATCAGAGTTGGCAAACAGACTAGGCTATAAATCAGCTAACAGAAACCTGGCAACGGCGAATCAGTTATTTCAGGGTTACAATGATGGTACACAGTAAAACTGCAACAGACATTTTGTAGTGGTCAATACAGACCTGCGATAGCATGAACGAAACGAATAAACTCAAAAATACTGTTGCTCACATCGCTATGAATTTGACAACCTGAAAAGAGGGTCGTGATACGCGTGAAAGGGGTTCGAAAAGCACGCTGATAAACCGCTTATTTACAAGCAAAATGCGGTGTTCATTGATGTGTACAATGCACACGATGTTGTATGATATTCTCGAATAGCAATGTCGGACGACTTGCTCCCATGTGAGTCTTCAAGAACAATCATGCCACGTTCTTCCAAGGCGGAAACTCAAAAGTGACTTACCGGGTTAAAATGCTTGGAAGAACTTTGACAGTCTCATAAGCTTTGAATGACACCAAGCTAATAAGGTCAATGGATCTAATCTGAAGAGTCTTCAAACTTACAGCCTAGTCTCAAACTTTCAATACGCTATAAATAGCATCGGTTCAGTGACTGTGTAACGATGACATTGAGAGGAACCACGGCAACTGCGTACCGACAATGGGAACTATCTAGAGGATATCAAACGTCAAAGAAAGCACGTACGCAAACCATGAGTCTCTCCTTGACAACATGTAATTACTGTGAGACTTAGGAAGCTCTCATAAATTGCAACGACCGGTTGGTCAGTCTCAGAGTTAGTGTATATGCATGCTTCGGGATATTGAGGGGGCGCTCTCCTGCAAGATAGGGTATAGTACCCGGTAACGCCCTCAGTATACATGTACTTTATTTGTTGACAAGAACATTTTATGTTGATGGAGTACCAGTCTGCTATCAAGGTTAAGTTTATGAATGTGTGTGTGTTCACTTTTAAAAAAGTACGTCCCTATGATCATTACCTTCGAGCATGCATGCCATTAAATTAACAAATTACTTATTTTGATCTGTATTTCTAACGATAGGATAGGACATGCACACAACATGTACATGAAGCTTTATGACAGACCTGCGCCCACGTATCTTTCGAGTTGAACGCGACACAAAGTTTCCGGACATGTAACTCGGCAGGCAAATATACACGATGACATGCGAACATTACACCACGGCACCGCCGAAGTTAGACGCACTCTCAGGAAGTCACAAAAACGCTTAACAAGTTCACTCAGGGATAAGATTCAATTTTAATCAGCTAGAGAAAGATAGAAAGATAATGTTGATGTACAAATGGGTACCGACAGAGAGGTCGACAGAACATGTTAGTGGAGACCCCAGATGAAAAAAAGTTAATTGACGCAATGTAAGAATTCCACGATCTACAAAGATATTTCTTTTGAGAATAACGCATGTATACGTTTGAATACGTTTGAGTTATTTGTCTATGTAAAGGGCCACCTGCCAGTCATACAACACAAGTTACTACAAATAAATCTTGAACAAAGTATGGTCACGTGAGGCAAAGTCTAACAAGTATACAGGCAAATGTGGAAAAGGGAAATTTACAGAGTCTTCAAATACTCACTTCTCATCAGTAAAGCTTTGTAAATGTATACAGACAATTTAAAAAGAGTATCAGAATTTCTTGTTGAAAATAAAGATGTGATTTTATCTCTAGTGGGGTTTTCGTTAATATTAACGGGAAGTAAATCCCTACGAAGTAATACATAGAGTGGACAATAGGCAATAAAGTGAATTTCATCCTCTCGGATGAATACATTTCGTTTTTCGCAAAAAGGACAGATTCTATTTTGTACATCTAGGTGGGTATGTCTTCCAGTTTCTATTATTAAACTATGATTGGAACAACGAAATTTTGACAGTGCGATTTTAAACTTAAGTGGAAAAGTACATATACATATACATACGCATATATACATCAACATAGTGGACAACTGTTTTCGCTAATGCCACCGTAAATTCCCTGAAAGTGTGTGCAACGAATATTTCTGTTGGATATCACACTTTAACTTGGCAGACAGAGAGGCGAATTAAACTTTTTTCTGTAGACAAAATTGAAATATTTGTAGTGGCACCAAGAACAAAGAGAGAATAAATTATGTAACGGTATTTATTTACTTACTTATTTATTATTTATTTGTTTGTTCATGTATCTCAATCTTCTTACTGGTGTGACAATTTGTTAGTGTTTTAAAGACATTCCCAAGTCTATTTGAACGAAAGTTCATTCCTATTAAGAGCTTCTGCTGTGAAATGATTCTTGCTACATGTATACATTGCGTTGTCAATTTCATGAAGGTCATAATGAACGTTCTGCCGGCGTACATACTCTATACAGGGGCAGAACTAATTAAACGCCTGCATCCAATTGCGTTGTTACTATGCGTGGATGACAAATCGTCTCAGCTGATATCTTCTCGTAAAATATTGTATTGATCCAATTTCATCATTTTTTGGACATATTTTCGATCACTTGACAGAGACAGGCTGTAGTATGAATTGCTTCGGAAACTTGGTTGTCCAGTAATTTGTCAAATGCGACAACAATTGACCTGTTCAGGTGAGGGAATCTAACTTTGATCATTGGAAATAGAAACCTGGGTATTGCTTCCTTCAAAACAAATTAATAGTTGATTTGAAGTTGTTTGGCGCCACATGTGCACCTCTTGCGATGCGGTTCGGTAGATTACGTTCACAGTTATCATTTGGTCGGGCTTTTTGAGTAATGGATGTGATTTCATCCGAGTGTATGCTTTCTTATGAACGTTTTATGGGTAAAATTGATTGAAATGGCGGTGCATCAAGGGAAAAATTAAGCTCTCGAAAGTTAGTTGAAGGAGCTAAAGTAGTTTTACTTTGGCGCGAAAACTAACCACGCGTTTTTCCGGACATGTAAAAGTTCATTAAATTTACGATATGAGGAAGCATTCACACCTTGTTTGAAATTTTTGCAAAGATCAATTTTTTACAAGTTATAATATTTGACAAATAAATGCGCTTGTTTCAACAAATTTCCCATGAGGCCTTTCTGAGACGTACGCAGTCGTCCATCGGGATCGCAATCCAATCGAGTGACTATAAGCGGCTTTAAATAGCAGTGCAATTATCGTATTCAACGGTAGTGCGCTGTGTACAATCACTGAAATCAGTTCGTGTTGGTCAACGACTGACTGAAGATCAACGTCAGAAGTAAGGAAAGGTATGTTTGTCATTACGATTCAAGTTTAATAATTTACCATGGAGGAATATTATTTAACAAATTCAAATTGTGAGATATTTTGATAATGCGTTGACGTCTTATAGTTTAACGCTAAAGATGTAGCAGCAAAGTCATGGCAAACATATCAATTATTTTTCTTTTAATTAGTCTTTACATCATAATCAATGTCAACGAAGTTTCCGTATCGATAGTAAATTACAACTTTTTAAGTTTGAGATTATCAATGATAAGAGAATAGATAGTCATCCGGAAAAATTGGAACATGAACTTAAATCAGTTTTCCGATGAAGACGTATAATAATTATACTACATAATTCCAAAATAACATGCGGGTTCCATTCAGCTATGTATAATCAATATGCTGCAACTCTGTCATGTTCTGAAAATAATGTTGTATATTTTCGTGAAAAAAATTCTGTTCATTTTTATCTCAGGATATCAATACAACACTTGACCTTTGACATGTCACTGATATTGCCACAAACGGCTGACAGCAGCAACAAACCCTGCTTCGCTTTTACACGTGAAATGGAGACCGGGGACGCTTCATTCCATTGTTTCGGGAACACAGATTAGCTTTTGCCGGCGCGTTTAAGATTCCAAACGAGTCACCCTCTTTCCCTTGTATCTTTTAATTATCCATGATATTAAAATATGAATATTTGCGGTTACAGTCCCTCACACTGCTGAGGAACTAAGACTCTCGATATTGCCCAAAGTTCAAAAAGTCGTATACAGTCTGTGAGTTTTTTCTTTCATAACCACGAGTCAGAACGCAGCAAGTCTTTGTCCTAGATCCCTTTGAGCATCCTTATATAAACTGACATTCTTTATAATATCCTTTGAGTATACCATCACCGGTCAAACATCGAATGACATGAATCGAGTTAATTGGCATTTTCCGGGAAAACACTGACGATTTGACTCTAAGATATCTCAGAGGGACTCACGAAAAAACCTTAATTAATAGCAGACGTCTGTCTCTGTCACATAGTTCTCTGTGCCTGTCTCTTGTACTTCGTTTTAAATGTTTTAACTAGAAGTATGTCTCGAAGAAGCGTTCTATAAGATCTCTTGGTCGTCAGTCCATAAGTTTGTGCCTTCTCATTTCATTCACCAAGTCAGAGAGATTGCTGAAAGAACTATGGCTGTGAACCTTTGCGTTCGTATCATCCTATTGTTGACGGTTGTAGCGTTTCGACAGGACAGTAAAGGTGAGCTAAGTGTCTTTATGCTAACATCCTAACAGATTTGACATCAAAGCCGCGAGCATTTAGCTGTATTTTTAGCATTTCATTATTGATAAGATGGTTTGATATCGAAAGCAACTTAAATATACATAATTATGCTTACCAAAGTGTGACTACAGAACGTTTCCAACATAGGCAACGAACGTACACAGCGTAGATTTTAACAAGTAGATGGCGTTTGACTCGGTATTCATACATGGCCGCTGCGAGCGAGTACACAAAGACCGTGAACAATTTATCGCCAAGGATTGAATTGGATTGGACGATTGGAACTAAGTTGGGATAATTGGATAGTGAAGCAATGACGGTTTAATCTGCAAATGTAGGTTCATCTGCTGTTCTTTTTAAATGCACTTGTTTTTATGAGTAATTTGTAATATTGCAACATTCAGCTATAGAGCACCTAAGATTTGAGAAATTCGAAAAATATGAGGATCCAATTCTCCCAAATTAGTTCCAATCGCGTTTGATATTCCCAAAGATATCGGGCCTCAAAATGAGAGTAAAAAGTATCTTTGAAGAATGGATGGTATTTGCTTGGAAAGCAAAATGCAAAAAGATACAGATGACAGGATGTTTGAAGAAACTGAATGAGTCATCAACAAACGAGATACTCATGGTCTATGTTTGTCTTTTGTCGAGCTAAAATACAAACCTGATAGAACAATTTCATCACCGATGTACCAAGACGAATAAGATATCACATTAATGATACCGCATGACGTCAAAGTTGATCTTTTAATGTATTCTGTGATATATAACATCGAAATTCATTGACACATGCACGTAAAATGTGTATTTTGTAGCTCTCTATACAAAAGCTATGATTTATAACAGCAACTCCAGTCCTTGATATTCTTGCTATCTGTTTCAAGTCGTTCTAATTTGGATATAACCGTATTCTCTGTAGTACATGGCCAGTCCACTGCAGCGTTTGAAGACTGTACGCAAGATCAGTTCCACTGCGGACAAGGGCAGTGCATACCCGTAGAATACATGTGCGACAGCGTAAGCCAATGTTCCAATGGCGCTGATGAAGGCGAAAGCTGTGGTAGGCACCATTAAACGTTCTTTTCCCCTAAATATTTAGTGTTAAGGATACAGATAGAAGAAATTTATCGTGAGATTGTAATTTCATAAAGTCCTATTTCTGCGAAGTTGAATGAACCTCTTACTTGTTTTAAAGTTGGCCGTCTGCCTTATATCTGACCGTCTGCCTTGGAGAAGACCGATATAAATAGGGCATTTATTAAGGCATTTATTTTCTGCCTCGTTCCTCTGAAAAATAGATTATTTTGGTCGGGCAAATAGTCTTTTCGAATTTACCTATATATCTTTTTTTTTCTATTTTCTGCTTCTTATTACTCAAACACAAAGTTAATGCTTTGTGTTGCCTTGTGTAAATCCATGCATTAGATTGACAGACATGTTGACTAACTTGTTTGCTTTCAGCCAAAGACCTTGGTGGATGGAGTCGCCTCCTTTCCGATAAGCATTTCACTATTATGAATCCACTGCAGCACTTTCGAAACCTGTTTGAGAAAATTGACACATGCGGTGAGTACCACTTCCGGAATGATTCGATTAACATTTTGAGGATTTTACAGGTGAATGGACTTCGCTATACTCTTTTAAAGAGTTGTTCGAAAAGAATAAAGTACATTGCATACCAAAATATCCACCATCACATGAATATCCCGATAAGGAATTATTATAGCGGTATATGTTCAGTTTATTATCAATCGATATAGCTCAAATAGTTAGTATTACATATATGGAGGTTGATGCTAAAGGAAAACAAGATATTTTCGGATACGACAAAATCAAAGGCGAAGTATCAATTTCTCTGGATCTATAGACAGTTAATATGCCTACTCTGAACCATTAAATGATAACAATTTCCGTTCATTGATAACTCAATAACCATGAATAAGGAGAATAAGGACTTATCTAATAATTTGACTTCGTCATGAGGATTCGTCTTATAACATATAAGTAAATGGAATTGCACGTAAATTTCTATTTTAAGAGCAACCTTTATCCCAGCATGCAGTTACTTAATTTTCTTTTCGAGACGGTATTCTCATGAAGTGTAATTGATACTTTTCCAGCCTTAGAGCATGTACCGGATGGTTGTATTTGCAAAAGGGCCACAAGACTTCAATGTGCCAGACAGGGATGGACCAGTGTGCCGAAAGACATTCCAAGAGAAACAACAGCTCTGTGAGTAAACCAAGCGCTTACCTTGGGTTTCCTTCAGATGTCTGATATGCTGGCCCGGCCGTGATGAGAATTGAACGAACTGAATGAATGCTGCAGTTCTCCGAAAACATGAATTTGATATTAGCGCTCTCGAGGAATTAATACCTTGTATTTCTTGAACGATACGTTGAAAACGCTCGATGAAAATACGAAGCCTTGCTGTGATCATTTAGGGTTATGCTTCACGCAGATCGTAGCATGAAATCGTCGTAGAAAATTCAGACAAATGCACAAAGACACATGAATGGTATATGGATAAAAAAAGTTAGTAAACGAGTGGGGTAATGCCAAAGACAAGCTAACATTTTGTTTGTACAACATGTAGACCACGAAAGAAAGCTTTTTTAAGTTAAATAACAATTTAGTATTGAAGAATAGGCGAGAGTTTCTAGTTCTGCGATATTTAAAATTGTAAAATTGGACATAAGTTGAATTGTTTAGTGTGTAACTTCTACGCTAAATGATACTTTTTCTACCAATCAGGTATTTACAAGACAATGAAATTACAGACTTGAATCCGGAATCGTTCCTTGAACTTCATCAACTGACATTAATGTGAGTACTCTTTCCAAATCTCACAGATTTCAAACTATACCCAAGGCAAATTCGCTCACGTTGGGGAGCGCATTGTTACTAGATCTACAGTTTATAGAAGGCTTAGTGTATTTCTCGTCAGACAATGGTCAGCCATAGTGAATATAAGGCTTTCATTTAAGCCCAGCATGGACGTAATTTTATGGCTCGCTTTTACCAAAATTGTCGTAGGTCTTAAAAATATTGATGTACTCCTGTACACAACTGAAGCTTTGTGTTCTTGCGTAGCTTCTCCCTCCCTTTACCTTCCGAACATTTGAATTGGTAACATTTTTCTTTGCAGGTCACTTAAAGGGAACAAACTTAAAGAAATTCCATACGGAGTGTTCGATCAACTCGGAAAGCTTACTAAATTGTAAGTATCGAGCAAGACCAATCATTATCCCTATCTTGTAAGTTCATTTTAACAGGTATTAGAAGTATTTTGCTGCCCCTAAAGAAACAAGTTGTAACATAAAAATATCAAATTAAAAGTAGTCTATTTTTCAAACATATCAAATTAAAAGTAATCTATTTCGAATTGTGACAGTATTTCCTTCAAGGCTAACTTCTTTGCAGTAAGAATACCTGCAAACGCCTTCATTCTAATTTATTATCGGGCTTTTTAGAGGACTGCTTAAAGCATTAATTTCAAAATTCTAACTCCATTGTGATCATTAAGATAGAATGCGCCTCGAGGACAGATGTTTAGACTCTAATTTTTTCCAATTCTATTCTGATCTGCCACTTGTGGGAGTTCATTTCGAAGCCCTTGAAGTCACCGTCTTAGCGTTTTGAAAATAGAAAATTTTATTTACAGGGATTTCACAGGGATGACGCCCATTTTGAATTTCAAATATCGGTAAAACTTGGATGATTAGTTTCTCCGGTATCAAAGTTTGCTCGATGACCCCGATATCTATTCTTGGTCTTGAAAGAGAATGGTTGAAAGTTTCCATGAGGAAAGTTTTAGCAAAAGTTTAAGTCTTCCACTTTCGAAGCGCACTGGTACTTTCTTAAAAGGTTAACCTAATTTATAATTTTACTGAGAATAAAATAAGGCTCTTTAAGGTACTTTGCCTTCTTGTATATATATTATTATGCATCAGACCCCATAGCACAAATAGTCGGACCAAGCAATGTCATTTGGCTCGAATTCTGCAGGGGTCAAAGTTAAACTGTTGGAGAGATAATTATGACCAGTTATCAGTGTTATTTTACACAGGCTTTGGTTTCGGAGCTTTTCAATTTGACGTAACATTATCTTCAGATCATGATTCATTGTATGGCTAAATTACTTTTGCAGTATTTTCGTTTCGTTGTTAAACTGCCGTTTATATAGTTTCTACATTTCATCTGGCATGAGTATTTTCCCTAACTAACGAGCTGAAAATCACTTTCGACCTTTAATCTCTCATCGGCAAGAGGATGCAACTTGGCGGCCTATTATAAAAGTAAACACTTTTGGGAGTAAATCGATATCTCAAAGCCCCTTCTGGTTTCATTGAAATATAGAAGAAGATTATACATAACCAAAAATACAATACACTATTGAATCGGCGTCCTCAGGTGCTGGAAATATGAACTTAATTACAGCCAATACTCAAAGGGATCGCGACTAGATATGTTAGGGTTCTCTTATTCACGTATGTACAATGGCACTGCAATCACTTGAGAGAATTTAGCTTATAGTTGCTTTTGATAAATTTAGGATGATGTTCAAGAAAACTGTCCAACTTGTCTTTTCAAATAAGATTAAACAGAGCTTTGTTTGTATGACCACTCACTGCCTATATACGTTCCTCGAGCCTTAGAAATATCATTGGCGAAGATTTTGAGATTCAGTTTAGTCGTCGTTCTTCATTAACTGTTATTCCTTTCTGCTAAGGGGTCGCCCACCCCTGTCTACATTTCCGTCCTCTTAGACAATGCATGGAATATAGTGGTTGCCTCGGTCCTGTGCCAGACCTTTCGATGATTGTCGACGGAACGTTTTAAAATCATATACCTCGAGATCAACATTCAATAGGAAGGATAATATATGCAACATTAAGGGTTGTACAATGCGCTGAGCCGGTTTGACAATTGGAGAAAAGAGAGAGAACTTTGGACTGAAATATTACCAATCTGTATTCAATTCTCCATGGACGTGAAACATCGGTCACTTCGGGTTGCTTATGTCACCACAGATCATTCATCTTACGGATTCTGAATTATAGCTGCTGTATTGAGCAAATATCGCAAGCGAAAAAAGAAAACCTGAAGGTAGATTGATCGAATAAAGCAATCAAGCTATTATTTAGTCACAGAGGCGGACAACTGTCAATTGCTTGTTATTCTCAGGTATCTCAATGAAAACGAACTTGCAGTTGTGCACCCAGGAGCTTTTAAAGGACTGAGAAGCCTCACGTGGATGTAAGTGTTAGTATTCGATCTTCTATAGGCCATTGCACTATTGCGGTGCAAACTGATCCAGGGATTTCTGGACGTTATTCCCTTTTTGTGCAATGACATAACTAGCAACAAGTCATGCATGAATAAGTGACTTTCTTGGACATGTAATAAGTGGACATTCTCTACACCGCGCAAGAGTTTCTTTACTTCGTTCTCGTAATTAAATCATCAGGATGAATTCATAATTGTTATTAGTGTATTTGATGTAACCACCCTAGTGTATCAAGCAAAACAACTATATTAAATTTGAATATGATGAATGACTATTTAAGAATAATTGCGCGAAGTAGAAAATCTTATCTCTGCAGACTATTTTGTAATAATTACGTTTACAACTTCGATGCAAATCCAGATTATTTGACATTTAAAAGTAAGGAAGATGGGAGACTGTCGGTTCAACCTATAATCCAAAGTATTTCAGTCGAGCTCCATATATTTAGCGATAACAGAAAGCCTATAACATAAGGTTTCAACGAGAAAAAATAAGATCATAATGGTATGGCGATTATTTATTCCTACACAACAATTAATGTTTTGACTGTTTGAAAGTTTAAGAGTCTACTAATTCCCAGACTGCAATTGCGTCACAGGATTCTCAGCAATAACAGGTTTTCAGCGTTTTCCGTCGGTATGTTCATCGGTTTGGACAAGCTGTATTATCTGTAAGTGCCATTACATATCTGTTCCTGAATGACGCTGCAAAATGCTCTTTTTAAGCGTCTTCCTCGCAGTCCGACAGTCTTTTGACACCTGCATGCTTGCCTTGGCAATTTCTTGAAGAAATATGCAATATACAACATTTCTCGAACAGAGATTTAGATTGAAAGATAACAATTGGCTCACAGTATTGATGTCGAGTTGCCAAGGACAATTTGCGGCCCTGAAAAATAATATATTTCATTGTGAATGAATTGTATCTTGTTAAAACGTAATAGAGGCTATACGAGGCAACAATTAAAGTGCTTTTGTTTTTTGTTGTGGTTGTTTTGGTCATCGCTCTGTGATTCGCGAATGAGTAAAAGCTTATCCACTATGATGACAAAAATAATATGGTGAGGAAATATAAGAAGAACAAATGAACACGTTAGCCTGTCAGAGAATGGTAAATAATTCAGCTTGCTTATTAAGTCATGCCTCCATTGATTTAAGCTTACCGTCATTTTCATCGGCAGAGATATAACGGGGAATGATATCAGAAGACTTGATGCGAAAGTTTTCGAGGAGTTGCCAGCGCTAGAATGGCTGTAGGTATACAAAAGAGAAAAAACATATCACAACCTTTTGCAATAATGTAATGTCACGGACAGAACGCAAACACAAACACAAACACTAACCTTCCTACAGTTTAGTATAGAGTTGAAATATGCGACGAATCTGCATAAAGTGTTAAGGTGCAAAATGAATAGGTGATTCAGACATGGCAATGTCATTCCATGGTACTATAACAGGTTGTATTAAATTAGTGAGGGAACTGTGCTACGAAAATGTTGCTTTCCTTTTTCTCCTTAGCTTCAATCCTTTGCTTCACGACGGGTTTTCATCATGATTTCATTGTGGCTTATTACGAAATTCATTTTATTTATTTATTTTTTTTTTGCGAGTGGTTTTATTTCAAGTTTTACCTTCCGGAGATGGTCTCATAGTATTATGTCCTATACAACGCGGCATTACTCTGATAGGTCCTGTACAAATCCGTGTATTGGATGATGTAGGCCGACAGAGCAATTAAATTTATTTTCGCCAAACAAACGTATCTCTTCCGGCATATGAACATGCCAAAAAGTGTTGATAAATTAGATGCATTTTAGGCCAAGTAAGATTACTGGATTGCAGCATTGAAATAGGTAATGGAGAAGACGCTAAAGATAAATAACTTAATTGAATGTCTGACTTCTGCAAAAGGGGGCAAATGTTTCTTTCTAAGTTAAAAGCATAGTTGGTTTTACATTTAACACTAATTTTTCACTTGCAATAACGATACTCAATCTGGTACTTTTTAAGCAACATGGATGGCAACCATCTCCAAAAACTCGAACCGAACGACTTTCCCGTAAAGAATATGATTGAAGTGCTGTAAGTTGAAATGTTTTCATGTAATTGCTCCTGTATCAAACTTTTCAGGCAATAAATTGAAAAGGGCAATTATTTAAGCACTTGGCGTTAAGTGTCCTGGAAAATGTGTATTCAAATACACAGCACTTGACAAAAAAACTTGGACGTCAATGTTTTCGATATCCTTGAAATATGCAATGCATTCGTATATGCTTGATCTATGTATGGCACTCACGTCTTAAATGCGAGAATATATAACGATTTAACATGCCCTATTTGGGAAAAATACATTCAGTGATACATCCAGCGGATCTTGTAACCATTCATCTATCAACCTCTACACTGTAGATCCATCTGTTATGTATTGATTCATTCGTTCCTTTGTTTATTCTTCCACCTAGTGCCACCCACTCATTCATCCACCCTTCCTTTCATCAAACCAACCACATATCCTTGAACTCTAATAGCTTTCAGACAAGTTCTAAATGTAAATTCTCCTTGCATATAACTAGGGCTCTGAATGACAACAGTATCAGCTTTGTTGCTGAAGACGCTTTTAGAAACACTCGAGGCTTGATTGACCTGTGAGTATCGTTTTAATTTTGACTTGTATAAGGAATGAATTGTAGCTGTTGTCCCGTTTTCTTATTTTTTAAGCCTAACAACAGGAATTCTCACATTTGAATAACGGCATAGAAATTAATGTGTACCAATCTAGTCGAGTACTATAACATGGCAAGTAGAAGATGAAACTGTACATTTTAAAGCTAGTGTTACCGTACTGTATATTTCAGTCTTACTACAAATGAAAATTACTCTTCGTTTGCGAAAACAAAAACACACTCCATTTTATTGAATCACAGGGGTCTGTCCGGCAACAATATTTCTTCACTCGCATCGGGCACTTTTGGGAACCTCACTCATTTGACCGACCTGTAAGTACCATCATTTTTGTTAAGCTACACATGAACTAGAGAACATATTTCAAACTTCGTCACTTGAACTTTCAGTGTAATGTTGAGACACGTTGCGTTAATTTTACACGGAAACTGCAAAATGATACTTTGACCAGAAAGGTGTAGTCATTCATAGAAATCAGTAGTCAGCCTGCAATACTGGTCTGAAGGCAAGAGATGTCATCTCAGTAGAAAAACAAGGAATCTAAAATGCCCTTTCCTCAACAGGGATCTGTCAGATAACCCGCTGACCAGTCTGCCCGTAGATATTTTCAGAAACTTGACGGCACTCCGAAAATTGTAAGTATCCAAGTCAGTATTCAATGACCTCTGGCAACCAAATTCATTTCATTGAAGATACAAAAGAGTGTGTTCGAATAGATTGTAATATTTCATCACATGCTTATTGTATGTGTTACTTTCATTGGCCAACAGAGATTTGCACAATGTTGTGATCAGTAACATCGAAGAAGAAATGTTTGAATCCCTGGAAAACCTACAACACCTGTGAGTAAATACTTGTGTAACTTGTTGCGTTTATATCTTTCTTAAAATGTAAAGGTCACACTCTGAAGTGTGCCTGTTTTCGCATGCTTACAAACATCCGTGTATTTGGTGGTATACACTTTTATCGATGATTGTTACTGGGCCTACAGAATTTTGCTAATAATTTATTCATCTTAAAATTTCATCAGTAAATCGATAAAGTGTGGCGCAAGAAGAGTTAGAAAATATGCTAATATTTTATCAAAACTCTTCTGTGTTCCATTCTTCAGATACGTGTCGTCTCCAGAATACTGTTGCTATTCTTTGAATGCTCAGTTTTGTATGACTGATGATGCCATCATGCCGGTCCAGTGTGACTACCAGGTTGCTGTTCACGTTGATGTACCGAGCCAAGAACCAACGAATGATCATTAGTTCTTTGATCAGAAACATTTCGTTGTCCCAACCATATACGTGTGTCAACTTTTCAACAAATTCCTATAGCGATTTCACTATTGAATATGCGTTACGCTCATGGTTTAGTAAAATGTAGGCCTATTTAGTTTTTTTTTCTTTCAAAGTGGAAAGGAGGGGCAAAAAAGGTACGATACGTTAACGGTTGATTATTTGTGATCATAGAGAAATATATAAATTAATGTTTAATTATGTCGCTACACTGATGTAATGATGTTATGAAGCGTTAGTCATGTTCTTTATCTTTACCGCTATTAAACTAGTATTATAAAATCCCACCAGTACTATTATGACCTTATTATTTACTTCGCATCTTTCGCACTCGGGTGCCCTTTTCGGCCTTCAGGATCACAACAATTGTCGAAGTACTGTTTTACACGTAAGGTTTGCCTCAAAAGTCCAAAATTTTACCAAGAGGTAACATTTTAATCTCACTGTAGAGATGGGAATGTATGGGAATACTTCCATCGTCGGTTTCATGTCGTTTTGTGCAAGACCAGTGATGTTGACCCTTATGAAAAGGAACCATGATTTAGTTTCATTTAAATACTGCCTAAATTTCTTTACCCTTTTTCAAAGTTTTTGTTTTTCGGCCTATGAAACCTTTAGTTACTCAATTACCTTCAAAACTGAGCCCCACTAGTGGTCAAAAAAGTATTGTAAAAGTTTGCGATGTCAAATATCTGTCCCCAACGCACATAACTCTATTGGCAAAAGTTTGATATTTCGACAAAATAAGCTGGTCATACCTTTAATTACGCCACGAGCCCCGCTAAGTAGTAGATTAGAAACTAATTGTTTAAGTGTGAGAGTCCAAATGTCTGTCCCCAAGACGCGTGAAACTATTTCAAATGCATTTTTGCTCTGTGGTGTTGCTGTGAAAGAAGGTGTTTTGAGGCGTTACCGAACGTAAGGGTATGCTATTAATGGCTGCAAGGTGCAACACCCTCGCGCTGTCCCCGTGGATACATTGTTGCATCTAGTATGCCATCAGCTTGCAGGTAAGTTTCAAATCATATCAGATGTCATTAAACGATGCTACTTGACTTTCGAATTTTAAAGCTGTTTCAATTGATAAATCAAGCTGTACGATTCAAGATTCACTACAGTATCACTTCTCGGTTGTGTTTGTTATTATTTGGTATTTATTATCAGTCTATCCCAGTCTAGGATGGTTCTAAGTTGTGCGTGTGCGAAGGGGGTCTCTCCCAACATACTAAGTATGAAATCTCAAATGTATTTTTTTTTAAATCAAACTACTCGAATAGAATTGGCATACTAATTCTGCTGACATGCAAGGCAATGTGTTTGAACTGCGACTTTTTCCCCTAGCGAAGTTTGATTGCATTTCGTGGAGGGTATGGGAATTTTCAATGTATACTTTTTCTCCTGTGAGTATAAACATTTGTGCCCCTATATCTGTCAGTACGGCCTACCTGCCAAGGATATAACATGTTAACTAAATATCAGCTGTGATAGGTCACGAACTTTTGACAAATGCCGTGCCGATTTAAGGTGGCATATTTTTCAATTTAGAAAGATCATCTTGCCTTCCTTTAGCATAGAAAACCTGCTACCCGATACCCATGCAACGTGACCAACAAACCGACCTCCTAGGAAAGAGGATTTACTTGCAAAATGACCACGACTAACGTTATGTTTGCACCAAAACCCGTGCCACTGTGGCGACAGTTGACCGTGCGTGAACGGGCACCTTCCTTTAGCTTATAGACTCAACGCCGGAAATATTAGCCTAAAAATGTCTGCAGTAAAGTCAATTCTGACACTTTTTAACAATTTACTTTGTCTCGGCGATTGTGAAGTATATAGGAAAGTAGGTAAAAAGGCTACACGCCGTAGTCAATTCTGATGCTGTACTCTTGAATGGCTAAGCGACTGTCGGCGGCTCTTCGGTCCCGGCAAGATGTTGGGGTTTCGATATGAGCCTCGGACTTTGTGGGTGATGTTGATCTTATTTGAGTAGAGAAGGAGAGCTCTATAATCCTGTTTACATGTCTTACATGCGTGTATCATATGCGACTTTATGGTAAGCTTATATGCTCAAGTGTAAGACTCTATCTACTATATTTATGACATCAACGATGCTGAATGACCTACTGAAGCTTATGAAAAAACTTCACTTGGCCTTATATCAATCGAAGGAAGTTGTATTGGACTCAGTGTACGAAATTTAGAGAAATAGCTTCAGGTTATAAGGACCAGCTGCACCAAGCACTTAATGCGGTTGTTAATGACCTGCAATACTACTAAACACAACACTCTCTCCCTCAATACAATGTTTTTTGAATGTTATAACATGTGAAAATATATGTCTTTTCAACATTCTGCTTTTGAAAGAGACTGCAACGAACTAATTATTATCATATTATATCATGCTACCATGCGCCATTCTAATTGGACGAGAGCTCAGGCCAGCGATGCTAAAATACTGTTTTAGCACTGATAGCGGTGCTAAAACGGGCCCCTAAACCAGCATTTTCGCAAATTGCCCAGTCGGTGCATTTGAACGTACCTATCTAAGCCATAGACCCTCGAGATAACCCGAAACAGTCCGCTTTGTTTCAAAGAGCGAAGACCGAATTTTGATACACAGATAAAGTGTGGGTCTGTAACTCACCTCTTGGTGAAAAATAAGTTGGGATTGATGATGAAACACATCTCTGAAGTAGCACACGTGGGTGTGATGTACGTACACAAATTATTCCATCAGGGAGCTCGAGACAGCGCATGCACCGTGCACTTTGCTTGAGTCGAGACGTGATATATCATCCTACCGCTCTTTAAAATGAAGCTAGTATTGTTCATACACTAATAATTGACACTTCCTCACAGTAACGGTATGTCAGATATTCTTTACCAAAGTTTGGGCTGTAACAGACCAGGGTGTCCTGACGATGTACACCTAGAAGTTCAAAATAACAACGTCGACGAAATTTGACATCCCTGTGTCAGCGTCCAGCTCTCGCTTCATCGGGTAACACAATCTGCACAACTTATGATCACAGTTGCAGTCATCGCACGTCTGGATTATAGTGTATTTCAAAACTGCTTGTTTTCTGGTACAATTAACGATCAAATTATCCATCAAAAGATCCTGTAAATTCACTGTTCCAATTCTGAATGCCGCGACGACGCGTCGATACGCGTATGCGGTACAGAAATGAGACAAATCTATTTTAGAATGCCAAAAAAGCAAGGGCTATTGTTCTAATGTAAATTTACGAAAAAATTGTTACTTTTTCTTATATTTCAACTCTTGACCCGTTTTCTGTCTCTGCAGTAGGTACATTTTGACAAGTAAGCTTAGTGTTCGTGTTGCATGCGATGTTGATGAACGTGGTGCGTATTTATCGTACGATACTGTGTGCCTGTACGTAATCCCAACTTATGAAAATGCTCGATCTCAAGCGCAGAATTTCCGACGTTCGATCTCTCAGACGTCCGTTTTCTGCATTTGGGCTAAAAGTGGTGAAAATACCCAAGTAGGACAACAAAGACACACAAGTTGATATAATGTAATAGCAATAACCCCTCCGCAGTCGGGTATCCACTCGATCTTGGTTCATTGCGCTCCATATAGCCTATCGGCTAGTGCTATATGTCGCGCATTGTACCAAAATCTCGTGTATACCCTCTTGCGGCGGGGGTTATTGCTTCAGTGGCTTATGTAATGCGCATGTGCAGATCCGTAACAAAATATGCGAGTAACCGAAAGTGTAACCGACTAAATTCATGGGCGCCGCCATGTTGTTTTGAGTGCTCGTAGGCCTTTATAAACAAATAAGTATTATTTCATAATATGCCATTATTATTATCCACCGTGTCACTGATACAAAGTATCGTTACTATTCACGCCTAAAAAATAAAAAAGAAAGAAAACTGTCGTGCATATGAAAGAGGGCATACGCAAAGAATGCTTGGACTGAATTTTAGAAAAGCTTTCCCTGTGTCAATAGCTAAATACAAAAATTGCCCGTTTTTTGACAGAATGCTACTTGTAGTTTTCAGCTTGCAAGTGGAAGTTAGGCAGTGCAGTTACTATTGCAACGATAATGATGGCACAATACGTCCCTGTTAAACACAATAGGTTGTTATTTGCCAATTTTTGTCCAACATTTTTACACATTACAGAAAATCTATACCTGCTGGGTCTGACATCGTGTATGTGAATTGTTTCCATCAGAGGGTAAACTGGGCATAGTTGTTGTACAAACGTATAGATAGCAAGTAACAATTAATTCTATTTTATCATGAATCAATACAAATAACATTTCTAACATTCACCTCCGGCGCGACACCAAGGGCTGAGCCTATACAATATTAGGTCAGCAAGCATTCACTCCAAAGGAACACTGTTTACATAGATTGTAGATAGTGTAAGTGAATGATCATGAATAATCCATCTACATTATCTGAAATCTCAAAAAGATCACATCCCTCATGTTCCTCACTGTCATTGAATTCTGAATCACATGTTTAATAGTCAGAAACAGATTGGGGTTAGCAAATACCTTTTTGAGTCACTAGTTCCCGAATTAATCAAAATATTTACTAGCCCAGCCTGGGTTTCCACTAGCCCGCCAGTGACTTGTAAACTCTTTAATTAAAGCTCATGGTTTCACTGCGTGCTCTCCAACTGCAAAACGTTGGGGGAAAACTGCGTTTTGGCATGAAGATTTTTGCTTATAAAATTAACGAAACGTTGAACCAAAAATATAGCAAGATACCAATAAGTTATTTAAGCGTAGTGAATGACCATTCTTTGAGTGTAAATGATACGACTGTAATGCGGTACCTTTGTGAATCTCTCCAAGGAATTCCCTACTCCACTGTGATACTTTTGTGATTCCAAACTACCTCCATGTGAATATCTAGGTGAACGCAATGACCCTATGTTCCTTGATACCAATGTAATTATTGAGGGAAGAAATGAAAAACAAAAAAACACTCGCATAGCATCGCATGCACATACGTCCAAGTGGTGTCAATAGCGATATCCGATGATACAGTTGACTCCTTGATCTCCATGTATTGTATGGAAAGCATGGCAGGCTATGATGAGGAGATTATTTGTTGAAAGGGATGGGTGAATTTCAGTAAGGTTTACAAATCATTACGTTTGATAAGATTACCTTATTGATGAAAAGCAGCAATAAATCGTGATAATATAATGTAGAATCGAAATTTGAGCAAGTGAAGCCAAACTTGTTTTCGTTATTTTAATCCTATGTCCCTCTTCCCCAATAGACGAGTCCCTTTGTCATATCCGCCATGCTGCCATGCGCCAGTAAAGCTTACTTAACGTCGCGACGCGACGGACGTGTTCTCTCATGACACGGGCTATTTTATCTCTCACAGCACGATGAATGAATTTCACTTGTGACTACAACGAATTTCATAGCAAAATTATTTTTATTTTGATCTTTGAAATGTCTGTGTTTTTCTATGCTGCAAAGGCTTTTACTTACACTGCATAGTCCATGTATTGAACCGATCAGTTGAATTTTTACATAGACGCTTGACGTTTTCATTTACAACTTTTGTCTTTTTTCAAGATTAAATCAAGCCGTAATTTATCAGCACTACGTTTTACTTCAACCAAGAATTGCATAGCTTCTTTAAATTTAAACCCGACTGAAGAATTGTAGGTCAGTCGGGCTCGGAAACCGTCCCAGTGTTCGCTTTGCTTTTTGGGCAATGTGGTTCTCCATGTCGTTGGAGGCTGATTGACTTGGTTCATCTCCTAATTTATGCTAGCCCGTCTGGATAGTAGGCGCCAAAAATTACTTGGTTGGCGGAAAAACTGCTGCTGGCCGTAATGTCAGGCTAGTGCAGCTGATTTGCACACTCTTGCAGATTCATAGTCATTATCTGCATTAAAGCTGTTGCAGGTCTTGACGGAGAACTTTTCATCATTTTAGGACCGACATGCTCTAAAACTTTCGGCCCTACCAGAAATCTGTCGGTCTCTAAGCGACGTTAATTTCGCACACTGTATCGGACTGCACATTGGCACTGTCAAGATTATGTGGTTTCTGTTACACTGCAAATTCTTCTGGATTGAAATTTCAGAACATTGTCTAGTATTTATTCCAATTAGGTTTGCGGGCAAACTTATGTGTCTTTGAGCATGAAATACTGGTTTGTACCCTAACCAGAAAACTTATGGTTGTGAAAGGCAGTGACCAAGAGGCGAAATTAATGGTTTGTATTCCACGCCACAAGATCACTGTGCAAAAATTGGTCATCGTTGGTTTGTTGACAAACTAAACCTATTCTATGATCTGGCGGGAATTTATTCCATTTTGAAATAGAGATTATTATCCACAGATGTTGATTTTTTGACCGTTTTCCTTAACATGCGGGATTGCCCCCTGGTTTGAAAATATAACAAGTAAAACTGGCTTAGTCATATGCAGTGTTCGCGCCACTCTCGCAAAATGCGAATAAAACTCATTTTGCGAATTTTTTTGATAGTCATTATATAGCCATGCATGCGAATTCAAATTTTCGACCCGAAAAAACGGTTTGGTTGGATCGATCACTCAATTGCGACTGCCTTTGCACTATTATTTCCGGGTTCTGGAAGCGACCCGAGTACTCCGTTCAGAATTGTATTAGAATGCAAGGGTGAGCAAATGCACTACCCAGAGCTCACTGGATAGCAGTTTTTACCGCCGGGCAAGTAATTTTTGGTGCCTACAAGCCCGACGGGCTAGCGTAATTTAGGAGAGTAGCAAAGTCATTCGGCACCAAATGCTATGGAGTATAATGGACAACTGTATTGCCTTACGAAAGCACAAAGCAAACGCAGAGACGGTTTCCGAGCCCAGCCAAACTGAAAAAAATCTTCATCAAGATTCGAATTCAAAGAGCGTAGGCCTATGCAGTTCCACAATGAAGAGCTGTAATGGAGATACTGTTTGTTGTGAACGATGCTTGCCCATGAGTTCAGTGTCGTGAATTACTTGGTGGTTAAAATTCCGTATATTATACCCAGAAAAACATTAAAGAAGCTGAAATTATTTGACATTGATAATCCTGTAGCTGAACGGCAGGCAAAACAGTACTTTGCTAGTACTTTGTTTCTGTTGTCTCATGCTAAATAATAGAATAGTCCAATGGCCGCCGAGTGTCCTGCTGGTCCATAATATTCGTGTGTTACTATTTAGGGACCGTGGATAATTAAAACACGCGCACAGTAAACGCAACTTCTGTGTTTAGGGAGGGAGGGGGTTTGGCTGTATTTCGATTACCGTGAGCAAACATCGCACTACAAGTTTCCCTATCGCAATATCTATTTGACATACATAGGAATCAGTGCACGAGTAAAATAATGTAACAATCATTTTGGATACACTGTTTCATTTCATTTTATTGGTTGCGTTTTTGTTGAGTTGGCACTGAACAGAAAATAAGGGGTAAACTTATATGCGGGAGGGGGGGGGTCGGTGGAGTAAGCGTGATTCCATAGCGACGTAATCACCGATTTTTGGATGCACGTACAGAATGAGGCTTGGTTGGATTTTCGCACTTCCAAACTTTCGTTTATGGGAGGGGGAGGGGGTTGAGGAAAAACGCACTGTTTCGTTTACCGAGCGCATGTTTTAATTATCACGGCCCCTTACGGCTGAGGGTCGGAGGAATGTGAGGGGGTCACTCAAAAATTGAAAGCTACAAGGTAGTGTTGCTCAAAATTTGGAGAGAAAAGTGGGGGCTACTCAATTTTGGGGAAATGTACTGAAGCGTTGAGTGCAGTTATGAAATGATACAAAGGTAATAGAAAAGAATGAAAAATGCTACAGATTAAAAAGTGAGTAATTTTAGCTTCATTTAGAATATGTATACATACCAAAGTCGCGTATCTGATAATATAAGTCAGTGGCATCTGTCTGTCTACATGTATGTATGTATGTATGTATGTATGTATGTATGTATGTATGTATGTATGTATGTATGTATGTATGTATGTATGTATGTATGTATGTATGTGTGTGTGTGTGTGTGTGTGTGTGTGTGTGTGTGTGTATGTATGTATGTATGTATGTATGTATGTATGTATGTATGTTTGATGTATGTATGTATGTATGTATGTATGGATGGATGGATGGATGGATGGATGGATGGATGGATGGATGGAAGGATGGATGGATAGATAGATGGGTGGATGGATGGATGGATGGATGGATGTTTGTAAGGATGTTTGTATGTATGGATGGATGGATCCATTGGATGGATCCATTGGATGGATGGATGTTTGTATAAATTGATGGATGGATGGATTGATGTTTGTATGTATGCATGCATGCATGTATGTGTGTATGTGTGTATATGAATCATGACATGACTACCATGAATTCCATTGCCAGGTCATTATTTTACTCGACATTGACCTTTGATCTCAGAAAAATTCGTTGTTTTAACATGCAACTGATGCATGTATACACAATGTAAATTGTTGCTGATACATGGTTGACTTCATGTTGTTTTTTGTTAATTTTCCCCTTCTTTCAAGAATTATTTCAAAGTCTAATTTCACCGAACCATTATCTTGGTAGCCAGGGATTGTTTAGGCAGTTTAATTTTGCAGAGCGCTAAAAGTAGCGTGTCCGTCGGGCCAGGAAACTATCGCCGTGTTTCTTCTGTTTTCGGAATCTCAGCCATATGCTTGATGTCAATAATAATCATTAATGTTTGGTTGAAATAGCCGCAACAACATCGTTTCCTGATTTATGAGCGGATCTACTGGTTTATTAGTTCTTGCTACCGCAGAGTATTGTTTCCATGCCCGGTAACCCTTTGGAGTAAGATACGACAAATTTGTTTTGTTAGACATGGGTTGTCGATAACATTTTTTATGATGCTTGGCTCGAAATTGAGTTGAACGCTGACTCCGATTTTGCCACTAAGAAATTTTCAAAAAATGACATGGGCCCTTTCTCGATAACTGACTTTAACATCAAAGTGTATTCAATTGTGGATGCTGCGTAGCAACGGTCGGCGTATTCGCCGGGTAGGAGTCAACAACAAATGTAACGATGATAAAACTCTACACACAATGTGCATGCAGTTCGGACACTTGTTATCAACATGATGATGGTTTACCAATCATTTCACTCATTTTCGTTCACTTTGTGTCGTTTTGTGTTTCTTTCTGTGTCTCACTCTGTCTGTCTATCTGTCTGTGTCTGTCGGTGCCTGTCTCTGTTTTGTCTGATTGTCTTTCTGCTCTCTCTCTCTCTCTCTCTCTCTCTCTCTCTCTCTCTCTCTCTCTCTCTCTCTCTCTCTCTCTCTCTCTGGCACTGTACCAAGGCAAATGATTTCCTGTCGCAAAGGCCCCGCAAATCTGCATATTAAAACAGTTATTCTTTTAAGACATGCTAACCTCGCAGAAGACCAAAATTGAGAGCGAGAGCGAGAGAGACAGAGGCACAAAGAGAGATAAATACAGAGAGACAGACACAGACACAGAGAGGCACAGAGAGACACACACAGAGAAAGACAGAGAGATTTGGAAGACATCAAAATTCAGTCACAGTGATCACACTAATTTTCAAGGGTGGTTTATCGATGAAGCTGTGACGATTTTGAAGGACCTTACATCGCTAAATAAATTTACTGAACATGACATCCACTGAGGCGTGCGCGTTGAAGAAATCGTGTCAGATACTAGTAACAATCGAGAAAAGTTGATACTTTCAAAGCTCAAATAAGAACAGGAAAAAGTGTTGATTATTGATAATGCCAGGTTCGTAGAAGATTCACAGGCCCGACAAATTTCCTGGGTGTCTTTGTCAAAGTCTTCGAAGCGTATAACATTTGTGTAAATTGGAAAACTTAAATTCGTCTGTGATTTGTAGTGCAAGTAATGGGTTTGTTGTGCAGTCTTTATATTTTGATCAATAAATTAGTAAAATACCTTGAATTTTATCAGGAGAAACACGAAATCTAAAGCCCTCTATATCATGAGAGTGTTTATACCTGCAGACTCGCTAACTCTTTCCTGTGTAGACAATGCAGAAACGTTTTATGATAAAATGTTCTTCACTCTTTGTTTGTGGCTGAGAACGTGTTGTTGCACGTTCTATGTAAAACAAAAATTATTGTTTTTTATATTTCTGTAGGCCTAAAGCCTTATGCAACTAAACAGTTTAGATAAATTATCTCAAACGTTAAATACACTAACATTCACAGTCGCCTTAAACCAAATTGGAATGTCACACTGGAAAAAATAAGCATTCAGATCGACAAGGAACACATAGACTTGTTATAGATATAGATTCTGCAAAGTAACTGCACTGCTGTGCACGATATCTGTTCAAGATAAAGTGTGCCTCAGGGACAGAGATATTCGGTTTAATCAAATTTTGCACATTTTACTAGCATGCTTTTTTTTGTTTATAAAGCCCGCATAGAAGTTGCGCTGTCGCCGCCTGCTTTAATGTGAATCAAGAATGTATTTTCCCCTAAGAGTTAACATGGTAGTCGCGGCCACTTTGATAATCAAATACTGTAAAGAGTAGTAACTTTTGTTTCTGTAATCCGACTTTCAGAGTGAGATGACCTGAGCACCTCTCCCTAAAATGAAAACACGATGTAAACAATGACATATGGTCACAAGAGATAGTGGCTATGCAAAATTTTACGACACACAACATGTGATAATTAAACCAAGGTTGAATGAACGGACCATACGTTGTACAACCGGACACTTTGCTCCCTTTACCTTGAAACCAGTACAAATCATCTTGTCCTGAAATCTAGTGCAAAATCATATTGTCCGGAAATCTGGTTCGGTGTCGTTCAGGAAATCTAATCGATCGTCTCCTTTCGCGGAACTCTATTGAAAGTTCTCGAGTCCGAAAATCAAGTCAAAGCCCACCTTGTACGCCAATTCCTGTAGCGAGCGAGTGACTTACGAATGACGATATTTCTACTTTTATCAGGGACCGGATCGCAATTATTTCAGGGTAGCATAGAAAATTGTTGCCAACAGTTAGACTTTCGAATAGACTGTGTATGATAAAACTTTAAAACGAACATTTCGTTCTCTTTATTGCACCATCGAAGTGGCTTCTTTGAGTTTTTAATATCAGACATATTTTTGTTTCTTGATCAGATTTTCAACAAAATTTAAAAACAGCGAATTTACTCAATATCTGATTGTCGATGGAAGCTACTCCAAAACAATAAATCATGTCAAAGTACAGAATGTGCGTCATTGTTTTAGCAAAAAGTATCATTAAAAGGAAATCGTTTCCGGTTAATGTGGAAGATTCTGATTTGCTGGTAACAGAGGGAGGCGGAGCCCTGTTGGAGTCCCTTTATCGATAAAAAAGGCGCGCAACTCTCGATACACCAAAAGTTCTGAGGAGAAAGTGAAGCTTTCCTCGATTCTCTTCTCATCAGAAGGTAGGACGATATTTCCACTTACATTTGTTAGCTGCCCGATTTGTTGCCTGTGGCGATGCCACGCCATTCAATGTATACGTACTAAAATGACATCGTTGTGATTATCTTCCAACAGTTTGCTGATCTAAAGATGAAGTTTTCGATAGTTTTCGCTGCCGTGCTTTTAGGTGTGGTCTGCGGATTCCCGGGTGAGTTTTACCTTTGTCTTTTAATCGCGACGTTCATATACATATATACTGCTTCTTCAAATGGGAATAGTCGACATCGGCATTTCCTATTATTGTCTTGTAGACAAAGGGGGTTTCTCTTAGGAATGGGGATAAACTATGTAGCTGATAAACAAAACGATCATCTTTGAAGTTCATACGAGAGGTTTGTCGTCCATTTACCCTAAATCGTGCAACAAATATAGCAACGTCCCAACTGACATAACTGTCGTGTTTACGGCTGTGCGATTCTTCATGATTAAAGACAACAGCTTCAGAACGCGCATGTAGATTCTGGTCTTTTGATAGACATGAATTCAATAGCTTCTTAAAGTTTTGTAAGATTTTCGCCATCCATTGTTCCATTGAAGGAAATTTACAAAACCTCTCATTTAATTGGATCGCTTCTGCCCCTCTTCAAGTCAGAGAACAGTCGATCGTCACATCGCATAATTTGCTGAAAGTCATCACATACATTTGTGAATGAATATACAGAAGAAAAAGCCTCGGAAAATTTTCCCGTCTTTGTCACAACTCACTTCATGTATCCCTGTCTGTGTGAGTAACCAGATAATGTTAAACAACCGTGTTTTTCCCCACAGAGAGACATGCTCGTAGTTCTTCATCAAGTAGCTCTTCAAGCGGTTCATCAGAAAGTAAGCAATATGCTACTCTCCTCCCTCTTCTTGTCTTGGCCAACAGTTATAGTAGCCAGTCATCTTTTTAGATAAAGCAACTGCTGTATATATTCCCCAGACTGGCAATCTTACGTTATGTAACAATATACAAAACCAAAAAGCCGAAGTATATGTTTGGCAGCGACGTGATGGAAGTTGTCTCCTACATTATAGTCTGTACTGTGAAATCTTGCTTATTTAGTAATTTTTGTGGATTAAACACTCGTAACCTCGGCTCGATTTTGAATAACATATCTAAGGGACTATCTCAGCATACCATACTTCTGATTATGTTATTCATTGAAGATTCATTTTCAACTCAATGTTTCTTTGCAGAGAAAAAACAGCCACACATTGTGTTTCTGCTTTCTGACAATTCTGGTAAGTTCTATCAGCTAACAACATTTCATATTGTCATAAGATATTTGAATGAAAACAAACGTTCCAACGTCATCGATGCCCTAAAATGTTATTGCAATGATTCAGTGCTCAAGCGATGATTAGTTTGGTTTTGAATATTTTCTATAGTATATTCAGTTTATATGCACGTACAATTACTTGTTACTTTTTAACGTTTTAAATTCATCTGATTAGAAAATGGTATTACTGCATATAAACTCTGTAAGGCTAAATAATGAGGAACAATCATTATTTTGTGAAAAAAAATCGTATCTAATAATTTGTTAACAATACGTCTCACCTTTCCTTGAATTAATTCGTCGTAAAATAACTAGCCCCTTTACAGCAACAGTCTCTAAAGAGAACCTATGCTTGCGCTGCTAGCACTCTTTGTACTAGCATGTACGTATTGAACCTCGCGTTACGTAGAGCATTAATTCAAGATTAATTTTCGTCTAGGCTGGGCTGACGTTGAATGGAATGACCAAGTGGGTGTGATGCAAACTCCAAATATGAACGACCTGGCGAGAAATGGCGTTATTTTGAACCAGACATACGTGCAACCAGTGTGTACGCCGTAAGTATACACAAGACAAACAGTATCACAATTCCCTGGTCCGAAAAAAGATACAATCAAGGCTACTTAGCTGAGGCTTAAACACGATGATATCATCTAATAATGCTAGGTACAATGTAACTTTTTTCACTTTCATCTTGTTTCTGCAGTACAAGAGCGGCATTCATGACAGGTTACTATCCGTTCAGATACGGCTTAGGCGTAAGTATAACGACATGCTTTTAAACAAATATCAAATACTGTTTCCCTCCTTAATTCATTATAAAGTGGATTAAATAAAAAGCATAGTCGGAAGAGGGCGATAGTTTAATGGAAAATTCAGGATGATTATTGTAGTTGAAATTATTTGATTTCGTCATTCAATTATTGTATTAATTAATTAATTAATTAATTAATTAATTAATTAATTAATTAATTAATTAATTAATTAATTAATATTAATTAATTTGTTCATTTACATACTCATTCGTTTATTAATTAATTTATTTATTTATTTATTTATCTTCTTTACTTGCTGAAGCATGCCATGATTATGCCTGCCCAGCCAAGTTATTTGTCCAGGGAGTACAAACTCTTGCCAGAATATCTCAAGGAACTTGGATATATGAACTACATGGTGGGGAAGTAAGTACGTTTTAATTCAACCAATATGAAGTGGTTTAGTTTGAAGCACCACAAGCAGTCTCTCTTATACCATTTTACATCATTCACTCTTTCATGTTCACACGCAACAATATCGATAAGCTATCACTGAATAATGTACCCAAAGCGAAGACAGCAATCATTATTTTGAACACCGTAATTGCTGTCGAGCGCTCTGAGACTTCGTTAGCTAACTGATCCCGCACACTAACCTTACAGATCAATTACATAAGACCACAGACAAAGAGAAACAGTAGTGTTTCTCCTTGTCTGTGATAAGCATCAAGCATGATTTTGCTTTCTATATCTGACGATATTTTCCTGTAATTTGAGGTGACAACATAGCTGAGCCATTTTAATGGCTAACTTATTTGCTCTGCAAATTAGTTATCATGTGAGTTCGAATCCGATTGAGTTTTATGCTGGTACTCTGAAATGGCTTACGCATTTCCTTGAAGGCATATCATAAACAATGTTATCACTCACAAATTGCTAAGTTCTCGAATGAAAACGCTTTCTCTTCTACCTTCCTATGACAGGTGGCATCTTGGATTTTGTCGTTGGGATGTTACACCGACAAATCGTGGATTTGACTCGTTTTACGGAATATATAATCCATTGATTGATTACTACTCTCAAACAGGTAGGAAACTCCCTCTTTAACTGATGATAGCTTTAGTAATGGTGGTGGTAGTAATTGTGGCTGAATAAGGCAAAGAGAGTTAAAAACTTATCGACTTGACGTTTTCAGAAGTTTGCTTCTGCCGTCAAATAATTCAAAGGGGAGATCTTTCCAAATGAACTATGGTAAATCTCAGTTATTCGTGTTGTGATGAAATACATTGTATTCCACTACTGCCGGGGCATTAAACGGCCAAGGTAGAATGGGATTGAAAATGAAAAAAGGCCATCATAGTGTCATTTTCCGAATTCAAAATAGAATGAACTCAAACAAAAAACTCATACTTTCCTTTCTTATGTATCCTTGGCCCAGTGTCGATCTTTGATCCCGTGAAACAGTTGTTGGACAGGACCCAGGGGAGACAGGACTCGATTTCCAGGATAACACGGGAACAATGTTCCACCACCAAGGAACCCATGCTAGCGTAAGTAAATACATAATCAGTAATAATCTCGATGTTATGCTGGTGAAGTTTTCGTCAAATTTCACATGTTCACTGCTGCCCTCGCGAGAGGCGTAATAACAGATATTCACTTTCACAAAACATATACCACGACAGAACAATTCTGCAAACTCATTCGAAGAAAAGCAACACAGAAAGAGTAGCTGGTCCTTATGATCTTAATGGTTTACCACGTGTAGCACTGATCACGATTGCATTGTGCGTCCAAGGTGTCGAATATGAACGTTTTATTAGTCTGCAATTATAAGCGAAGCACGTGTACAATCATGTAACGCTTGGTCGTCTTAGGGTGATATATAGAGGGTGCCACGTTCAGGACGGAATAGGTGCATTCTTCAGTCTAGAAGTTCCTGATATCGCTTCACCATCTGCTAAAAATAGATGTATCTTCCTGTAATAGCTTTTTCTGCGATTTATACTGTTTACATTTGTCGTTGTTTATGTTTGTCCTTCGTTGTTTGATTCGTGTAGACATAACATTAAAAGAGCACACATGACGTTCAATGTTATCTATTCTGTTCAAAATGAATAACAATTGTTGACCTGCATGATTTACCGTCATCACACTATCTCATATTACAGGAACACACTGGTAAACGAGCCGTGGATGATAAAAAATCATAATCCAGACGTACCAATGTTCCTGTACATGAGTTTCCTACTGCCCCACTTCCCATTCCAGGTGAGTTCCATTAATCTATGGGTTCTTCCCTTGGCAAGAACTATGATGAGATATGTTCGCTGTGTTCGTAATATGAAGAGGGACATTTCAAAAAGAGTCTCTCCGCTTGTTCCTTTTAGGCACCGGACCGCTACACGAATATGTATGCTCCGCTACCAGTGCCTGGTCTCCAAACATACCGTGGTAAGTATGGTTCTTAGTCACAAAGTACAAACTAGACATCAGTCTGATCTTATGTTGTTCTGTAGATATGTTTTGAGTGATGTGATTAGCAAATAGGGTGGTCTTTCTTTCTTCATATTGCCTTATCAAAGCTTTGTCAATAAAATCAAAACAGGTTAAAAAAGCAAAGCCAATGCGGACCAAACGTGCGCTTGTCTATATATGGCTATATGGCTATATATTTTGCTGTGTGCAAAGAGGTATTTTGCCTGTATCGCAAATACATGTAATCCTGAGGGGTGACATCGAAACAAAGAAATCGATAAATCTGGCAAACAGCCAGATAATTATGCAGGTAAATACACGGCTTAGAACACGCACACTCGCAAACGCTAGGTAACACGATATACTTTCCCATTGTCATTTTAGGAATGATTTCTATGCTCGATGAGGCGATTGGCAACATAACAAAGGCACTAAAGGATAACGACATGTACGAAGATACAGTCATCGTGTACCTCAGTGATGTAAGTAAATATATCTCAGCATTTGCTCAACTGCCTTCGACCTAACAATGACACACCTGCATTACTACTCTAATTTCTCCGAGTCTCATAAACCTCTGTTTCACCGACAATCATATTGCAGAATGGTGGTCCATGGTTTTTCGGCTCCCAGTGGCCACTGCGTGGTGCTGGAGGAAGTCCCTTTGAGGGTGGAGTGAGGTCAACCGCCTTTGTGCACAGTCCGTTGCTGAAGAAGACAGGATACGTAAACAACGAGTGAGAATTTCGAGGTTTTTTTGTACTTGATAACCGTGGAGCAGAGCAGTGTTTAAATTGTATCTACATTTTAATATTTTAGTGTTGTTTCTATATCTTCCATTCTTCCATTGTCGATGCAGTGATTCCTGGACACATACACATTTAAGTAATTGTTATAGCTTATTGTGAATTTAGTTGTCAGAGAAATCATTTGCATTTATAGGAACCATGGTAACAAATATACAGCTACTGTGCGTAATACTATTCTTTACCACGAAGTCTTTCAATTCTGAGTGTCCAATAAGAATATATAATATCCAATACAGTAATATCGTGACATGTTTCTCTTGATTTTGTTGCTGGACATACTATCTTTGAGTCTTTAAAATCGTGGACATTTGAGGTATATATTATTTACTTTGAAGGTAGTTCAAAACTATTTTTCGAATGTATTCGGGAAGATTACTTCTAGCGACCTGTTTTAAACGTGTCGTGAAAAAATACTTCGCCAACTTTGCTTCTGTTATTTTATGATTTTGCTGTAGATTGATCCACATCACAGATTTCCACCCAACGCTATTGTCTTTGGCAGGAGGAGATCCAGGTAAGTATAGGGGTTATTGCCCTCTCTTACAAAACCAAAGGTATAATCCAGACAAGGCTGGCAAATGATTCTCACGTTTGGGACTGGTTATAGGAAATAATATTTTTAAGTCAGGAGATTGTAGCTGTTCAATCAATTGGGAATATCAAGGGGCATTGTTGTTTTGGAGTGTGCAGCAATACTGTTTCAAACGGTAGACTATTTCTGCATCACATTGCATAACCCCTTTGCCAGCCGTCTGTCTCCCATTTGAAACATCGATATCCCATGCACTCTTATTATATTAGTTAGTCGAGACTCGTTTTGAAAGTGATGTACCGCTATATACAATGTGAAGTCAGGCGCTTAGCTTGATTTCGTTTCGACAGACTTGAAGTGTACAAAGTGAGCAATATAAGATAAATGAAAACTGACAATAACACTGCTCAAAACTAAGACAGGCCGCATAAAACTCGGGTTTTCTTTTCTTTCAAATGTCATCCGAAGATCCTAACATGGATGGCATGGATGTTTGGGAAACCATATCGGAGGACAAGTCATCACCAAGAACCACGGCGTTGTTGCACTACGACACACATCCCGTTAGTCCCTGCACCAGCATTAGGTAGGTCATCAGTATAGCTACAGTCAGACGACCACCAAATGTAAATAGTTTGTTGAACTTCGTTTCCTATAAGTTATCTGTTAATGCTGGGATGATAAAGGGCATAGCATTTATATCCTTTGGTATCACTATGGGAAGTGCAAGTTTAGCAACTTTTTCCTATTCAGTGAGAATTTTCGGACGCACACAAAAAGTGAAGGGGTGTCGACAAGCATGGGCAAGGCTACTGGTTACAAACTTCTTTCTTTTCGGTCTGATGCAAAATGAACAAACGTTGTACAAGTCAAAACCATAAGGATTTCCCTATACAGTAGTCATCATGACTGGTCTGCAGCGTATAAATAATCACCCCTTCACCGTAATTGTTTGGCCTAAACCCATTGTTATCAATGGCGATTGTGGACCTGCTTAAATGAAATTAGGGTGGACAGCTGATGGAGAAACTGCGACCATATAGGAGAAAAATCTGTGGGGTTGATGAAAACTGATTGTTATTCGATCAAAAGCGGCCTCTACCGAAGGTCACATGCATTGTTTAGGAAAATCGAAGGGGAGTTGAATGTGACGCTGATATGTGAACGTAGGCTACCTACCACTATGTCACTACAATTATGGCCCTTATTCTTATTGTTCTTTTCTTATTTTGATCGATTTTAGGGTCGGACGTTATAAGATTATTGATGGAAGATATGACGTCGTGAGGAATATCACCTTCAATGTTGATAACTTACCGTCGGGTAAGAAAGGAGCACGCTGATAATTTTATTTTGTCATGAACGTTATGATCATAATGACACTGAACTCTCGAAAGTCACCACTGCATGATGTTTAACATTTGATGAAAACGTCAATGTTATTCATTTGATCATCGAGCACAGTCAACTTTTCGTCCCCTTTTTTACACCGCAGTGACGTATACTACTGCATATTTTTGTAAATCAAAAAAAATAAAAAATAACCATGGATTGTTTTGACGGTTGCTTATGCTTAACACCACAGATTCATGGTTTCCGCCACCTGAATTACAGAATCCCGATGTGCCGAACGTTGTGGCACCAAAGGTTGGAACACAGCTTTTCGACATAGAAGGTATTGTGATCTTGATTTCGTCTCGTCTCGGACAAACCTAACCAACTGTTGTATTTCAAAGTTACTGTAATAAGCACTACCAAAGATAAACTTGTCTTCCGCAGAGCAGTTTATAGCATTCTTTGCAGTCTCAATGAGACTGCGGGGAATACTTTTGAATCATTTTATTCAATACGTAGCTTCGTTTTTGCATTTTAAAATCAAAACTGTCTTGCTGTTGCTACAAGAGCTGTACAATTTTGTGTTCATTTTATATCATCTGAATGATAAAACACAGGGTCATGTAAAATGAGTTTTCTCCACTTTTCTTCATCAAATTCTAATTGCTGATCCAGAATGTATATGCTCCTATATTTGTTTTTGGTAATTTCCAAATAATTCTCTAATTTTAGATGTGTTTAAATTTTGGTATCCCGATTCTGGTACAGAAAGTGTGCGTGGCGGTTCTTGTTGAGTGGACAGTAGCAATTGAAGTACAAATCTAGAGAGCCTGAAATGCAAAAAGAAACGCATTCTTCTGTTATATGCCTCTGTCTAAATAAAAAAATAATACAAATTTTTATCGCTTAATCGTAAAGTGTTTACCTAAGTTACTGGTGCAAAATATTCTACAATCAACTTTGAAAGAAATCGAATATAACGAATTGACTCGTAAAGCCATAGTTGGTCGTATTGCACACTAAATAGACCTGTGCAACTATGCGTCATACTCCTTTGCATATCTATCACTTTTTGAATACATATGTCAGATATGTATGATTTGTAAGATGTAAACATTTATTGCCTACAAAATTAATTCCAAATTAAAATAATATAAATATGAATGAGTAAAACCTACTGAATAGTTTTGTAACGAGCTTGAAAAAATATCTGCTGATTCGACTCAAAGGGTGGAAAAATTGTGACTACATGTCCGCTTTACAGCCTTACTGCGAAGAAAATTGACTTACATATATACTGTATGTAATGGTATATTTGAGTATTGCATATACTCTAACTTAATTTGTTTCATTCACGGCTGAATGAAGACTTAGGATGTAAAGAAACTGAAACATAGCCACAGTCAAAAACATTGTATCATAAAGACAAAGAGAACTGCAATGCCACAAAGGTGACATTGTACATAAGTTTCATATTAAATAATGTGAGAGCTCTGTATAGTAATTCATCCATATGCCGATATGTGAACATTGACATGAAATATTTTATCTCCGATAGTTTCTCAGTCATCCAAGTTGCAACCAAGTGTTATTAATTGGCCTTTGCATACTAAGCCAAAATACTTACTATACAAAATACAAAGCACTCTTTCGTTGAATATAAAATTGTCGGGCATGACTAAAATATTTACAGAAATACACCTTTATTTGAGATGCATCTAAAACATTACGAAGTCTTTAGCTGTGTATGCAACTCGGGAGTTACTGTTGAGATATCTCGCCAGTTTGAAAGCATATCCTCCAAGTTACATTCGCTGAAAAAAAAACTTACAACCTAAAATATTTCTCTTTAAGCTGACCCACGTGAAATCAACAACTTGGCAGACAGTATGCCAGAGAAGGTTACAGAACTGCTCCAGATAGCGGAAGACATAACAGTAGGGGCACCGGAACCCTTCTATCCATTCAACGACGCCGACGTTGCCAATCCCAACATCTTCTTCAACGGCACCTGGACACCAGGATGGTGTTAGAAATCATTGTTATGAAGCTATGAAGTACACAACTATAACTCCGTATACCGTAGAACCTGCATTTTAGTTCGCTTGAAGTGAGATTGTTTAGGCATAGATATCTTTCTAACGGATTCTTAATTCTGAATCTTTAAATAATCAAATAAAGTCGATAATGGATGCTACTACTGATTCCACTGGCTCCAGATCTGTCTATCTTTAATACGGGTATTCTCTTTGAGTACTCACATACAAACTGTTATGGTGCGGGCAAACTTAATGATGGAAGTACTTTCAAAGAACGTAGTACATTATGTTAGAAAACCTCGGCATTTCCTCTTGAGCAGACTAGCATTTTTGGCACTACGAGCTGGTAGATAAGTATGATGTCCCTCTTCGATGAATGATCGCTGATGGCATCAGTTAAATTGGGCCTTAGTTGATGACCACTACGTATTTGACTTACAGATTGATATATGGCGGGTACCACATTTGGGACAGCAAGCGCTTATTATTTTCGAAACACCTGACATCATTTCTTGATCGTTTTGCCGGGGGTCCATATATCTTTCCTAAGCGGATTTGACTTTGCTGTGTGTGCCGGTACTGTGCTGTCTGTTCTGTACTGTTTTGTGTCTTTGTTTGTAACTTACCATACTTAAGCGAGTTTCACCTAGTATTATTTGATTCTGGATGGGTATGATTGTGATTATTCATTGCCTCGCTTCTTTTAGAATCCATAAAAGGTGCAAAGCATTTTGATACAATGAGTTTACCGTTGCTTAAGGTAGTATGCACCTCGAAAGTGAAAGACTTAAACTTTTGCTCTAACTTTCCTCAAGGGATCTTTCAATCATTCTCTTTCAAAATCAAGAATGAAAATAGGGGGTCACCTTGCAAATTTTTGTACTAGAGAAACAAATTATCCAAGTTTTACCGATATTAGAAATTCAAAATGGCCGCCATCCCTGTGTTAACTCTAATGAGAAAATAAAAATTTTCGAATTTCGAAAAACTAAGCCGGTGAAAAGTTTTCTTTTACCAACAGCTTTAAGATGAACCCCCCACATGTGGTATATCTAAAGAGAATTGTAAAAGTTTGAGAGTCCGAATGTCTGTCCCTGAGGTGCGTTCTACCTTAAGCAAATAAAGCAGGAGTTGGTAACACACTACTTTGGAAATTACTCGGCACGACACTAGCATGTTTTATACATGTGACTGAAGCGCTGACAAGTTCAGTGTCATCGGGCTCAAACTACGATGTTGTTGATTAAAGGTAGTGTGCGCCTCGAAAGTGAAAGATTTAAACTTTTTCCTGAAACTTTCCTCAGCGAAACTTTCAACCATTCTCTTACAAAACCAAACCAACAATAGAAATCAGAGGTCACCGAAGGAAGTATGGTACTAGAGAAACGAATAACATGACATTTACCTATATGCGAAATTCAAATTGGCCACCATCCCTGTTTACTCTATGAAGAAAAGTTAAATTTTCTGTTTTCGAAAACTAAGACGATGGAGATATTTCTTAATCCAACACCTTTAAAATGAACCCCCCAAAAACAACTAAATTTAGTCGTAGTGATCGAAAATAACGGTCATTCCTGCTGTCTATGATGGGTGCTTACTAAGAAGAATATCCAAACTTCTCCAAAATTATGGAACGATTGTCTTTCCTTTTCAAAACTTTCATTCGAGATTTCATACTCAGTATCTTGGGAGACCCCGCCTTCACACACGCACGGCCTAGTACCATTCAAGAAGTCATAAAGTTATACAAGAATAGACATACCAATAACAAACAGAGAAGTGATACTGTCAATAAACTGTGACTTATTAACTCCGTATAATTTTGTCTTCGCTAGAGGAAGTGAATCTTCACATTTTGATAAATTAATTGAAACTGCTTGGTGAGAAAAATGAAAGGTCCAGTAGCATCGTTTAATGACATCTTGTATGCTTGACCACAGTCCTGTGGATTGACTTACCTGCAAGCTGACTGGCTTCATCAATATCTTGCTTTGGCAAATTAATAGAGGTGCGCCTTGCCATACATTCTGCAACTGGAGAGAAAATAACATGGTTCCCACCCTTGGCCGGGGTAAAGTGAGCCATAATATAAAGATAGATGAAAAAAATGCTGATTTGGCATTCTTTCAAAAAAGACGTAATTTGATGGCTGTATCAGTCGCTATCTAGCTGTTGTCACCGCGAACCTCATCATGTGAGCAGGGAAGTCCCGAGTCCCTGTCCATTTCTCTTGCAAGATTTCCTCTTACCTATATGAAAATAACTACCAGCTTTGATAGAAGCTTTGGCGAGTGTTTCCAACGAGACCTGTCTTCGAAATTACGCTTGTGAAAGAATATAAATGAAAAAGCTACAGCGTTTTCCTATTTTAAATTATGAGGTCAGGAATTAGAGCACGTGCTGTGAAAATTAAGATGGGATATGAAATATTTAACGTCACTCAGTCTCAAAAGCAGCCATGATAACATTTCCAAGTCTTTTTGTTGTATGGTGGGAAACAATGTTTGCAATTTTTCTGTCGTCAATGCATTTTAGCTTTTCCTTTGGTATTGTTGAAACATGTTGCTCAAGTGTAATACACTGATTGTAATCATTTCATGGTTGAGTATTGAATTTTCAAGACTTAAAAACTGGAGTTATAATATACATGAGGCTTCAAGCAGACGTGTCTACGGCAAAGTTATAGAATTATCTTTATCGAGAAAACATACAACACAAGTCATTTTTATGTTACCATAGATGGTAGGAGCAAGGCGTGCTTCTACTCTCTTTGTATCACTAGAAATAGATTAAAGTGGTGAATTTTTAGGTTAACCGTTTTAAACCTTTAATCAAAGTGAGAATCCAGTAGAGAAAGGCCGGTCTTCAAGTTTTTCTTTTTGACAATCCCTACACTCTAGAATCCCTCAAACTATGTCTTGCCTAGCTTCTTTTACGTCGTATGACCAAATTGGAAGAAGTTGAAGGTACAACGTAACGCGCCCCGGGGACACCTGTTTTGACTCTCAAAAAATTACAATGATTTTCTGATGTGTCACTTGTGGGGGACGCGTTTGAAAGCCCTCGGAGTAAAACAATTTCACCGCCTTAGTTTTTTTGAAGTCAAAAGTGTTATTTTTAGCCTTAGATTTACCGCTTTGATACAGTCGTTTTCAAGTATAGTTAGGTACCCGATAATTTGTTTCTATATTACCACATGTACACTTTGCAAAGGGACGAATATTCCGAATCAAAATTTTTTCAGTAATTTCCCGATCTGTGCTAGGCTCATTTTGAAGCTCTTGACGTAGATTTACAAACCGTCTCATTTTCTGTGACAATGGGCAATTCCCTATAGTCAACACAAGAATGGCCACCACTGTGAATTTCAAAAATATATAAATTTAAAGAAATTGATTCCATGGGTACCAAAATTTGCCCAATTAGTGACCCTAGTTTTTTTATCTTGACTTTCAAAGAAAATTGTTGAAAATTTACTTGAGGAAATTTTCGGCGTGCATACGACCTTAGTTTTGTTTCTTTAAATGGAGCATGTTTTGTCTGTGATTACTTTTCAAACGAATTGCAAAAGTCATGAGTCACTTATCATGTTCATTGATGGATAAAAGAAATGCTTATCACAGCTTCTTCGATTAATGATTTTGTCAGTAAAACATGTACCACTCAAAGAATTTTAATTGAATGTTTCAGACCGACTTGCGAAAGGTGTCGCAATAATGCTCTGGATTATCGTTTTGTATCGGGAGAGTCGAATGCTACGGTACATGTAAAGCGCGTACATCCAGTGAAGAATACACTATGTGGACGTTGAGGGAGTACATAAAACTTCTGTTTTCTCCTGAATATATACCAATGTTAATTTGATATGATGTAAACTGATAGATTCAGTCGTGTGCGGGTGCTCTGGCCCACTGTAAACTACGATCCTACAAAAGGGTAAAGGTGGCAGTGCGCCGGAGCGACCCCCGCGACCTCACACGACTGAATCTTTCAGTCTAGAAAGCTGATAAATTTCCCACATTGACCACGTGTATTTTGGGGACCTGAAATATGACTAAACTCAGAAGTAAACAAGAATTGATCTCCTGCGCGTGTAGTTATCAACCTGCAATAACTGGAAAGAAGCCTGGCTCATACTAACCTACAGTAAAATTCAACAATAAGTGTTGTTCCATCCAGTTGGTCTCAGTTTCATTGCAAATTCTGTCAAATCCCAATTTGTTCCTCGTTGCTCGATTGCGAGGTGGCTTCCTTTTTCCAGTACATCAACAGCTGCATTACTTTACCAATGTAGTTATCTACTAAATCATTCTGACTTACTATTTTAAGATAATATTAATTGTACTCATTTTCAAAGCGAAATCTTTTGCCGAGTATTTCGTCGTCTTGCGCTGTTTATTGCAAACTTAGGCGAGCGGCAAGCTCACTTCTTTTTGACACATAATGTACAAACTTTACATACAGCCACATCATGCATCATTTGAAAGCTTATTATCTCTAAGCTTATCATCTCTAATTCAAGAACATCGACGATTCGGAGCTGCCAAGTAGGGCCATAACCCCCTAATTTACATAATTCACATGGGTACCCAATTTGCATATAAGTGATATAAAATTAAGAAATTCATTGTTAGCTACTCTAAACATACCTTTAAACTACAAAGTATATATCAAACGAAAGGTATTTGCATGTAGAATACAAAATGGATATCCAAAAAGATATTTTAATTGATTTCACTGAAATTTTTCAGATCTATATTGAAAAAAAAAACATTTTCCCTTTTGAATAACAATATTTTAAAAATGTTAACACATACAGCTACATCTTACAGCCACATCATACATAATTTGAAAGCTTATTATATCTACTTGAAGAAAATAGACAATATTTAGCTGTCAAGTACTGCCGTACCCCCTAGTTTACATAAATCACACGGGTACTAAATTTGCATAAATGCGATATAATATTAGAAATGTATTATTGACTACTCTGAACATACTTTGTAAATTATCGAGTGATGTATCAAATGAAAAGTATTTGCATGTAGAATGCTTAACGGATATCCAAGTTCATGCAACCTTGTTAAACGCGAAACATAACGATACATTAGAACAATAATGCAACAGCAAGACAGAACAAAATACAAGATATTTTCGAGAAAAAATGAAATGCGACAAAACGATTCGAAATCTTGTTTAATTATTACTAACTTTGGAACAATCGGGTGACATTTAAATGCTATTAAATTACATTAAATTACTTTGGAAACCTTGGAATTGTAAAAAGTAAAAGGGAACCATAACATTGTAAGGTTCCCCTATAAGCAGATCAAAACTTTCAATGCAATCTCCCAAAATTTCCGAATCCACCACGAATTCCTCAGCCCCTTACCGTTATTCTTGAGCGTAGCCTAATCACATATATAAGAAACAGAAATATAAGCGTTACGATTATGTCAAACTTCACAAAACCTCAATAGCCCGATCTCAGATCTCAGACATATACACAGCCGAACGGTAGACATTCTAGTTCCCTACTTGAACAAACTGAACCTCAGTGGATCAATTTGATTGGTAACACGTACAATCATTCAATCTGTGCACACGTTTCATCAACCGAAAATGA